>NC_081410.1:54207861-54566611 GCF_030272615.1 Cryptomeria japonica | reverse complement strand
CTAAACTTCACTCGGTAGACATACCGCCTTCATTAACCGATAGCGATAACCTTAGGGTTTACCGACTAGGTTCCTTAGTGTTTACCGACTAGGTTCTTTAGGGTTTACCGACTAGGTTCTTTGCTCGGTAACATAGTATAGTATTAACCTTACATATGTATGATATCAAAACAATCGAAACATCATGATCTCATCATTATCTAACTCGGTAATAGTTGCCCATTGAATAACTTATTTCTCCCCTTATTCATCATATTCTTTTTGTGTCTTTTACCGACATCTTTATACTCATCAAATCATACTTCTCAAGATATGGCAACATCATACTGAATTAGAAAATCAATTTCTTGACATCAATGACAAAATAATAATATTAAGACAGTAAAACATCCTTAATCAGTTATATCCATAATCATCAACAACCTTCTCAATATCCTTATTGCAATGCCAACAATCTCTCCTTTCTTGTTATAATGCCAACAGTATGTAGATGACATGTTGTTTATTGGTAACAACAAGGCGATGATTAGGGAACTCAAAAGTTATCTTTCTAGCATGTTTGATATGTAGGACTTGGGGGCTACTAGATATATTCTTGAGATGGAGATTATAAGGGATCGAGTTCATATAAAGCTTTGGTTACGAATGAGTAAGTATGTTGATACCATTTTGTAGAGGTTTAAAATGCAATACTTTACAAACCAGTAAATATTCCATTTCTGGTTGGTACTAATTTGAGTTTAGACATGTGTTCTAATTCTAATGATGATATTGAGATGTCTAATGTTCCTTATGCTAGGGTCGTTGGTAGTTTTATATATTTAATGGTTTGTAATAGATCATATAAAGCCTAAGTAGTGGGAGTTCTAAGTAGGTTTATGTCTTACCCTAGTAGAAAGCATTGGAATTTTGTTAAAAGAGTATTTAGTTACTTACATGGTACTTCTGATTACTATTTGGTTTATCATGGTATTAATGATGTGGATAAGTCATTGGACATACAAGGTTTTGTTGATGAATATTGGACAAGGGACTTGGATAGTCGAAGCTCCACTACTGGCTATGTTTTTACTTTGTTTGGAGGAGAAGTGAATTGGATGAGTAAAAGATAGCCTATAGTAGTCTTATCCACCATTGAAGAAAAGTATATAGTTGATACACATACCTTTAAGGAACTAGTTTGGTTACCAAGACTTGCTAATAGTATTTCTTTTGATTGCAAGAAAGTGAAGATTGGGTGTGATAATCAAAGTGTCATATGTTTGGCCAACAATCCTATGTACCATGTGGTAGAAGTGCAGTTGTTGTTGCACCAAAAGATTGACCTGTTAATGCTCGATACAACAACTAGACTTATAGAATCCACAAGAGGTGGTTGAGCCATGTCAAAAACCTGAGCGTTGCGTTGCACAACACAAGGAGACCAAGGGTACACACCTTGCAACAATCCCCCCAACGCAAGTTAGGGGTTTGAACCTGTGACCCAAGCTCTGATACCACTTGTTAGAATTACGGTTGCCATTGTATCAAAAGATTGACCTGTTAATGCCCAATACAACCACCAACAACCACTAGACTTATAGAATCCACAAGAGGCAGTTAAGCCATGTCACAAACCCAAGCGCTGCATTGTATAGAACAAGGAGACCAAGGGCGCACACTTTGCATCATCATGTTCATACTAAGCACGTTGATGTTCAATATCACTTTGTGTGAGATATAGATGAGAATGGATAGGTCTTGATTGAAAAAGTAAAAAAATTGGATAATGTTTTAAATTCTCTTACAAATCCAATGACCATGGATAAGTTCTCTTGGTGAAGGAAGGCCATGGGCCTTGATCACTATACTTAATTCTATGTTTATGTATCTCTATGGTGTAAGTTATAATGAATGATTGTTAGGGTTTAGGCAAATTCAGAGCAAATACAAATTAACAATTATATGCAGATACAAACACAAAAGATGAAGAAAAATGCCTAACATAGATAACATAGAGATTTAACATGGTTCACCCATGATGGGCTACATCCACAGAACACAACCGTCCAATATTTTCTTATTATCCAGTAAATCAATACAACACCATTGCAATTCCCTTTTACATACCAACTGCTTATAACAAGCAATTTTTTGGGCAACACTCAAAGTCAATTATTTTTAGGGTTTCTTTTTTTTTTCAATGTTCGTTTTTCAACAAAAACAACATTTTTTTTTTCCATTATGTATCCTCCCCGAACCTCGACAAGGATACACAATGAGTGTACAATACTTGCATGATTAGTCGCCATATATCAAAAATGATGTCAAGTGGGAGACTATTAGGATTTAGGTACCATCAACCCTGAAAATCCTTTACTTATTTGTTCCTCTAATGTTATTTGTAATTTATTTGTAAGAGGTGAAACTTTTTAACCAACGGTAGTAAAAGAGCTCATGTAAATACAAAGTTACTATTATTGTTTGGACTTTAGGAAATGGACAAAATAGCTAGGCATCCCATTTGGAATTTTCTATTTTTCAGGTTGTTGGACACATGTCAGGGGCTGCAAGTGCATGTATGATGATTATGATAGATGTCATAGGTTATCACAAGTCTCTATGAGTGCATTTATGATAAAAGACAACTATACTGGTATAGTTTGGTGAGATGCCTTATGATAGTTGTAAGAGCATCTATAAGTGACTACTTTTGGGCTACATGCATGATTCCAATGAGGTACACATGATTTTTCAAGGTGGTTTTTCTACCTATTTTATCGTGATACTAAAGTGGTTTCACTCCCAAGAGTTTCTATCACTTGGGGCCTTGAGCTAGTAGTTTGTATCAAGTCTTGTTTAGTTGTGTAGGTAATAGGGTGTTGTTAGATTGTATAGAGTTTTTAGAGAAGTATATTGCTATTGTAATCTTTCATTGGATTAGAAATATACTTGGCTTTCTTTCTATGGTGGAGTTTTTTAGCTTAGGGGTTTCTCTACGTATATCTGGTGCAAACTATGTTATAGTTCTTTCTTTATTTCTGTGATTCTGTAATCACAATATTTAAGGGTTAATCTTTGGATTCACAATTTCAAACACTTTATTTTAAGTTCATATATCTTTCTTCACCTTGTTATTCAACAACAGAAACCCTAATTCTATAATAATCACTCAGTTCTACTCCAATTCCTTTGAAATTTGGATTGAAGATGCTTCATTATGTTCTTAAAATATCTTCTAAATATAAAAAAAATCACTAAAATTTGAAAGATTTGTAATTTCCAAAATGGTCTCCAAATTTGAAAAAATGACTTGCCTTCATGGTTCCAAGATCATGCTCTAATACCACTTTTAATGAAATAGCTTTCATAAAAGAGGAAGATTATATGAAATATGCTCAAAATCTTTATAATAGTTACAATCCACTTCAAGGGGGCAGACCTCCAAATACTAACAATGAGAATACAATTCACAATATGATATCTCCCATTTATATACGCTCCTTATGCCTAGTATTTCCCTAGGCTGACTTATATACAACTATATAGGCCCTAGGTTGACCCAATTAACTAAATAGCAATGAAATAATGATAATATGAAATAATTAGGAGTTAAGGTAGCCACAATCCAACTACTCATAACTCTATGTGTACTCTTCAATTAAGGACACATTATTAACTCGCTCCATAAGGTATTAGATATTGACTGTTGTGATTTTATTGGTCATGTTAGAGTTTTGTGCACTTTTGGATTTGCCCTTAACTTTGGATGAAATTTGTTAAGTACATATTTGTGACCTAGTGAGTGATGTTTGTGATATTGGAACTAGAAAGAGGTGTAGTATAAGGTCTAGATTTAGTGCTCATTGATGAGTGTTTAATATAACTTTAGAACCCCTACATGAAACCTTATTGAATTTATCTCATATTTGATGTAATATTATGATGCCGTATTGAGAAAAATCAGCAAATAGTGTTATGGGTATTTTGCTTGTAATTTGATTTGAACCATTATTAGTTTGGTTTTTATTTGGATTGCTTAAGATTAGGTTTATGTTAACAAAAGGGGTTAATTGGCCGTGGTTAAAAATCTGATCGTTTGGGGGGTTGTGTGGTGTTGTGGATAGAAGTTTTCCATTCATTTGGCCCCTATCCTTGATTGCATCAATTGGGGGAGTGTTTCTTGCATCATGAGTGTAATTTTGTTCAATATTTTAAAAGGGTGCAACTTTAAATGTATTTTGGTAACTATTGTACTTTCCCTTGGGTGAGAATGACTTTCCTTTAATTTTACAATATCTATAACACCTAATTCCATCTCAAAAGAATTTTTATAATTAATCTTCACCTTTAAGATATTCTACCTACTCCTCCTTTTAATATAATTTCAAATGCATAATAACACTATAATCTTTCATATCTTGAAAGCACTTTATTGAACCATACTTCTTATGACTACTTTTACATTAAAGTTTCATTTATAGTATTGTTTTCTTATTATTAATTTGATAAAATTAAAAAGTTTTAAATTAAAAAAAAAATCCACAATAAAAAAAACCAAGTGTGCAAACACACCCCTTCTCATCCTATTATGTAATCCTACTTGTTAAGTATAAATGGACCTCCATGAGAGCAACTTAAGCTGTATATTACTCTTGGTATTGAAGTAGAAAAGCCACTCACATTAGTGTAGCCACCTCTATGGTTTGAGGCCCATTTTTGTATGCGAAGACAAATATTCAAGGTGGGCATAATCTATTAACAATGTGTATTGAAAACTATTGCACTTTTACCATTTGGGTGAGGATGCTTTTTCTTTAAATTGTACAAGATCTACTCAAAATAAATAGATAACATTCAATTCCATCTCAAAAGAAATTTTTATAATTAATATTTATCCTTTTAAGATATTCTATCTATTCCTTTTTATATAATATCATATACCTTATCTTTCATATCTTGAGAGCACTTTATTGAACCATATTTCCTATGATTACTTTTTATAGTCAAGTTTCATTTATACTCTTATATATTTTTTTTTATTATTTGATATAATTAAAAAATTTCAAATTAAAAACAAAACAAACATTCCACAATAAAATTGTTTCAAATGTGCAAACACACCCTTCTTCATCTCAATATATAATCTTGATTCCCAAGCATAAATGAAATCTCTGAGAGCAACTTAACCTCCATACAGTAATTAATCTTAAAAAAAAATCTATTAGATAATGATTGATTGCTCTGGCTATTCTCCACACAAAAACTCACTGCTGTAAAAATACAAATCACATCAAATTCACATTATACAATTGTTTTTGGACACAATTTTTGCGTTTTTTAAGCATCAGAAAGATGAATAAAAAAAATTGAACCAGTGAAAATTGCGCGAAAATCCATGAAAGTATACAGATTTTGATTTTCATACAGACTGCATTTTTGTATGGAGAATAGCAGCATCCATGATTCAAAGACACTGTAGCAATCACAGAGGCATTCATTAATTTACTAGTATTTGTTATGATCCGTGTCAAAGAGATGTTTAAGGACGTTGTTCCAGTTGAATGCTTGTCTTCTAAACAAGGAATGATATGAGTAAAGATGGCTTACAACTTACACCAAACTGCAACTAACACCACAATTACATTTACCCACCTAAACAAACATCTACCACTTTACTCACCTACTTACACAGTTTCTCACCAATAAATCTCTCGTAGACTACTCTACTCTACGTACATGTCTTGATTTTTCTTCTGCAAAAACTGTTTTGTACTCCATTTGAACTTTCTCCCTCTTCTTGTCTTTTGTTTGTCATTGAGTACGTACATTGATGAACTAACAAACATGTATTTCCAGACTGTGATTGTCCCCGGAGTCCTGAGTTTTCAATTCAGAAAAGCTCATAATTGTTATCTTTAATTAGTTAGTGGAGGAGGCAGAGGCAATGACTGGTCTATTTGAGCAGGACCCACAAGAGGATTAACATTTAAAATACTTGGAATGTGAGCGGAAGTGAAAGAAATTTTTTGTCTGAACAAATACATCCTCAAATTCATTATCTGTCAGAGAGAAGAGACAGAGGAACAAACATGGGATTTGTTTGTTTGTTCTGAATGAAAGACAAGTTTCTGTAATGATAGGAAGATAATTTGGTGTAATATGGAGGAAAAACCAAGTGGGTTTTCTCAATGGGGGGCTTTTCTCAGGCCTTCTAGGCGTTCTAGTTACATCAAATCCAGGCAGATCAGTTCAGGAGGAGATGAAGAAGCAAAAGCCCAGAGTAGTGATGGAAGTACAGAGAAAGAGAAATCAAAAGCTCAGATTGAAATGCTGCTTTCAAAGGCAGGGCGGCGCATTGCGTCTGCTGTGAAAGGGCTTGTGAAGCGTGTGGAAAACAGTAGGGGAGTAGAAAGTATTAAGGATTTTCTCTTGGGGGGCTACCATAGACTTTCTAAGCCTTCTTCCTTTCATTTATTCTCTTGCATGGAGAATCCCAAGAAAGGTTTCAGACATTGTGACCCCAATTTCTGTAATGACAGTGATGGGTTTTATGCCTGGAGCACAGATCAAGAAGAAGACATGAAAATGTCTGCAAATTGCACACCCAAAAAGGATCTTGCCCAGAATTTTCAACTGTCAGGCAATATACAGGGGAATTGCAACTTTCTTAAAGTGAAATCTGATCATGAGGACAGAAGAAACAAGTTGAAAAAGGTTGCAGAGGAGAAAGAAAAATGTTCTGCCAGATTGAGAGCAGAGGCGTATAAGAAGATGGAGAAAAAGCTCAAGGAAATTGTGGTTTTGGACAACAACAGTGTGGAAGATGTGTTGGACATTGAGGAATTCCTGCATTGTTATTCCAGACTCACTTGCCCCTTCTACATCGACATGGTTAACCGGTTTTTTCTTGACATTTCTAGTGATTTTGATTGATTGTAATATGGGTCTATGAAATACATGTAATGCATTCAGAATTTGCTCTCAAGTTTGATCAGATTAGCTTTGGTGGACAATTGTACAGGTGATATTGTGTTCAAATTGTCTGAGTTTTATCAAAGTTAGTTCTAATAAATGACATTGTATGGACTCAAAGGGCTGTGGTTTTGGTTACAAGGCTCTCTTCAAATATGAATTCTGTACTGCATTTGTGTGAGTAGATACAGTTTAGACTTATGATTTGGGTTTTTTGAATTAAGATAGTGCATGGGTTTACATCCCATAATCTTATACATAGGAATGTGTAATTTTCCAGAGATTTGAGATTTCAGTTTTTAGATTTTATTGTGTATATCTTTTTACATCAACGTTTTAAATCATATTCAATGATTCATCCTTGATGAATCATGGAATATGAGGATGAATTGTAGAACACGATTTGAAATGTTAACATAAAAAAAAATTATACACAATAAAATTCAAAAATTCAAATCACTCTACTTGAACTGTGAAAACCTAATATCTATAATTCTAAAAAAAATTAAATTCACACAACAAACATCCATACATTTCTCTGTCTCAAAGAGACATGTTGCTTCATATGTTCATCTCAATTCTATTTCAGGTTTCGCCCTTTCAATCCTGGTTTCAACCTTTGAATCCTGCACCAGCAAATGGTAATTTAAAATTTTTAAACAGTTTATGATGAGATTTGGGTTAGCAAATGTATCTATTTTCTTATTATTATTGTTCTTTGTATTTTTTAGATTTGGGTTAATTTTGAATTATGTAAGGGGGAATTGGAGATTGGATAAAGTCTGTCTATTGTGTCAAATGGGTCTTTTGGAATTCAAACCTAAATTGTATGTTAGTAAATATTTAGATTATTTTTTAACGAACATGTTTTGAAATGTTAATTAAATTTATTAATCTAATTATTTTAGAGTTTATAATTATAAATAGTTAAGAATTAGGTTTGATCATTTTGAATATTATTATGGAGGTCTATGATGATATGAAAAAATATATTAGAGATGCTTATTTTGGGTGGATGTTTTTTTTTAATGAATAGGAGTATTTAACTTTTCAAATTAACTATTAAAATTTAATAGTACAATATTCACAAAAGAAAGTGGGTGGTATGAACGTACATCCGTAGAGTTTAAATAGGACCAAGTTGAATCAAAAGACAACAATTCAAAGGGCCAAGTGCAAACATAACATTAAAAAATTAAGCTTAGGGAGGGAGTCTTTGTCATTAAGTTTCTGTCACAACCCTCCTTTATCACTTTTTGATTTAAATACAATTCTATCATATTTTTGGATAAGCTATTTAAATGATTGAATAAATGTTATAAAAAGAATGAAAATAATAATACACACACATGGAAAATATACATTATTTTATTTATTTATTTTTCACTTCCAATTATGGCACATGTTGTAGGAAGAATAAGAAGCTTCTAGAGGATTCTCCACCACCTTACATGTAACTCCCCCACTAAGTTTAATCAATTTGCATGAAGTCCAAAATTGGGAAAGAATCTCCTTTTTAATTACATTTTCTAGATAGTGGAATGGAGGGATTTTTCTTATAAAACTATATGCAAGTTTCAAAGAAGGGAGTTGATTATGTTTTGAAGAAAATTTCCCAAGTTTTAGAAGTAGATCTTCTTTGGTAGTCTCATTTTTCGTTGCAGGAATTTTAAGTTGTTGTTTGAAGGATTTCTCTCAAGTTGCAAGGAAGGATCAAAAGGATAACCAGTGGATTCAACATCAAGCTCGATAAACCAGGTTCTCTCCTTGTTATTTCACATTCACTTATGAAGAATTTGTATTTAAAAAAAAAAATAGTTATAGATCTTCCTTTATATATAAAGAAATTCTTTTATTAGATTTTAAATCTTTTATTGGGGGATAAATAATAATGATAATGCTTTCATATAGTGCATGTAAAAGATAGTTATTTATTTATTTTATTTCCCTTAAAAAAATATGCATATGATTTTGCTTTTTGTTTTTTTTCAAAGATTTTAGCAAAAAGAAAATCATATTCTTTTATTTGTTTAAAATCTCTCTTTCTGAGATTAAAATTCTTCCCTATGTGATTTGAATCTTTATTTTTTTTTCTCTAATTCATTTCTCTGGTTCTTCCAATGGAAATCTGAATCTCATTCTTTAATCTTCCTGTGAGTAAGATCTCTCTATGAATTTTAGTTAAATAAATCTCTCTGTGATTATTAGATTAAATAAATCTCCCTGTGAGTTGAATAAGATCTCTCTGTGAATTTTAGTTAAATAAATCTCTCTGTGATTATTTTTAAATCTCTTTGTGATTATTTTAAATCTCTCTGTGAATATTTTAAATCTCTCTATGAGTATCTTAAATCTCTCTATGATTATTTTAAATCTCTATGTGAGTATTTTAAATCTCTTTGTGAGTATTTTGATTCTCTGAGAATATTAGTTGAATAAAATCCTCCTGTGAATACTAGAAACGAATACTGGAAATAAACAATTCCCTTGTGAAATCTGGAAATAAACTTCCTCCCTACGAATGGTGGAATAATCTCTCTCTCTCTCTGTAAATATTAACCTCCTGTTTACTGTAAAATCAATCTAAAACAATCTTTGATTTATCTAATTTACTCATGCTCTTATTTTCATAAATAAATACTCTTTTTTTGTTTATATATATATATATATAAAATTTATTTCGAATGATAAAATACATTAAACTTATTTCGAATGATAAAATATATGAAATTTATTTCGAATGATAAAATACATTAAATTTATTTCGAATGATAAAATGTATTAAATATTGCAAAGGCCATATTATCAAAAATTATTTTTGGGTATCAGGCGGCGTGCGAGGTAGTGCCGACGGTTATTGTAACTGCCGGGGGAAGTGGTACCCTCCACTTCCCTTGCGGTCATTGTCACGACAGTGGCCGTAGGGAAGTGATAGTTCTGATACTTAATGTTAAGTACATATGCCAAACTAATAAGATGAGAGGGGGGGGGGGGGTGAATCATACAAACTTAATCTTCCATAAAAACAACAGATTCAACCTCGGTAACATATACTTCAACAATATAATCAAAACTGCTAAACATGCAAACTCAAAAGCATATAAACATCATAATACTCATAACACCAGATTTAACGTGGAAACCCAAATAGGGAAAAACCACTGTGGGATTTCAGACCCACTAAGAAATATACTCTTCTAGAGTATGCTCGGTTAAAAACAAATCCTGTTAAAGATTACAAACACATTGTTAGATGTGACCCGGTTAAGGGATTTCCCTCAGATCTGTTAGGATCTTCACCTTGTTAGAAGTGACCTTGTTAAAAGATTTCAAACACTCAATCAGAATGTCACCTTGCTAGAGGGTTTTACAAATAAGAATGTTAAGTCCACTCGGTTAAGAGGTTTTCTGCCACTTTACAAAATAACAGTAATAAAAATCTATCTGCAACTTCACATCTAAAATGCTAAAGTAGATTCTTATTTGCTCAATACAATAGGACTAATCTTGTCCATCTGCTGGGCTCTATACTCTGTTATTCAAACAGGTCTTCAAGCTTCAGTGCTCAGTAGTCACTATGTAGCATCCCTGTGCATACACTTGGCCGCATACATTATTTATCAACAGTTCCTTATTTATAAACAATTCGCCAACCGCTTAATCTCCTTGATCACATTTCCCATGATCAATCATAGCCATCAGATCTTCAAACTTTGACTAGGTTCAATGTATCCTTTGATCTGAAAACGTTTTACCCCGCCTTGGAACTTGCATACATTTCTTGGAACTTGTGCTAGGGTATTGCGGTTCAGTCTGAGTTGTAGATCTTCTTGCCGATTTTCCTTTGCCATAGATTCTTAAACAAACTTCATTCACGACATACCAATCATTTAATCATAGCCAACTCATCAGCTTCCTTCATTAAATAATGCTTTTATTCATTCAATGCATTTTGTTATTACTCGGTTGCAACTCGGTAAATACTAAGCTTCACTCGGTAGACATACCGCCTTCATTAACCGATAGCGATAACCTTAGGGTTTATCGACTAGGTTCTTTGTTCGGTAACATAGTATAGTATTAACCTTACAATCAATAACATATGTATGATATCAAAACAATCTAAACATCATGATCTCATCATTGTCTAACTCGGTAATAGTTGCCCATTGAATAACTTATTCCTCCCTTTATTCATCATATTCTTTCTGTGTCTTTTACCGACATCTTTATACTCATCAAATCATACTTCTCAAGATATGGCAACATCATACTGAATTGGAAAATCAATTTCTTGACATACAATGACAAAATAATAATATTCAGACAGTAAACATCTTTAATCAGTTTTATCCATAATCATCAACAACCTTCTCAATATCCTTATTGAAATGCCAATAATCTCTCCTTGTCTATTATAATGCCAACAAGAAGTGCAGGGAACCACGGGGTCCCCTCACCACTGCGGGGCTGCTTCCGCAGACCCGCAGTGGTGATGGGACCCGTGGGTCCCACTCCCACATACTCGCCCTCTTTTTTTTTTTTCAAAACAATAATACCACTATAAATGCAGCTATTGTTATACATTTTTTTTTTGTTAATAAAAAGGTTTTAAGTAATTTTCGAAAAGTATATATATTTTTTGATTTCCTTTTCCAATTGTAAATTAAATTGTATAATTGCCTTAGGAAAATTTATAATAATAATTAAATTCCCTTTTTGCAATTTTCAAATTGTAAGTTAAAATTGTATTAAATTTTATGATTGGAAAACTACTTAAAATTCGTTGGGTTACTTAGTTGGTATTCAGACTCATTGAAAAGCAATTATTGCACATTATCATGATTTGAATCTAATGACTAAATTAATCGCTATTTTTGGAATCTATGACCATAGGGATCATGCATTTCTTAATCATGCACGCAAGTACACTATTCTTATAACATGCAAATTACTTATAAATTAATTACATTTATTGACGTTTTCATGCAAGTTGCACTATTCTTATAACATGCAAATTTCTTATAGATAAATTACATTTATTGATGTTTTCATGCAAGTTGCACTATTCTTATAACATGCAAATTACTTATAGATTAATTACATTTATTGACGTTTTCATGCAAGTTACACTATTCTTATAACATGCAAATTACTTATAGATTAATTACATTTATTGATGTTTTTCATGCAAGTACACATGTAAGTATTAATATGAAAGTTTCATGATGGTCATTGTTATGCAAGTTATATTTCAAGTAGTTATTTCAATCAATTAAATTTTGCGCGTTCAATTAGTAGTTATTTTCAAGTATGATGTTTTCATAGCTCATAGTTAGAAAACTAAATAAAGGAAGATGGAAACCAAAACATAGTAGTGTTCGGTATATACGGTGCCTCTGGGTCACACTTACAGGTAATGCCGTCGTGTTGAACTACTGCACTTAACGCCTAATAAAGCTACATCAATGATGTCTGTGGCATCATCCCTATAAATCATCGGGGAGTAATAAGGGACACTTGGAACTTAAAATCCAAGAGGCGGGTAATCCCCCTTGGATCGATAATTTAATAAGATAATTCTAAAACGATCTTTCATTCGCTGAGTTAAACTATAGTAAACCCCTATAGGGATGATGAGTGAAATGCTTTTGTAAAATTGATTTAATCTCGAAGAATTATTGTCGATTGACAATTGGTCAAGGGTGACGCTCATGATAAGAATTAGGATCTAGTTGTTTTAGGCCACAAGCAATAGGCCATCTTGAGCCTTTTCTTAAGCGCTACCATCGTGGGTAGCAACCGCAGAGAAACTATCTGGGACATTGACCCTAGAAAGGGTTGCGTACCCACTAATCAGTTTACATCAAACCATAGAGTAGAAAATAGAACTACACACTTTATGCTTTGATCCCGTGCCGAAGTGGGTATGTAGGCAGTCTTGGGATGAAGTTGTCCATCGTATTCAGGCGTTCGTGGGTGGGGTCTAGGCTTGGTAAAAGAAAGAATGAGTAAGAATCCTATTTTGAAAGATAAGATAATTAAATTGGAAAAAGTAATTCAATGCATACTCGGAAGGAATCTTGTATGGATTCGCTTGACTTCCCGAGGCTCTAAGCCAAATTCCGAGGCAGAATTCAAGCTTGTATTATGTTATTTAATTACTCCTAAGGACGGTGACCTCGGTGCACTTCTATTAGAAGAGTGTAGTACTTAGTGAGTGGCTCAGGACCCGAATGGTCCCAATGAGTCTAAGTCTCTGGCCAGAGCACCTCCTATCCCAATTGGATAGATGCCTACCCCATATGGGTAGATGCCTATCCCGTATTGGATAGATGAAATCTTATGTCCCGTATGGACTGATGCCTACCCCGTATGGGTAGATGCCTATCCCGTATTGGATAGATGAAATCTTATGTCCCGTATGGACCGATGCCTACCCCGTATGGGTAGATGCCTATCCCGTATTGGATAGATGAAATCTTATGTCCCGTATGGACCGATGCCTAACCTGTATGGTTAGATGCTCATCCCGGATGGATGAATGCCTAATCCAAATGGATGGATGCCCAGAGTATGCAATTGAATCAAACACAATGATTGAATTAAACCAAAAAAAAAAAAAAGAATGGTCAATTTTGTTGAGTTAATTATGGTGGGTTATTACAGTTTTCCCAAATATCATTGGGGGTAGAACAATAATCATTAGGTCCTAACTACTAAGTGTACTCTCTTTCTTAGTAGTGTCCTCAAAAGGTTGTTGCACATGCATTGAAAAATTGGCTAGCTCAAACCAAGGAATCTTGCTAGAGTCTAGCCAACCAGGAGCACTATGTCTATGAGAAGAGGTAGAAGGTAGTCATGAGGGTTGGGTCCAACTGGAGGTGACATTATCTCTATTCCCTAAGGATTGTAAGCCATAGGACTAGGACCATGGAATTTTTGTGCAAACTTGTTATGACCTTGACAACATCCTCAAGGAGGAGAAGATGAGAGATGTGAGACTTTGGCAATATAGTGCAAATAGAATTGCCCTAGTGGTCCAAAAGCTCTTATAGATGGACCACCTCAAGTACAACTTTATTATCTTGCACTTGAATTTGTGTAAACACATTAGAGAAAAGTATAGATTTAGTGTATAGAGAAAATAAACATCAATAGAACATCCTAAAAAAGGAACAACATTTTTATCTTTTCAAAACTTAAGAGAAACTCCACCTTTAAAGCATGACAAATTTGAGTATACTTCAAAAGAAGACAAGACCAATTCCTCTTACATAACCATATGCATTAAACAAGGAGATATTCTAGAAGGCCCAAAAAAAACCCATAAATTCAATTCCAAGTTGCTTGAGCTCTAGTGTAGAATAGAAAATATGTTTGAGACTCTCCAATTATCAACAAAGTGGACAACATGGATTAGGAACCCCAAGTTCATCAAGTGAGAATTGAGTGGAAGACCTTGATAAAGAATACGTTAGGCAATATGTGCCAATTTAGGCTCAAGAATAGTTGACTATATAGCATGCATTATATGATGCCAAGTACCAAGAGAAGTGTTGGAATTAATGAACACTGAGAGGGGGGGGGGTTGTGAATCAGTGTTTTGCAATGAACAACTTTCTTAAATTGATTCTTTAACCACCAGATACAAAAAAATAAAAGTAAAGTGCAAAAACTGAATGTAAACAAACACAAAACCATAATATTGGAATTTTTATGTGGAAACCTGGAAAGGGAAAAACCAAAATGGGATTAGAACCCACAATATTATAATACTATGATTAGGAGTATGATAATATTACAAGAGGGGAATGCACATGCATTCAGGCACACTACCTAGAGCTCATCGCTCAAATACAAAATAGGGCTACAACCCAGAGGAAGGCTCACTGCCTTACAAGTGATTGCAAATGATAACAAGAATGACTGAACTGAATAGTAGCATCTACAAATGCCAAAAAGCAGTTCCGGTTAAGCGCAAGTAGTCTTCTTCCATTGTTCTATCTCTCTGCTTTGTTTTGCTGCTTTGTCATATACTGAAGCACAAAACCTTCAATCACACACACAAAAATTTGCACAATTGCTCATACAATCTTCCCACTCTCATATCTCATCACACCACACACCAAAATGCTCAAATGAATTGTTCTTATATATTCGCATCAACAAATTAAATCAATTTCCATGCCAGCTCAAAAGAAACCGCATAACATGCAACACAAAATGTGTAACCATAAGTTGGCCCAATCCGATTACCAATCCATATGCGGACCTAAACAAATTGATAATAGGCTTCCCACATGTTGGCTTGACCACCTCAAACTCAAAACCAATCACCAAAATCATCCCAAAGATTCTGCACAACACATTACACTAGAATAACTCTATTCTTCTTGAATTATTGGATACTAGATCTTCTATCTTGCACGGGAATCGATACCAGAGGTTAGAATTGCGAATCAAGCTGCCTCGAACATCTAACCATATAAATATTTCACTGCAACCAAAACTATGCAACCAAAATGAAGATCTGCAAAATGGATCCATACTCTGCCGCATACTGTATTCCACCTTCCAGGCTTAAGCATAAATAAATAACAAGCTTCTCAAACTTCCAGTAGATCACTTCTACATATACCGAATATGATATCTGATCTGAGTTACCATCAATGACAACCCAAAAACATTCCTCATGCACTAATCTCTACCGGTACAGTGTCTCTTGCCAACAAGAAGACTAAACCTAATAGTGATTGTTCAACCATCCAACCATCGAAAGATAGAAATATCCCTTATGAGGCTTCTAATTATGACGTGGCTTATACTTATGAAATTATGGTCTTGGATAACAACAATGTGGAAGATGTGTTAGACATAAGGAGCATTATTATTCACAACTCACTTGCCCCTTCTACATTGACATGATTAAGCATTTTTGCCTTGATATTTCCAGTGATTTTGATTGATTACAACATGAGTCTATGAAATACTTGTCATGTATTCAAAAATTTCTCTCAAGTTTGATTAGATTAGCTTTTGTAAGCAATTGTAGAAGTGATACCTTGTTCGAATTATCTAATTTTTACCAAGGTTTAGTTCTACTAAATAATATTGTATGGATTCAAAGTGTTGTGATTTTTCTTGCAAGATGTTCAATTATATATTTTGCACTTTCTTATCCAATTATACATATTTTTGGACAAATGATTTAAAAAGATAATTTTGATTTAAGTTTTGTGAATTAAGCTATGGGGTGAGTTTTAGAGGATAAACATCCAATAATCTTAATCATAAGAATTTCCAACTCTTCAGAAACATGTTTTTTATAGGGAAAACCTCCATGCTTTTATGTTGTCTCAAAGACAGATGCAATATCAAGAATAGTTGACCAAATAGCTTGGAATATGGAGACTAAAGTTGTCAGTGATGGACCATAGGAAGATGAGGACAAATCTAGAAATATCCCTTATGAGGCTTATAATTACAAAATGGTGCATTGGAATACCATTTCCAATCCATTCACCAAAATTTGAATGATTTCACCCTAATTTTGTGAATCATATAGTGAAGAATAACTTTGAAAAGAACCTAAAAAGTCTCTTGATCTTGGTTAGACAACTTAAATTTTCTTCTAATATTTGGCTAAGAAAGAAAATTCTTGTTGACTTTGTGAATGATACTTAGTAGAATTATAATACCTCATTAGAATTATAAGGCATGGATCCATGGCACCACTAAACAGATTGTTCATTAATTGAAAGGCCATTGCAAACGTAACTTTTTGTCTAGAAAAGATAAGACTTAATACCCTCTCACGCCTTATAATTGTTCTTAAACTACCAAAGTGCCTTAAATCTAAATAGGTGCCTAATATCTCTTCTTTCTTGTTTATTCTTATGGTTGAAGGATTGAGTAGGTATATAAAGTCTACTAATTTGAGTGGTTCTTAGAAAGGAATTATTATTCCCCATCTTTCTGAGCCTCAAACCCATTGTTTATTTGCCGATGATACTTTACTTTTTGGGCAAGCTATGATGGCAAAATCCAAGACATTAAACAAATTATCTCTGATTATTCTTTTGCTTCAGGTCAGTTAGTTAATTTGCTAAGTCAAAGGTTTTTTTCATTAATGTCCAACCTCTGGTCCAAAGTAGGTTAACTAGCTTTTGGGGCTTTTCTGTGGGCTCTCTTCCTTGTAAGTACCTTGGAATTCCTTTCTTCGTAGGCTCCGAGAAGCATTACTTTTGGGATAAGGTTATTGTTGGGTATGGTTATCATTGCACCAAAAGGTCGACCTATCAATGCCATGTTGCAAACCCACTGCTTGTGCTACATAGGACCAAGGGCACACCTTACAACAATTCCCCCCTCAGCACAAGCGGGGTTTGAACTCGCGACCCAACTTTGATACCATTTGTTGGGTACGGTTGCCGTTGCACCAAAAAGTTGACCTATCAATTCCCGCTACAACCACCAGACACAAAATCCATAGGAGGTGGTTAAGCCATGTCGCAAACCCACCACTTGTGCTGCATAGGACAAAGGGCTCACCTTGCAACAATTATTTCTTCTATATACTCTAGGATTTTATTTGGGAAAAATAAATGGCTTTCATTTTCAGGGAAAATTATGATGATTAAATCTTTCCTTAATGCTATCCCAATTTGTCTTATGTTAGTTCTTAAAGCTCCTAAGAATTCTATTGTCAAATTGCAATATACTTTGCATTGTTTTCTTTGGAATGACAATGTTGGGGGAAGAGCTAAGATTCCTTGGTTTGCTTGGGAGAAGGTTTGTTTCCCAAAGGAATGTGGTGGAGTTGGAATTAGAAGTCCAACTCTTCAAAATATGGCTTTGGGGGCTAAACTGGTTTGTAAATTATATCAAAATCCTTTGTCTAAATGGGGAAAGATTATGTTTTCTAAATACTTGAATAATTATGAGAGAGAGACTTTTTTTAACCTCTTCTCTAGGTCAAGGCTCTTTTATTTAGAATTTCCTTTCGTCTTTTCGATCAATCATTTTACCTCATTTGTCATGGCTTATTCATGATGGATGAAAGGCTAGACTCTGGGATGATGCTTGGAATGGGTATCCCTCTCTAAAAATCATCGAGGATTGGTCTAAGTTAATGGTTTTATTAAAGTCTCTTTGGGGAGATTTTGTGTCAAATTACTTCTATATTGATTACTCTAGTGTATTGCCAGTGGCTTGCTGGAAACCAATTGATTCTTTTCCTGTCTCTTGGGATTTGATTTCAGCTTATAATGAAAAGATAAGTCATAGTTCTATTATTTTTAGTAATCAAGAGGATGAGTTAATTTGGACTAAAGCTGAATCTGGTAATATTCTGTGGAGGGATATAATTCTCTCATTGATGCCTCTATTGTCTTTGACCTCCCCACTAGGCTATTTTGGGGTCCTACTTGTCTCCCTAAAGCTGCGGATTTTGCTTGGTTATCTGTTCAAGACAAAGTCCTTACTCGGTTGAGATTGGACAAACTTGGTATTATTGTTGTTTTCCCTTGTGTGTTATGCGGTCATTTTATTGAGTCCTCTGATAATCTTTTTCTTAATTGTTCTTTTGCTAGAGAATGTTATTATTGGAATTTTATGAAGTTCTATTGGTATTCTACCCCTTGTTCTTCATTGAAATCCCACTTTCAAAGTTGGCCAAAGCTGAATTCCTCATCTTGTTTTGATTGTATTTGGGATATTAGCCCCTCCTTCCTTATTTGGAACATCTGGTTTGAGAGAAACAATCATATCTTTAGAAATAAATTTTATCCTTTGAAGGATGTCTTATTTTCTATAGAAAAGTCTATTTTAGAAGTAACCTTATCCTACATTTACAAAAGCTTATATAATTTGGAATCTTTCTCTTTGTGGGACAATCAGATTACAAACTCTTGGCTCTCTCTTATATCTCTTCCTCTTCATGGCTATGTTTCTAGCTCAAGTGATAGAGTGGCTCTTAGGAAGAATGCTAAGTGAATTCCTCCTCCCCCACTTAAGTTCAAATTGAACTATGACAGTGCTTCTAGAGGAAACCCTAGAATATTAGGAGTGGGTATTCTTATCTCTCATTGTAAGGCAAATGTTCTTAATGTTAATTGTAAAGTGATAGCTGATGGTACCAATAATAAGGTTTAATTGGAAACCCTATGATTTGGGATTGATATAGCTATCTCCCTTGGAATTAAGGACATTATAATTGAAGGAGATTACATGTTTATTTTTTATGCTCTTATTAATAAGAAAGTGGTTAATTGGGATCATCAATGCTTGTTGGATAAGGTTCTATTACAAATTCAATGCTTTAGTTCTTATGAAATCTCTCATTGTTTTCATGAAGCTAATTATATTGCAGATTTGCTTTCTAATAAGGCTATTAATGAAAGTAGTAGGTTTTGGAGGTTTCAGGTTCTGACCTCCCCTCGCTATTAAGATAATACTCAAACTTGATTTCTTCATCACTCATATTGAGGATGCTAGTTATTCTCAAGATGTTGATGGTGTTGGTTCTTTTAAGAGTTGCAGAAGTTATGATTACTTGATATGTTTATCTTTGTTTCTACCATCGTCACTCCTTCCTACCTGCCATATGGTTTACATGGATTTGTCATATCCATGGATAAGTTATTTGATAGATACAAAGGAGATATTGATGTACTTCAAGTAATTGGCATCCTCATTATTTTTTGCTTTTAATTTTCTCCGAACGTATGGTTCCTCGAGCCTTGTTTATATCACGGATTTCACTATTAAATAATGTGATGACATTCACTTTTGATAAGATGTTATTGCTTTATTTAATTTGAGATGGTTTGATTTCATAATATGGCGGCTATATCTATTTCTATTTAATGATATTTGGCATGTGTGATGAAATATTTTCAGTTGGCTAAGGCTTACCGTTGATTATGATAATTATGAGTGGGTACATTTCTATTGTGGGAAATTTCTTATCTCCCCCGGGTTGACATTTGCATTCTTTCTCATTATGTGATCCTCTCCTATTTATGAGATATTTAAGGCTATTATTGGGCATTTTTATCTTCTCATATGTTCTACGACTCTTGTTAGAGAAGTTTGTGTTTTTATTATGGAATATTGGGTTTCACTTGTTGGAAATTTGGAGAAATTTATTATGTGTTGCATTGATGTCAACACTAGCTTCTTTGGTTGTCTACTGGGTTCTGGTAGAGTGGTTGGACTTTGATGATGATAAGGAGATTTGTCTCTGATAATTCAGTGGTTCAACCTTGGAAACCTCTTGCTTGGCAAATAATAACTTTATCTCCATTTCCTTTATGATAATTTGTTGCTCTAGATTATCTTCAAATAGTCTTTCTTGCATTATTGAAATAGTAGGCCGTGCTTGAGATGATTTAGCCTGATAGTGAACTTTTTGTTGTTCTTTGGGTGTTTTAGGCCATATTCTTTGCAAAATTTGTACTTTTTGAGCAATAGGAGGTCCATTAGCAGCTGGATGACTTGAGGAAACCTGTTGTTTTAAGTTATCTTGCTAATGTTTCCCCTTATCAGTCTGTTGCTGATTAGTTGCAACACACTGTTTATGATTTACAACTTGCTATTGGTAATTTGCAGCAGATTGTCCTATGTCCATTGCATGCTTTTTTGACCTTGTGTTGGTTACAATAGGTGAATAAGGTCTATTCTGCACTTGTGAAAGATTAACTTCACAAATTTTCTCAACCTGCCAATTCATCATAGCCACTTCGGGACCTTTCGGTTCCTCATTAGAACCTTCATCCTGAAAAGACAATGAGTTATTTTGTACCATCAAAGCTTGTGACTGCGCATGCATTGCATTCAAGCAGGATGCTTGATTATGAGGTTGTTGGCACAAAAATAATAATCTTGAGCCATATTATTCTGACTAGGTACAATATCTCTCGTATTACTAGTGGTAATTGGATTGTACTGCTGATTGGGCCTTTTGTTATAATTCCTCCTCTGATTCTGAGGGTCATTCTGGTAATTAGGTCTACTGGGATGAAAAGGAGCTTGGTATGGAGCTTGATAACTCTGATTTTGGCCTTGATTCTTCTTAAGGCTTACCAATTCATTACTAGCAGTCTTCAGTAATTTTTCCATCCTTTCTTGGGTATCCTTAAGTTCTTGAAGCTCTGAATTTTCTATAACAACACTATTTTGAGTAAAATTTTGAAAACCTAGTGCTGGAACAATGGGTAATGCAACTATAGGGGGGTGCTTGTAAAGGCATCAATGGTTGTATATCTAGAAAAATAGGCATAGGAGGTCTAGGGGAAATCTTACCAGCTTGTATAAGGTTGTTTTATTCTCTAATAACTACATCATAAGCTGCTGGTAATGTAACCTCGCCCATAGACTGAATCATAACAACAATATCCCTATTTAAAGATCTCAAATAATATAAAAATATAAGTCCAAGAGAGGGTTTTTACCATTGTAGGAATCCTATTTCATGTTCGCTCAAAATGGTAGTTGAAATCAACCATCTTCTCTTGTGGAGCCCTCTTGATAGTGGTCATTTACTCAACTGATGACAGATGATCTGACTTATCTACAAATTGCTTTGCCAACTTATCACCTAAATCATCCCATCAATTAACTGAATTTACAGGAAAACCTCTAAACCATTGGAGTGCTTTGCCTTTGAATGATGCTGCCAGTAGCTTGAGTGCTACGTTCTCCTGGGTTATATGGTGAAATGCACCCAGGGATGCAATATCCGTTATGTGCTCAATATGCATGATGAGATCTTCACTTGTGAATATAGGCAGACTCTTGAGAGATACTACTAGTATAGGATCATGTTGAGTCAAATTTAATGGGTTGCCCCCATCAAATGGTACAAAAGGATGTGCTCTTATGACAATTGAATGTACTGAGAATCTTCCTCATATGCTGCTAAGACCTGTTCTGCACATAGAAACTAGAAAGGTCGCCAGGTACTTGAAAAATAACCTCAAAAGGCTATAATATTGTTGTCAATACCAAAAAAATAGCTAAAATGGAGTTTTTTTTGAGCTGTAACAGCTCAAACGTATCCCACCGGGCGTGCCAAAAACCGTTGTCATGAAGGATTGCGCCTAAAAATGCTAAGTATGAAACCTAGCAATCATGTGAAACATGGGAATACTATCAGGCCTATGGGTTGCCTATACTGAAAGTAGACCTCCGAAGACCAGGCCGACTTCCTATCTTGATGAATCTCCTACAACTTACTTTTTGTGGGAAAAGGGTTAAAAGGCTTGCATGTGACAAAAAAACCTATCCTAATGGAGGTGATACACAAAAATGATGCAGTTCTACTTGCTATCCTAAAACTATAACTAGCTGCAACAAATACCAATAATTATTTCACAAATCAAATAAGATCATGAAATTCATCAACATTTCATGCGAAGGCTCGAAGTTATCCAACTTCTGCATGTAGGAAAAGTGATTATTCACAACATGCAAATAATTGGAAAATAGATGAACACAACTCACAACCTGAATTTACTATGAAATCTTCCTATTTCTGCAAAGCATAAATGAGATAGAGCAAAGGATTGGAAATTAAAGCACAATTACTCTATCGAATCATTCATCTGACAATGGAAAAATAAGAATAATTGACAAGGAAACTAAAAAAAATTCTCTATTGCACACTGAAAAAATAATTTCTATTACAATGCTGAAAACTGAAAAATTGCTGAGATACAATGCTTTTTCTGCTATGTGTGTAGCAAAAAAGAAAGAACCAAAGGGAAAAAAGGAGGAAAAAAGAATATATAGAAAATTCCCCTTCAAAAACCCTAAAATGAAAAAAACTGCATGAGGAAAAGCCTTGGGCAAATTTGCCCAAAATAGCCTTAAAAACTCATGTGCAACCCTATCAAAAATAGCCTCCAATGCTGAAAATAGGTCCCCAATTGATAGTGCATGAAAAAAGAACCCCTCTGCTGAAAATAGAACTTCCACCTCTGCTAAAAATAGCCAATCTGAAAAAGCAACATGTCCCAAAAATCTGCATGCCCTACTGTGCCAAATATAGAACTGAAAAAGAAACTCCCCCTCCACTGAAAATCTGCATGAAAAAAGAACCCCTCTGCTATCAAGGGAACTGTCACTCTGCCCAAAATAGCCCATCTGAAAAAGCAACTCTCCTCTGAAAATCTGCATGATGAATGAACTACTAAAAATAACTTTATTGAAAAAGCAACCCCCTTGAAAAACTGCATGATGAATGATGGAAAAAATAGCTCTGAAAGAAAATATCTCCTAGTTTGTTGAATTCTGCATGAAATATTATATTTCTTCTGCTTTCAAAATAATTTTATTTTTTTATTTAAAACAATTAATAATATTGTTTAATAAAAGCTAAGATAAATTATTATTATTATTATTATTTTATTATAACTTATCAAGTTATATTAAAAAACAAGGGCATATAGAGGGATGCATGTTTGTTTTATAAAAACAAATAAAAAGGAAACAAGCCCATTCTAATAACTCGAACTAGGGCACATAGGAGAAAGGTGTTGAACCCTAAAAGGATGGAAATCTTTCCATTTTCTTGGAGAAGAATTTTTTTCCACCATTGTGCATGAACTCTTTTTTTTGCTCGAGCTAGAATTGAAGGCTTTGTAATCTGGAATTGTATGGCTTATATCGTGGTATGTAGATGCTTCCTCGCTTATTTCGTGCTTCAATTTCTCAGGAACATGAACTTTTATCTTTTGGAAAGAATTTAGGAAAGATATTAGCAAAATTCATGCTTTGCGAAGTATTAGGGATTCTTTGCAAAAAATACTGGAACGTCTTTCATGCATCTTTAGTAATTTTATAGAGTTGCTAGTACTTTGTTGTTTCAAATCCGCTTCTCTGTCATTCTACATGGCTGTGCTTACTGTATTTGATACAATATTTCATTTTTTAGTGGTTGTAGCCTTGCTTTGAGACTCAGATTTGAGTATTCTTTACCATATTGTGACTGCTGTTCTTTATTCAGAGGGCTTCTCATTCCCTTGGTAATCTTGTCCTTCATATGCAGCAACACACAAGTCTTGATGATGTATTATACTATCTGAGACCTCTGCCATTTGAATGGTTTTAAAGGATGAGGTTCACTTGTTTATCAATGAAATCTTTGTTAAACCATCATCATTATTTTTCAATGGCTGGTCTTCTTCTTTGCTGGGTATCTACCATGATAGCTCATATACTGTTGTCTCCTCTATAGACTGGAAATTCTACATAAAGCCATTAATCTTGTATTCTTTGCCGCTCTTTGTAATATTTGTACTCTTTTTGATGCTAACCTCCATTTACATCTATAGGTGGCTGTTCTTATACTTATGACTATTGAACAACATTGATATCTTCATAGTGTGACAAAAAGTGTTCAATGGAATGCTGTTATAACTATGTTTGATTTTTTTTCTTTTTGATGATTATCAAACCTTGCCTTCTATTCATTATTTAATGACTGATTTTTTACTATGTTGATTCTTTTATTACTATCATTGAAATGATAAGATTGCATTTTTTTTTCTCACTGTTATGCGTATATGCTCCTTATTGTCATTTATCATTGGTATGGAATCATAAGCCCTGGATTGCTCTTTCACAATGAATCATCTTTGCATTCTCTGTTGGTAATTTGGAGGAATTGATTATGTGTTGCATTGATGTTTTGTCATTGATGGAAACATCAATTGTTTTGGTTGTTTACCGGTTTTCGGTTGGTTTCGATAGAGTGGTTGGATTATGATATTGATCTGGTATGGTCCAATATGCTTTGGCTTGTGGCATTGATTTGGATCTATCATTCATGCTATTCAAATGTGTATCACGATCAATTGGTTCGGGATTTGATGACTCAGATGCTATCATTTGTTCTAGTAAGCATTTTGGTCATCGGTAAGGGTTTTATAGACAGAGATTTGTTGAAGATCTTTTGATGCACATGATAAGTGGTGTTGGTGTGGCTTCTAGATGGTTCTTAGGATGCTGATGGTTATCATGTTCATGTTCCTATTGATCAGTGGTGTTGGATTTAGTTTATGGCGACCTATTTTGGGTTTGGTGCTATCTAGGTTATTGACCAGTTTATGTAACGTGTTGGAGGATGTTCTCGATGCGTTACCAATGGGATTTAATGATTGGTTTATATTATTTTTGGCCTTAGCCAATTTGGTTGATCATTAGATTGTGGGTTTATGTTATGAATTTATTGTATTATATTTTAGGTGTTCGACCTAATTGTTTAGGTCCTGGGTTGGTATATATATGATATAAGATCTCTTTGTATATCATGGGTATATGGGCATATGGGATTATGGTTATAAGATTACCTATGTGCAAATAATGTTGTAATCATATGCAGAGGTTTTGGTCCATCATAGGTGATCAGATTGGGTTTGTGGAAGAGGTTTAAGGCCTCTAGTATCGAGCTTAACTGGATCTGTACTCAGGCATAGGAGATGTTATCTTTGCAGTTCATTCTTCTTTCCGGATTGTAGTCTGGATTTATTTTGTAGTAAGTGAGGCTCCTTTTTGTGATGAGCAGTGCGCTCTAGGCTATTGGCCTTCCTGCATGTGCAGGACCCTCATTATTATAATCACATACTTACTGTAGAAGTATTATTTGACTGTGGGTAGGCTTCCCATCGTGGTTTTTCCCTTTACCGGGGTTTCCACGTACAAATCTTGGTGTCATGTGTTCTGGATGAATGGTAACTATTTTGTGATTTATATTTATTTTAAATTGCTATAACAGTTATTTCAGTATTTGGTTTATGCATTTTGGTATTGATTTTATGTGTTTTGATAATAAGGATTTGAATGCTTAAAGTTCTATAATCCGGTGACAACTGATTCAGCCCCCCTCTTTGTTGTCCTTTGATTATTTAACAATTGGTATCAAAGCTTGGTCTTCTCTGCAGAAAATTAATTTCTTGAGGAAGATCCTATGACATCTAGCAGTTCAAGTTCATCAAGTTCATCTGCAACTATTTTCCGGAGAGAAATTCCTAGGCTTGACATAACAAATTACAAGGTATGGAAGATTCAGATGGAGACTCATCTAAGATGAATTGGAAAGGAAATTTGGGAGATCACTGAGAATGGTGTTACATCTTTTAATCTGGCATCTGGAAATCCTCCTCTGATAGGTCTGGATAAGGAACTTGAGAATGATTGTAGAGCTAGAGAAGCCCTTTTGTGTGCACTTTCTGATCAACAAATAATGGGACTAACTGACAAATCAACTGCAAAGGCTATATGAGACAAATTGGAGACTCTGAATGAAGGTGACCCTACTGTTAAAATTACTAAACTTGATGGTTACCAGGTGAGGTATGAGAACCTGAAGATGGAAGAAGATGAAAGGATTAATGCTTTTATGGAGAGAGTTAATAAGATTGTTTTGGGAATTTAATGTTGTGGTGGATCTCTGAGCGAAGATGAAATAGTTTATAAAGTACTGAGAGATTTGCCACGGGCTTATAAGATGAAGGCTACTACAATTAATGAGTTGATAACTATGGAAAACACCTCTGTTAATAGGGATACCTTGGTTGGTAAGTTATCTGCTTTTGAACTTGAGGAATTTGGACCTTCTGGAGCCGTTAAATCTAAACTTGCTTTTCATGCATCTACATCATCTACCGACAAGAGTGATTGGAAATATTTATATGAGAAGGAACTAGAGGATATTAAGAAAGAAGATGAAGAGTTTGAGCATCTTGAAGCCTTATTTGCTAGAAGAGTACCTAAAGGACCGATAGGAAGTAAGTATGAAGGAAAATCACCTTTTAAATGCTTTGCATGTAATAAGATAGGTCATTTTGCATCTAGATGTCCTGAAAGGAATTCAAGATTTGAAGAAAGAGCTAGAAGATCTTTTAGGCCTAATCATGATTATCAGAAGAAGCATAAGTACAGGAGGAACGAAGACAAATCATGTTACTATGTGGATGAGGAAGGTGTGACTGATTCTTATGATGAATCAACACAAGATTCAACTTGTGGATGCGGCAATGGAAAGGAATGGGTATTTTTGGCTATCAAGGAAGATGATCCGTTACCTGAAGAGAAGGCCCTTGCTACTAAAATTGAAGACAAGGATGAATGAGTAATTGACAGTGGATGTTCACATCATATGACTGGAGATAAAAGGAATTTCTTATCTTTGCAAGAATTTGATGGTGGTTTGCTTAGCTTTGGAGATGACAAAGCATGCATGATCAAGGGAAGAGGAACACTATCATTGGATGGTAAGCATAACACTGATAATGTTTATTATGTTGAAGGATTAAGGCATAATCTTTTGAGTGTAGGATAGTTGGTGGATAAGGGATTTCAGTTACAATTCAAGGATGGAAAATGAAAGATTATTAATAGATGTGGATTGGAGATTGCATCTGGTACACATACTAAAGGTAATATCTTTCATTTGAACTCCCATGAGAAGACATGTTTGATTGCACAAATTGATGAGAGTTGGCTATGGCATAAGAGGTTGTGTCATGTGAATTTTGATTGCATTGTGAAGATTAGTTCTACCGAGGCAGTTAGAAATATAACTAAGATTGTAAAGCCCTATAATCTGATATGTAAGGAATGCCAAATGGGAAAGCAAGTCATAACTTCTTTTAAGAGTAAACAAGTTAAATCTAATGATGTTCTTTATCTTATTCATACTGATTTGTGTGGTTCTTCTAGAATCAAAATTTTTCAGGGTGATAGATATTTTGTGCTAATATTGATGAATATTCAAGAATGATGTGGGTTACTTTTCTAAGGGAGAAGTCTGAAGCATTTGAAAAGTTTAAAATATTTAAAGCTAAAGTTGAGACAAAGACAGGACTGAAGATTAAATGTTTAAGGCCAGATCAGGTTGGACAATTCACATTCGATGAATTTAACAACTATTGTGAGAAGAATGGGATAAGGAGACAATTGTATGCACCCCAGACACCTCAACATAATGGAGTTGTGGAAAGGAAGAACAAAACTATCTTGGATGCAACTAGAACTATGACGATGGAAGCTAATCTACCTCATATCCACTGGAGAGAAGCTGTAAACATGATGGTATACACATTCAACAGAGTTCATATCAATGGAGATACCAGTAAGAAACCTTATGAGTTATGGGCTGGTCATACACCGACAATTAAGTATTTCAGAATCTTTGGTAGTAAATTCTATATCAAAAGAGATGATTCCATTGGAAAGTTTGATCCTAGATGTGATGAAGGAACATTTCTTGGTTATTCTAATGAAAGAAAAGCTTATAGATGTTATAACAAAAGATTGCAGAGAATTGCGGAGAGCACAAATGTCAAGGTGGATGAGCAGAATAGAAGTCAAATCATAACTTATGAGAGAGAACCGACAGTGGAAATGATCATAACTAAATTGGTAGCACCTACACCGGAACAAAATGTTGACCCAGTTACTCCGACAAGCACAAAAAAATAAATAGTAACTGAAGGTTAGGTCAGAGGAATAGAAAATCAGAAGACTCATAGGTATGTAAGGTTGAATCATTCAGAAGATCAGATCAATGGAGACAAAAATAAAGGAGTGATGACAAGAAGAAGGTTGGCAACTGATGAGGTATGTTTTATTTCTCAAGTTGAACCGACATCAGTAATTGAAGCTTGTAAAGATGAATGTTGGATGAAAGATATGGAAGAAGAATTAGATC
Source organism: Cryptomeria japonica (assembly GCF_030272615.1). Classification (NCBI taxonomy): domain Eukaryota; kingdom Viridiplantae; phylum Streptophyta; class Pinopsida; order Cupressales; family Cupressaceae; genus Cryptomeria; species Cryptomeria japonica. Next base: position 54,537,939 of record NC_081410.1, on the reverse strand, counting down.
AGATAGAAAAGAATAATACATGGACTTTAGTTCCCCAACCTAAAATTAAGAATGTTATTGGAACTAAATGGGTTTTTAGGAATAAATTGAATGAAGATGGACAAGTTGTGAAGAATAAAGCTAGATTGGTTTGTAAAGGATATTCTCAAAAGGAAGGAATTGATTATGGTGAAACCTTTGCACTGGTAGCTAGGATTGAAGTTGTGAGATTATTTTTTGCTTATGTTGTACATAAGAACTACAAGGTTTATCAGATGGATGTTAAGTGTGCATTTCTGAATGGAGATCTTGAAGAGGAAGTTTATATTGAGCAACCTGATGGATTTTTACTTTCAGATGACAAAAACATGGTTTGCAGGTTTAAGAAAGATTTATATGGATTGAAACAAGCCCCTAGAGCTTGGTATGCAAGACTGGATAAATATCTTTTGAATCTTGATTTCACTAAAGGTAATGCTGACAATAATTTATATTATAAGATCACTGATGATGAGATATTTATTATTGAAGTCTTTGTTGATGATATCATTTTGGAGGTGAAGATAAGTTGTGTATGGAATTCTCTAACAATATGAAGAATAAATTTGAGATGTCTAATATTAGGGAGATGAAATTTTTCTTAGATTTGTAGATTACTCAAACTGATAAAGGTATTTTCATATGTCAAACTATGTATGCTAGAGAGTTGTTGAAGAAATTTGGTATGAAAATTCTAAACTGGTTGGTACACCTATGGTTACAAGTGAGAAATTGACAAAGAAATATGCATTTGCATCAGTAAATCCTACAAGGTACAAGTCTATGATTGGAGGTTTTTTATATCTGACTCAGACTAGACCAGATATAATGAATCTAGTTTGTATTGTATCAAGATATCAGAGTGATCCTAGAGAAAATCATGAGAGTGTGGTGAAAAGGATTTTTTAGGTATTTGCAGGGAACAACTGAATATGGTTTGTGGTATCCTAAAAATTATGACTTTACATTATGTGCATATATAGATGCAGATTGAGCTGGAGATGTTGATGACCAAGAGAGCACATCCAATGGATCTTTCTTTCTCCTAAAGAAACTTGTTTCATGGATCAACAAGAAACAACTATGTACTTCTTTATCTACTGCCGAAGCTAAGTATGTTGCTGCTGCTAGTAACTATACACAAGTTCTATGGATGAAGCAAATGCTGAAGGATATAAAGGTGGTTTGTAATGAACCGGTAGTTATTCACTGTGATAACTCTGCTGCTATTGATATATCAAAGAATTTGGTATTTCATTTAAAAAAAAGCACATATCTATCAAATATAACTTTTTGAAGGAGAAGGTGGAAGAAAATGAAGTCAGATTGGTTTATGTGAACACTAAATAATAGATTGTAGACATCTTCACTAAACCTTTACCTCAAGAATCATTTGAATACTTTAGAGATAGATTGGGGGTTTTTGCCCCTCAGGTAGAGACCCGAGTGATTCTGATTGGCATCCGTCTGATATGCATTATTAGAGCTATTACTCATTTTAGATTGATGTGGTGGTGCTACTACTTAGGGGGAGTAGTCAGTTGTAAGATTCATAGGATTTATGATTTTTCTTTAATGTTTATGTCATATTTCTGGCATTGATGTCAAAGGGGGAGAGTTATTCTTGTGAAAAAAATAAGGGAGATATATATTCATTAGGGGAGTTTGGTTCAGAGCTTCATTGCTATATCATTTTGTGGGAGATTGTTGGTTGTCTTCCATAGGGGGAGACTTGTTTGGTATTTCTTGGTACTTGGATGTTTTTCACATCTAGTGTTGCCATCAATGCCAAAGGGGGAGATTGTTGGCAATTTGGAGGAACTGATTATGTGTTGCATTGATGTTTTGTCATTGATGGCAACATTGACTATTTTGGTTGTTTACCGGTTTCTGATTGGTTCTGGTAGAGTGGTTGGATTATGAGATTAATCTAGTATGCTTTGGTAGGCTTTGGTTTGTGGAATTGATTTGGATTTGTCATTCATGCTATTCAGATGTGTATCATGATCAGTTGGTTTGGTATTTGATGACTCAGATGCTATCATTTGTTCTAGTAAGCCTTTTGGTCACCGGTAAGGGTTTTATTGACAGAGCTTTGTTGAAGATCTTTTGATGGATGTGATAAGTGGTGTTGGTGCAACTTCTAGATGGTTCTCAGGATGCTGATGGTTATCATGTTCGTGTTCCAGTTGATCAGTGGTGTTGGATTTGGTTTATGGCGACCTATTTTGGGTCCGGTGCTAGCTAGGTTATGGACCAATTAATGTAACGTGTTGGAGGATGTTCTTGATGTGTTACTGTCAGGATTTAATGATTGGTTTATACTGTTTTCGGCCTAAGCCTAATTGGTTGATCATTGGATTGCGAGTTTATGTTATGAATTTATTGTATTATCTTTTAGGTGGCCGACCTAATTGTTTAGATCCCGGGTTGGTATATATATGATGTAAGATCTCTTTGTAGATCATGGGTATATGGGATTATGGATATAGGATTAGCTGTGTGCGAATAATGTTGTAATCATATGCAAAGGTTTTGGTTGATCATAGGTGATCGAATTGGGTTTGTGGAAGAGGTTTAAGGCCTCCGGTATTGAGCTTAACTGAAACTGTACTTAGGCATAGGAGATGCTATCTTTGCAGTTCATTCTTCTTTCTGGATTGTAGTCTGGATTTATTTTGTAGTCAGTGAGGCTCCTTTTTGTGATGAGTAGTGTGCTCTAGGCTGTTGGCCTTCCTGCATGTGCAGGCCCCTCATTATTATAATCACATTCTTACTAAAGAAGTATTATCTGACTATGGGTAGGATTCCCACCCTGGTTTTTCCCTTTACTAGGTTTTCCCTGTAAAAATCTTGGTGTCATGTGTTCTGGATGAATGGTAACTGTTCTATGATTTATGTTTATGTTTAATTGCTATAACAGTTATTCTAGTATTTATTTTATGCATTCTGGTATTGATTTTATGTGTTTCGGTAATAAGGATTTGAATACTTAAAAGTTTTATAATCTAGTGACAATTGATTCACCCCCCTCTTAGTTGTCCTCTGGTTATCTGAGCTGTCTAACATTCTCTATGACTGATTTCCTATCTTATTTCTTATTGCTTTATTGCTGTAGACTCAGCTGATAGAATACCTTGGCTGGGAAAACTCTTTATTTGTACCCTTTTAGATGGGTGAAGGGTTCTCAAATTTTGTGAACTAGGTTTTCACGAGATTTTCTAGGTTTTTTTGACTCTTCGTCTTCTAATTTATGTCAAAACATTAGAAAAACCTAGTTTACGGATCTTGAGAACCCTTCAAAACAATGTGACTATAATTTATGAGGTCAAAATCTATCTTAACACTATGCAAATCACTGTATGAAATGGGTATTGGAAACACTACTGTCCTTATCTGGTTTTCACACTTTGGATGTCTTTGGATCCTGAAGCTTGGCTATGCTCAAAGTCTCTATCATCAATATTTTTTTGGAGTCATAACTTGTTCTTCTTTGAATGCTCTTGAGTTGTAAATGATTAAATGCTGGGAGCTTTCTGAGATGTATTCCTAATGATGACTTAGTAGCAAATCTATTTGAATACTATCTTTAACTGTTAATTGAATAAGAACCTTGTCTAAAATACTGTCATGGTTGTTAGACAATGATTTCCCTGTTTTGATGCAAACATATTGTCTTAAGATACATTTATCATCACTTGTCATATCATCTTTGACTGCCCTACCATGAATGAACATAATTTTGGGTATCCTATAGCTGTTAATGTTCTTTGGCTACACTGCCACTATAGCTTGAATACTTTTGCCATTTATGTAGATTATGGATATTTAATCTTATTGCATTGTGACTTCATATAAGTCAAGATCTAAGAATTTGTGATAGTGGTTGTTTGATCTCTGTCTTTTGGTACTTTGGAAATATTACTTGATTGACTGGTTTGTCATTGTCATTTAACATGAATGTCCTGCAATAAATATAACTGCTCTAATATGCAAAATTGTCCATAACTGTGTGTTTTGATAAATATGAGATCTTTAGCTTGTACTCTTGAGGATGATCACCATTATATGTACTCTCTTTCTCATAGCCCACACTACTATTTTTTTTGATTTAAATGACTGCAACATTATGTTATTGTAAGGGTTTGATTTATCTGAGTAGTGAATTCAATATTTGTGTTCAAGCAGCTGATGTACTAGATTATTCCTATGCTTCTGTGGCTGATCTAAGACTCCATATTAATGAGGGATTTGTTCATATTTGCTACTCTATTATGAAGAGACAACCTCTGTATCATCATAGCCCTTGAACTGATTAGTTTTGTATTACCATGTTCACTGCATAATACTACTCTATGAATATATTATTGTCTTTTTATTGCCATCATAGAAATTTGGCTGCTATATATCTGCATATCTACTCCATGTACTGTGATCTTAATGAGCTAGTTGTTATATGACTATATGCTCACTGTTCCTACAAAGCTGTTACTCTTCATTACCAATGATGATAACCCTTCTAGTGCTTGATCATCTTACTTGTGAACTTTTTACCATGTCTCACTATGTCTTATTCAAGTAAAAGGTGTTTATTGTACTTCATGTTGTGTAATACTACACCTTTGATTTGGCATTTCTATGTTCTTGATGGATGTGATGGTCATGCTTGATATTTTTCTTTCAAACCCTTTGACATTCACTGTTCATATTAACAACCAATCAAACCCTATAGACTGCAAATATTCATCTATCTTTGTATACCTTCATGATTGTTTGGTGTCATGTTTTTGTGTATTGCTACATGACCTTGTTGTATTTGATTTCATTAAAACTATATCTACTCATTAGGGCTACTATGCTGTCCTAGACAGTAGACTATGGAGAATGACTTGTGATGAGCAAAAACCTTGTCATTTCTTTTATTGAATGTATCCTTATCAAGGTTAGGGACTGCCTTTTCCTTAAGATCCTTGTGCTGGCTTTGAAAGGTATTGTTGTAGTTGTTCATGATGTATTGAATACCTTAGACTAATCTATGTGTTTAGGATAGTAAATGCTGCTATTGTCATTGCTTTGACAATCCTATAACTGGTACACAATATCTTTTTCTTTCAAAACAATGATAATTATGGTTTGTTGGTTCTAATTCATGGTGATTATTCATTAGACTCTTTCACTAAAATTTGTGCCTTTTGAAATCTTCACAAGAAGAGACTGAATTTGATTGATTTTGAGTTTGTCGTCATCCATTTTTTGCTATTTTTTGACTTAAGTTTGTATTCATTGTGCATTTCTATTTTCCTAAGGCTGCTCTAAAAAAATGGTAATCATCTCATTCTAGAATAATGACTTGGGGTTGTTGGTAACTTGTCATTGTTCTAATTTGACTGTCATTAGATTACAACTTGATAGTGCACATGAACTCAAAAAACTTAAACATTTTGAGACCTCATTATGGTTGTCCAACTTTTCAACTTGTCAGTATGGTTCCATTGGACACTGACTTGCCATTTATAACAATGATCTCAAGAGTTCACTGTTGTGGATGAGAAGCCTCTATTCTCTGAAGCCTTAGTGGTGTATTGGCATGGTGGGTTCAACCCTTGTGGGAGCCTCATTTAACACCACATGCTCAAATATGGAATATTACATGAACTTGTACCTACACATTGAACAAACACGTTAGACAAAACATGATTCATGCTGTTATCTCTTTTCTGTACTGACTCTTTGCCTCTGATTTTGATATGTTGATAGCTATAGACATATATTTGGATATTCTTATGTAGATAGGCTATGTATTCTGATGAGTTTGAGTGTGACAGTATAGTTATCCTCATTTCTCTAACATATTTTCAATTCTCTTACATGAATTGATGAAATACGAGTGGAAGAAGCTGAATATGGACGAGTAAGCTTGGGCTCATCATTCTAGGCAATGACAGGTCACCCTACTGTCATTATCATTCTTTCATTTATTTATATTGCTTAGTTGAATAATTGTATTAGAGTATATGCCTATAGCTATGTCAACTATTCCCACGGCTTGTGTGGGACACCTTACACATTTTTTGTAAATAAAAATCTATTTCTATGCAATCTTTTGCCATTATTTGTTTGAAACACTTGCATATATGAAATGAATTTTGGCTTTAAACTATAATGTTGCAAAATGAAGATTGTGTGAATTTTTTTTGTGTACCTTCCTTCAATTGCATTGTGTAAGGCTTGTAATAGGCCACCAAAATTTAGCTAAAGCAAAATTTTGGTAACAGTGACAAAGGGAAAGTTCAATGACTAGTATGGATTTATTGAAAAGGGAGAAGATATCGATATCTTTGTAAGCTCTCTTGATAACTTCTTCAAGAACATCCTCAACAATCGTGTAATCACTCTCATCATTTTAGGAAGTGTTAACTGAAGTTGAGGATCCATTAGTAGTGGTATTTCCAAAACCAATTCCTTATTGTTTGGGAATTATTATAGGTTCAATAGGTGCATTCATTCCTTGTTCTACATAACCAAAAACTCCACCCTGATAATCCTATTTTTGAGTAGCCAATTCATGGGACTTTAGATATATTTCCTTGAAATAGTTAAGGAGATTGTTTTTTGGTTTTGGTTGATCTCGATGAAACCATTTAATGACGTCCTCTTAAATCAATTCCTGATTGAGTCCTCTAGTTGTCTAAGAAGTGATAAGACCAATATTTTTGACCACAAGTTCTTTTTGTTTCTCCTGATGAGAGGGTTTACAATGTGTGTGAGGATCTAAGGGTATGGAACCCATGGTAAAAGCATCCTTAAGTTCATATTCTCCACAACCTTTGTTGTTGATCTTGACTTCGGCAATTGCAAAATCAAGAATGGTTTCAGTTTTGTTGGATGAGAGGATTATGTTAGGATCCAGATGGGACAAAGAGGAGCTACCATTAGAGGTTCCAACTTTTATCTGTGGGAAATGATGTGAATGAGAGAATGAGGCCTCAAGAGAATGATCTAGTACTCAATAGGTTTGGGATTGGTGTGAATGATGACTTCAATGCCATTATGTGGGAATTTGAGACACTAATGGAATGACTTGCATGGCATGGATCTATGGGTGGTCGAGTAGGATGTTGTAGGGAAGATCAAGTTCAACAACATGACATATTGTATGTTGTAGTGCTAGACCAAGTTGAATGGGCAAGGGAATAATTCCTTTTGCACTTATTTCTACATTGGCATATGATTTGATAGGGATTATTTGATTTTTAAATATCTACTAAAGTGTACCCCACTTGTTTGACAAATTTTAAAGTACACAAATTGAAGGCACAACAATTATTGAAAAAGACTCATTTCACCTTATAATAATTGATGATGATTGCAATGTAAAGTGAAATATTATGATTGGATAGTACAAATGGCATGTCTAATAGATTGAAGGATATAATTTTAGTGGATGCCAAGTGTCCCACAAGAGATTGAAATTGTGTGAAATATATATCATTGGGAACTTGGGAATCTTGTAATTCTTTTGTGAGGATGTCCTAATGGATGGGTGATATTTAAAGGAGATCGAAGATGTAGATTTGAGATGGATCATTACCAAGCTGTTCCAAGAGGTTATATTGTGTATTAGAGGATGATGTATTAGATGGTATTGGAGCATATATCCTCACTCTTCTGGTAGGAACCACACATTGAGGATCTTGAACTTTGATTCTAATCATATCCACATTATCATCGAACCATGTGATACAACAAACTATATTATTGTAATCGAAAGGGATCGAGTTGTAGTTTATGTTATTGGTGTGGTTATTTTAATTTTTATTCTAATTCTTTTTTGACCAAGAATTTATGTTTGAAGTGCTAGCCAAAGTGTGTAGGGAATACATTTTGGTAGATTTTTAAGTTTGCATTAGGAGAAGCATTTCTAGGAGAATCAACTATGAATTCCTTTTTGTCTATGAGATTCTAAATATAGTGCTTCAACTTCATGCATTTAATTGTGACACGTCCCTTGGCATGATGGTAATCATAATACTAGTTATCTTTTTACCATGAAAGTTTTGGTTTTTTCTCCTTTAATGGTTGCATTTGAGGAAAGACTACCATATTTTCTTGTACCATTTTGTTAAATATCACATCTAAAGGATCTTCGAAGGGTGTAAATTTGCATTGGGTATTTTGTCATGTTTTTCCTTGAGGTACCAAAATGACATTTGTTTGTTGATTTGTTGGTTGGCACATTGGAGAAGATGGAGGTTTAAGTGTAGTGATAATGTGAACATGTTTGGTGTCAATAAATTCATCTCGTATGATTTTTTGTTGTTGTTCCAAAACCTTGATCTATAATTTTTTGGTACATTTGTGTTGTCCTTGTAAAGTTTAACCAAACCTTAGGCAATCAATCTGTTTTCAATGATAGTTCCTTTCTTAATGGTACCCTTGAAGGTATTAACACATCACATTTGGAGGTTGATGACCATCTCTTGAGTGAGATTTTGAGTGAAGATTGCGACCAATAATTTTTCAGGAAGTTTGCATGGGAGATGAGTTGAAAGATCTTACCACTATTGTAGGCAATCTGGTAGACTTTTCCCTTCTTTTTGTTTAGTGTTTCATAGATCAGGCAATGTGAGATCATGTTTGTTATTATATGAAAAGTGAGCTAAAGATTTTTTTAATAGATCTATGAAGGATTAAAAAAACCACGAGGGAGGTTAAGGAACTATTCAAGTACTTTTGCCCCTAGACTCTTAGGAAATAATGCCAAAAGACAATTGTCAACATAAGCCACCTCTTGACAAGACATGTAAAATTATTTCATGTGATTTGTGGCGTCTCATTTTCCTTTGTATTTATCAAATTTGGGTTTCCCAAAATGTCTAGGAAAAGGAATCATAGTTATGAATTTATCAAATGGATAAGGACAAAGTTCCTCAAATTTGTAGGATTTTGTGTTGGTACCCTCTTGTAACTCCTTTAGGGAATTCTTTGAATATACTCCCACTCTTAATTCAAAGGTGCTTATTATGCTAGTATACCTATCACATTGGAGCTTAATGATGGTGCAAATGAATTATGTTGAGGTTGTTGATGTGTGGGTAGAGGATTTTGAAGGTAATGATTGGGTTGCAGTTGTCGGTAAATGGGTTTTTGCAATGGTTGTTGATATTAATCTTGGTTCTAGGGAATGCCTATGTATTGAGTGTATTGTGGAGGTGGGAGATTAGCATTAGGTTGTGGAATGCCTATGTGAATGTTATGGTGAGGAGGATTTTGTTTGTATGGAGGATTGTAAGGTGGAATGTAGGGGGAGTAGTATATGTGTGGTTAGTAGTCATGCTACCATGTGGGATGTAGGTATTTTGAGTGGCATATGCAAATGATGGGAGGCCCAAATAGTTCACATATGTAGGTGCAAAAGTGGCTTGTGAAATTGATTTATTGAATGGGGGACAGGGATAACTTTAAGAAACCCCCCCGGGCAACTGTGTAAAATCCTGGCGAATCAGACATTATTTTCGGGGGAAGATTTTCGTATGGATGGTGAATTTTTTTTTCTAAATGGGGAAAAAAGTTATTTTGTATTGGCAATTTTTTTCTAGGGTATGAAAATTCCATAAATTTCTGGCGAATAGTACCTTGTTCTATGGGGAAAATATTTATTGTGGGAGGCGAATAATTTTTGTTTAAAGGAACAAATATATAATTGTATGAGTGAAAATGTTTACTTCGAAGGAAACATTATTTAAATGTATTGGCGATTTTTATCCACCGCTTGAAAATTATTTAATTTGTTTTGGCGAATATTTTGTTATTTATGATACAATATATAATTTATTGGCGATTTCATGAATTCATTGCCATCAATAGACAAGGCACATCACATCACATCAGTACATCACATCCAGACTCTGCACGATGTATCAATAAGCGCGACCTCTTTGACACGTGAAGGATGACACATACCTAAAATCTATCAATGATTTTAAACCGTTTGATGATCGTAGATCAATGGTTGAAATTTTATTTCAGCCCCATTTTCTGAAGAGAACATAGCTCACCAGAAAGTGCCCGAAATGGAATTGGATTCAATAGACACATATCAAATGTCACAAATCACGATCGATAATTTCATTAATTTAATATATATCTTTTCACTAATTTCAATCCACTCTGTTTGCCGGACTTCCAATGTGATACTTGCCAATTTGGTACTAGTTCATAGCTGTTTCCATTTTCGTACAATAGTGCATTTATGGGAAAGATTTGTAGAGATACGAAAGATTTAAAAAAAATTATAGCAGTTAATACTGTTAAAGAAGTAATTATTACAATCAAGAGCTTCAACAATTTAGATACGATCTCTTCTTCTTTCATCTTCAATTAGCCTTTGCCATTTGGTAGATAAATCATCGGAGCTCACAGTATTTTAGGTTTATAGGCTTACTGCTCAAGTTGTTTAATTTGTTAATCTGTTTTCTCAAGATGGACACTCCCATCCGCTTGAGAAGCATTTCTACAGAGGACCAGAGGGCCTTTTTAGGCTCTGTTAGAGACCCAACCCTCCAATTAGTCTGTAAGGAGGTTGGGTCATTCACTAATGAGGCTGTGTGGATGGTGCTGGGCAGAGAATTTCTGTGAAACGAAAAATAGGTACCGTGTTAACACAGACCTTACATCCCACTTCTTAGCGTCTCTTCTGGACCTAGGAGGAGACAAGGTGGATATGCTGATGCTGTTGAGGAAGGTTTAAAGGAAGAATTCCTCAGAGATGACATTACTCTTATCATTCTTGCAGAAGTAGGGGTGGGGATCCCTTGGGCGAGTGATTTATCTAAGCTTCTCCTCCTTGACCAAACAGTGCCAGTGGCCAGGCAACAGTTTCTCCTAAACTTGAATGCGGAGCAGCTAACGCGTCATAGAAAATGGGCGCGGATTAGCAGGGACTTCCTTCGAAAATGGTTCCTCCTGGACGACTTTCCAAACTACATGTGGCTTGAAGAATTCTCTCATCTTATGTTGTCTGAAGAATTCTACATGGAAGGAGGGCCAGATTCTTAGGGCAAAATTGTAAACAATTCCACTACCTGTGCCCTAGCCCCGTCCCCCTATAGTTTTTTTTTCCTATGTCCTCGAACCCTAATAGGTTCAATGCCAGTGGCTCACTCACTTTGGCTTTTAAGTTTTTGGGGGACTCAAGTCTCAGACGGAAAAATTGTAAATTTCAAAAGCATAAATATTAATGATAATTTTTCAAATTCCAGTTTGTTTCAGTTTGCCTCTTACAGTCTTATGGATATAAAAATACTTTCTATAATTCTATTTCATTTTTATTAATTAATTTCTTTCAAATGCTTTTTGTATATGAGCTACGTTATTTCAATTATTTGTTAAACAATGGAAAAATTTAATACTGTGATCTTTTTTATGTAATGCTATAAAAAAAATTCAGTTCATTCCATTAATTATTTGTACATTGATTATGGTTGATTATAATTTTATAAATATATACTATATAGTCATTCAAAATACAAAATTTCAAAAGTTTCAAGATACAAAAGTTTACTGGTAAAGGTTTTTTTCATTTTATTAATTCAAAAGTTTGAAGATACAAAATTTGTAGTCATTCGTGCATAAACGCAGACAGAGAGAAAACCATACTGCCCACAACTTATAGCAAAGAGACAAAAAAACCAGTTCATTGTTGATAGGCCAGTCACTCAGTCTCACTATCCCCCTGGGTCACCTCCTCCTAGTCCTTTCCCTCCTCAGAGGTTGATGCTTTGGCTTTCCCTTTTTCCGCTTCAGCTTTCATTTTTGGAATGCAGTTTAGGCACCCGAAGTCGAGGTCGCCCTCCAAGCTTGCCAGTAGCTGTATGGCCCTTCCTTCTTCAGCCCTATCTCTCAATTCCCTACCAACCTCCATGCTTGCCACCATATGCAAAACCTTCAGGACTTCATCCACCCTGGTTAATTTCACAAAGAGTTTCATCGCTTCCCACCCCACTCGGGCACGTTCACGGCACTAGTATTTGATTTTATCCTCTGGGACACGAATAAAAGGAAGCAATTCCTCCTGGTCATCCCCTTCCTTAATTCGAATGCCAACTCCCAGCACCACCCACTCTAAGATTGAATCCAGGTTAATCAAAAAGTCCCCATCAATCAATTTGACCAATGTGAGTTTTACCTTTTCCACCTCCAGTTCGAATTCACAGGCCCACGCCAGAATCAGAGAGTAAACCTCCATGGTAGTTCGATACTGGTTACTGATATGTGCCACCTCCTCCGCAAGCATCAGTCGAACTGCCGCCCACAACTTCTCCTCCTTAAACCTGAACAGTCCTTGCATTCGTTTATCAGATGCTTTGCCCAAAAAGGGCACCAACTTCTTGTCTGTTCGAAGTGTGAAATTGGCCTCCATGGTCACCTGCAATTTCAAAATCACTTACTGCAAAAAACGTCTTACAAAAGGTACAATTCTACAAACTACATATTTGTTTTGCTTCAAAGCAAAAACTGGTACACATATCAAAAGGTAATAAATTCTGCCTCCGTCTTATAGGCTGGGTAATGAATGTGCACGATAAGGCATTAATGCCATGAGATCAAGAAAAAGATTTCCTGCCATCTTCCCCTTCCTCCGTTCGTGCGACATGCCGCAGACAACTCCTTCTGCAACAATTAATCACCACCTTGGTATTTGTACTTTCCAAATTTGCTCGCCTTAACAGGTTGAGGATTGCACATTTTTAAAAAATTAATACACTAAATTTATGTATATATATTTTAAATTTATTTTTTAAAATTATATATCATAAACATATTTTCAAAGAATTTTGTTAAACTTTAAATTAATATTTTAGATTTAATATTGAATGTTTTTTTTTTTTTTATATTAAACTTTTACCTTTCAAATTGTATATCAAAATTTATATTTTTATTTAGTTATTTGTTTTATTCTAGAAACTAAGTTTCATGTTTTATACTATTTTTTAATTTCAAATTTTTACAAATAATATTAACATTATATTTAATAGTTATCTCAAAGACTCAAACTATTGCACATCTTTAATTACAAATAATATTAAAATTATATTTAATAGTTATCTCAAACTATTGCACATCTTTAAAATTTAAATGTCCCTTATTATGGGACCGACGACATCTGACAACACTCAAGTTCTCAATAGGTATCATCGTCCGTCGGATGAGCAAAGATCAACGACTTAGGGTGGATTTCGACCCAAATGTGGGTAGTGAACACATTTGTGAGAACTTCGCTCGGAATTGAACATTTTAAATTTAATTAAATAGAATTAAGTCTATAGTCTATAGATTATAAATCTCTTTTTCGGGCGGAATTTTAAAATGATTAAATAGACTTTAAAAACAGACCCGAAAAGTGACACGAGTATGGTGACGTGCCAGAAAAATGGCAGAAGTGGTGGGACCCACTTCATCTGAAAACATGTACCATCAACCGCTGGATGAACAAAGATCAACGGCTAGGGTGGATTTCAGCCTGAATGTGGGAAGTGAACACCTTTCTGAGAACTTCACCCGGAATTGGACATTTTAAATTTAAATAAATATAATTAAGTTTATTAAACTTTTTTTTGGGTGGAGGTTTAAAATGATTAAATAGACTTAAAAATCAAACTTGAAAAGTGACATGAGTATGGTGACGTGCCAGAAAAATGGCAGAAATCGTGGGACCCACTACATCTAAAAACAGGTACCATCGATCGTTGGATGAACAAAGATCAACAACTTAGGGTGGATTTCCGGGCAAATGTGGGAAGGGAACAGATTTCTGAGAACTTTGCCCAGAAAAGTGACACGAGTATGGTGACGTGCCCAAAAATTGGCAGAAGTCATGGGACCCACGACAACTGACAACAGGTACCATCGTCTGTTGGATGAGCAAAGATCAATGACTTAGGGTGGAATTTGGCCCGAATGTGGGAAGTGAACACATTTGGGAGAACTTCGCCCGTAATTGAAACGTTTTAAATTTAATTAAATATAATTAAGTCTATAAAGCACTTTTTCAAGTGGAAGTTTAAAATTATTAAACAGACTTAAAAAACAGACCCGTAAAGTCACAACAGGTACTTTGGTTCCTCGTCCGTTGGATGAGCAAAGATCAACGACTTAGGGTGGATTTCGGCCCGAATGTGGGAAGTGAACACATTTGGGAGAACTTCGCTCGGAATTGAAACATTTTAAATTTAATTAAATATAATTAAATCTATTAAGCACTTTTTTGGGCGGAAGTTTAAAATTATTAAACAGACTTAAAAAATAGACCCGTAAAGTCACAACACATACCTTGGTCCCTTGTCCGTTGGATGAGAAAAGATCAACGACTTAGGGTGGATTTCGGCCCGAATGTGGGAAGTGAACACATTTGGGAGAACTTCACCCAAAATTGAACATATTACATTTAATGTCCTCAGAATTTATACTGAAGTAGTGAATGTTTTGTCCTTCGGCATCGAATAGTTATTAATAATAATTAATAAAATTACAACATGATTCTTAATGTCCTCGAAATTTATACTGAAGTAATGAATGTTTTGTCCTTCGACATTGAATAGTTATTAATAGTAATTAATAAAATTACAACATGATTCTAGATATTTTGCCCTTTAGGTTTTACTTTTCTACTTTTTTGAGTTTTGAAAATAAGAGACTCGTAAATCATAATCGTCTTTCATTTCTTGGACAAACCTGTAAATCGAGGGAGATTCAGAAACAACAACTAGATTGAAGAATGCAAGTTGCAACAGAGTCTATCTGCGCCAATCTAGTGAAATAGAAATTCCAATTTCCAGGTAAAATCTAGAACACCTACATCCCGCCTTTTTTGCTTTTGGTAATCTCGTGGTCCAATTTGAGGGTTAGCATTTTCAGGTTTTTTTCTAGCATTATTTTGAATTATTAACAATAATAGTGATGGGGAAATGAGAAGCAGTAGTTCAACAAGAAGCCAAGTGAAAAACAAAATGTACCTAACCGAACTGGTTAAAACACCAAGTTTCACTGATGAATACCATGATATTTATGACCTTGCTATCCATGGTGAAAAGCGTATCATAGATATTAGATATACATTGTCTAGTAAGGTGGGAGATGCATCCAGGGAAAAATTTACTATTTTCAACCCAATGTTACAACAAAAAACAAATAAAATCGCATCGTGGGATGTTGGATTGGGAAGCATGGTGTTACCTGAAGTATTCCCTTGCCTTGATTTTGTCATGGTTTGCGCCAAAAATTATGATGAAGATAAAAAAGCAATTGTCAATAAAAATACACAAGAGGAAATTCTATCCATAAACGAGGGAGAATTTGCTCATTTGTTGAACCTAGGATTTGAAGCCCAAAACTCAAACGTCCAAATTGACCTTGAAAAGCTGGCAGGGAATTATGAGAGTCTCGATCCAAGTCACAGAGATTCATTTGTCAAAGCTCTAATAAAGAGTGGTACTGGTATTGTGTTGGATCAGAATCATAAGCCTCCTTATGATCTAACATTTTTGTTCCATGGGTTGGGGATACTATTTCCTTGCTGTCGTTTTACCTGGGATTGGAAAATGATAGGGAAGTGGGTGCAAGCCTTCTTGAAATGATTTATAATATCCATTGTGCAGGTTAGCCAGTAAGATATAATTTTATTGAGTACATTGTAAAATCCATGCAAAAACAATTACTAATGATCAAAAAAGGTTCCTGTAAGACATTTATGTTCTCATCCTACTTGTGCTATCTCCTTCTATTCAAGTATCGTGCAATATTCGAGACCAACAAGCTTCAAATTGTGAGCTATAAGATTGATGAGAAGACTGGGAAGAGAACAGAGTGTCCAATATATGATTGGACACCAAAGATAAGGATGCATGATAACAGAAAGAACTACAACCATTTTGTAGACTTCGTTTTGGCACCAATGTATAATGAAATTACAAGCACTCCAATGCGTAGGTTGCCTATGTCTTGTAGAGATTACATTCAACTCGGAAGTCAAATAGAATTGGCTGACTAGTTCTTCATGGAAGAATTCACTGTGTTAAGGTTTTACGGATCGACAGTAAAAGCATACAGACTTCCAATACATGTGACAGAGAGGGTATTTTCATTAGAGTATGTACGACAATTGGAGAGCACAGATAGGCACTTCCATGGTCAGCAAAAGAAGAGCATATTTCCTTCCTTGCCTTTCTCATGTGGAGGGTTCACATTTGAGAGAAAAGCATTCAATGTGGCACATGATTTTTTGACAGTTTTTAACTTTGGTGATGAGGGTCTCTGGCAGTATGATCCAATCAGTGTAGTTCAAGAAAGGCTTAAGAAAAATGGGAACTCTTCAGCGTTATGTCAACATGAAAGTAAACCATTGCTAGAAAAGCTTAGAAGCATGGACTCCTAGGATGAGGTTAAACAAGAGATGGAGAAAATTGCAGCCGCCAATAACATTTCAACAGAAGAAATTTCATCACAAATTATGGCATTGCAAATGCACACAAAGAGGACAACAGAGGAGGGCCAGGGCATCCAAAGTAGGAGGTCCTACAATTTCTACCTAAAATCTGCTAATCCATCTAACAAATCTATTCTCAAATCAATTATGCACGAATGTAAAGAGAATTGTTTCACTCAAACCAAAATAAATGATTTTCGGACTATGAGGAGGAATCTCGGTGAACCAAAGACAAGTGCAGAATTTGAGAGCATCGACGAGGATGCAAAGTTTAGCAAATTGTGGGATATGGAGCATGGAAGAACTGAAGATGATGATGAGCATGAGGTTACCATTGAGCTCCCTCCAACAACTACTACAGTCCCTAAAATAGTAGGTGGAGTCAGTGAGTCCATGAAAGAAAAATATAGCAAGAGGCAAACCTTGTGGAAAAAATGGGTTTTGAAGGTGGTGGTCTAGGTCCCAGAGGAGAGGGCATTTGGTATCCACTTCAGGTCCAACTTCCATCACAGTCAAAATCAAAAGGTCCTTATAAACCAGTCATTGGACTTGATTCTTCAGATTCATCAGGGATAGGTACTACTCATTACCCTCAGGGTCCACCTATATTTGTTTCAGGTTCAAATCCACAACCACCATCACATCATGGTATTCCCATTGGTGGTGAATCAAGTGCCACTGCCACTGGTGGGGAATCTGGGGATAATATTCCTATTATTGTTCAATCAAGTGCTGTTGTGATTGGTGGGGTTGGCATGGGTACTGCTACTGATACTAGTTGTCTTGGTGTTGGACAAGGGCAACAAAAAAATATCTCTCGCAAGAGGCCACTAGAGGTAGATACTCAATCTCATACTATTGAGAATCCTATATCAAGTGCCACTGACACTACAAATCAATCATTTGCAGCTTCAGATCACACACCTCAAAAGCCTATGAAAACTACAGATGAAAGTGTCAGTGGGAGTGGGACAACATCAGGAACTGTTGTTGGTAATCCTCGTCAAGCATTAGTTAAAACCACAGAAATAAGTGGAACTAGAGCCTATGGTATTCCTATGTCACCTTTCAAACATTCAATTGCTTAAGCAAGCCTAGATTTTCAATTTTGTGATTACTATGAAAAATATAAACACACAACAAAAGCAAATAAAGAAAAAAAAAACATTTCATAGGGTTTTCGTGTCTGAAGTTGTAAATGAACAACCTGCAAGGAACATGGTATTTCCAACATATGACCCACAGAAAAATATGATGGAGTTCATGGTTGTTATGCCCCTGGGCCCATCTAAAGATAAAAATCCACCACATAGTCAGATAGATCCCTCTCAATTTCAAGTTAGCACCCTCCAAATGGATTTTTCCAATTTACATAATATGGACAAAATTAGTGTGTCAAAAAGGACTAACAAAGTGGTTTACACTTCACTACTAAAGGTGGAGAGAGAAAAAAATAAACTGGAGAAACAAATAGAAAAGTTACAGGCAGACCTGGAAAACGAAAAAATCAAGGAGGAAAGCAACAGATAGCAAGTGCAATGATTTATAGAATAGGATAAAAATTCGGGCTTTGCAGTAGAAATTGCAGAGCAGGATAAGACGGATGCAGAATTGAAGGACCTGACAGAAAAACTGGCTAAAAGTAGTAAAAAAAATGTTGAGGAAAAAGCTAGTTTTCAAAAATTATACAAAAGTTATGAGTCTGCTGCCGCCAAAATGAAAAAATTACAGGACCTATTGGATCATAGGAAGGAAAAAGAAAAACATTTGCAAGAGGAAGTAGAGGAAGAAAGAAAAAAATGTGCACAAATGAAGGAAGACATGCACAATGCAAATGATAAAATAAAAACTCTGGAGGATAGATTGAAAGATAATATGAAAAATACAACGAAGTATATACAAGAAAACATTTGGCGACAAATAATGCAGAGGAGTGAGAAGTTGTGTGAATGGTTTCAATTGATTGAAAGTATGAGACTAATTTTTATAAAAATCAAAGGGCACTGTGAGAAGAGCACACATTTTTATTCAAAAGAGGAAAAGGCAAAAAAGATTATGAAAGTAGTCTACAATTCCAGTGATAGCTACTTGGCATCCAAGGGAATTAAGAGCCGCATTGATGCCATAGTTAAGACTATTACTACTTATTAAATTGCCATTAGTTTTTATATACAAAGTCATTCTATATACTCTAGTCGGTTACCACTACCGAAATATTTAGTCGGTATGAACAGTCTAGTCGGTTACAGAAGGAAAACAGTCATAGAGCCTAGTATACACCGAGTTGTCTACCGAGTGTTATTTCATGTCTACCGAGCAGTAAAGATAATACATCGAGTTGATATACATCGAGTGAAACGTGTTACCAGATTCATTGAACCTAGACACACATATGAAAACGTGTTACAAGATCGAGGCACATAGAACCGTTATTGCATTGGAAATTGCACATATAGATTTTGTATAATTTTGAGGTCATCTAACCAATGAAATATGTTGCATGGTTATTTGTTCGAGAAATCATGTTTGTAAGATCGAAGCAATGAATCAGATCACCGACATAAGAAGTCTATTTATATATCATGATTTTAGGGTTAGAGATATGTGAATGAGAGAAATGTGTGTGCATATGTGTACGAAGCAAGACTTATGTGATACATGAGAAATCACAGAGTATTATGACTATTACAGAGACATAGAGGTCACCGAGAAGGTTATCAGAGAATAGTCGAAGAACAGAGTAAACATAAGGGTTTACCGAGTTACTTTATGAGTTACCGAGGCATTCTATAGGTGAGGTAATATTATTTTGAGCACATAGAATCTGCTACAGCATTTCAGATGTAAAGTTGCAGATATTTGTCAAGTCTTATTGTAATATTTTGAAGTTGTAAGAGAAACCTTTAACAGGGTAAAAGACTCTAATCAAGTCTATAAATTGTAAATCCTCTAACCAGGTGCAACATTTATATAGTGTTGTAAAATCCTTTAGTAAGGTAGATCTAACAGATCTTGTTACTCCTAACAGGGTAAGCTATCAGAAATAGCTAAACATGTAGCTCTAACCGAGCAATCTTTATTATTGCAGTAGTGAAGTTGTGGGTGCCATCCCCACCACAGTTTTTCTCTCTAACCAAGAGTTTTTGCGTGACCAAAATATATGTGTTATGGAGTGAATCATGTATGATTGTTATCTGTTTGTTTTAACTTTATTTTATGTTACTGCACTATTCTGTTTATGAATAACAGTAAAGATATTGTTGAGAAAAGGATTTGAAGTACTGATTCACCCCTCCCCTCTCAGTACATTAGCTTTCCATATTGGGCCTAACAATTGGTATCAGAGCTTGAATCTTGGAAAAGGGTTTAACTACCTAAAGAGAAAGATCTTATCAATGGAAGGCTACAAACAATCGCAGAGGATTGTGTATCTACAAGAAGAGCTGGATAATGCAAATCAAGTGATTGCAGACATGCAAAGGCAAATGCAAAAATCTCTGAAAGTGAGAAGAAGATTATCTGATGATTTACAGGAATCTCAAGAGTTAGTGGAACAAATTGAGACATCATCTGAGAATAGTATGTTTGAAGAGACTGAAGAAATGATTGGACAATTGAAAGAAAAGAACAAGGCACTGGCTGATCAACTAAAAGCAATGAAAGAGAACATGAAAATTTCAGCACATAGATGACTGAAAATCTTGATGCATTGAGGACAACCGAGGACAAAGTAAGAGATCTAGAAAGAGAGAAACAACAACTTGAAGCTTTAGTATCTGATAAGGATGATGAAATCATAAGGTTGACTAGGATTCAACAAAATCTGACAGATCAACTAGGTTATACACATCATGAAGCAAATCTAAAAGATGATGAGAATCAAGCATTGAAACTTGAAGTATCAAGGTTGAGCAATGAACTTGAAATAGAGAAGAAATCCAAGGAAACACTGAAGAAGAGTTATGTAGCATCAAAGATGTTGGATGAGCAACTGACCACAAGACGACCCTACGAAGAAGGAGGACTCGGTTACAAAGGAAAAGACTCTACTGAGAAGGGAATCTGCACTACCGAGAGAGGAGAATCATCAAAACAAGTTGGAAAAAGGAATAACATCAAAAGGAAGAAGCCTATTTGCTACTACTATGGAAATCAAGGTCATGCTGCCAACATGTGTCAAATCAGAAAAGGTAAGAAACCGAATACCACTAAGAACAATGGTTATTGTTATAATTGCAATAAATATGGTCACACATCTAATCAATGTAGGACAAAGTCTGTTAACAATTATCAGAAGGCAAAATTCAAAGGGTTTTGTAAAAACTGCAATAGATATGGACATAGTACCGAGAAGTGTTGGTTTAAGCAAAAGAACCACATGTGGTCTGCACACCGAGCAAATACTAGAGGTTACCGAACTCACATAGATCCTTACCGACAATATTCCGCAGTACCATGGGATTACAATACAAGGATATGGTGTGAATGTTGTGGAAGATATGGACATATACGTGCCAACTACTTTATAAGGTTTGGAATGAATAACTGAAGATCATGGAGAAATCCTGGTATGGCATGTTTTCATTGTCACAAAGTTGGACACTTGGCTGGAGATTGCAGAGATCAACCTAGAGAAGGCACTTAAGAGATAAAAGAAAAATTCAAGATGATTTGGAAAAAGAAGGAAATCATGTCAGATGAAGAAAGCACCTTACCTACCGAGTTAGGTGCTCCCACTCCAAATTAATTGGTAAAGGTATGAAGGGACTGCATTCTCACAAGGTTAAATCTTAAACAGTTCCTATTTTAGTATGTACTCAATTCAAAATCTGCATAATAAGATGTAGTAGTAAGTTTGAAATTCTATCAAAGTCTTTTGGAGCACTTTATAGGAAAACTGTTAAGTCAGTGAATTCAGGAAGCCTGTCAAGTCGGTATATGAAGGAAATCTGGTTACTCGGTTAAAGCGCAAAAAAAAAAAAAGGGAAAGAAAGTTAAGTGAACCGAGTGTATTTAATTTCTTTGACCTAACTTGCACGGAACCCGATAAGGTATTTTTGAGTACTTAAAGGTTTTTCACGGTCATTTTCATTCACCAAGTTTTCGAGAAGCAGAGCAGAGCGAATCAAGGCGATCAAACCATCTTCAAAGAAAAATCTAAGGTATTTACATCGAATCTCATCGCATTGCTAAGCTGGTTTACCGAACTCATTAAGTTGTTATTATCTACTGAGTGTGAAGCGTCTGCCGTTTGTTAAGTTCTCAAACCCTAAGGTTCCTGTGTCAATTTTTATCTGAAATCAAAATGGCACCTAAGATCCAAGACCCCATTGTTGTCACAAATGTAGAAAAGCCCTCACTAAAATACTCTTTGACTCCCAAAATTGCATTTGAACTGGATGACAAAATTGCCTTTTCACTCATCTCGGATCGAGTCTTGTTAGTCGAGGATGTGAGATTCTTCACAAAATGCCGTGTTGAAGAACTCGGTCATGTTGAGATCAAAGATGCATATGATGAATTGTGCACAGATGGTAAAATGGATAGCAAGTATGAGCATATCAAAATCAAGGGATTGACTGAAGCCCTAACCTATCCCCGTGTGTTCAAACCCCAGTGGGTCAAGTTTGTACTAAGCCGAGTGCATGATGATTTCATATGGCTACAAGAGAAACCGTTTAAGATCACTAAAGAAATCATTCATCTGATCACCGGTTATCCTATCTATGATCATGAATGAGCACATAAAATGATATCACAGAAGGAATTGATCAGTTTGACTGGAGTTGAATCGGATTGCAGAGGTCTGAAGTTGAACAATGTCACTGATCCTGAACTCAAATTTGCCATTAGAGTAATTGGTTACTGTTTCTTCTAATCGGCAAGGGAAAACAGTGTACCCTGTGCAACAGTGGACTTAGCATACAAAATTGTTAAGAAAGGCATGAAAATTGACTTGTGTGAAGTATTGCTGAAGAACTTGTTTGAAAATCTGAACACAATCAGGAAGCCGAAGAAGAACAACTCGGCAAATACTCTAAAATTTGGATCACTACTTGTATGTATGTTTTTCTACTTTGAGAAGTTTTTTCCAATAGTTGGTAAAGTTGTTTGGGAACTACATCGACCAATCACCCATCAGATCAATGACTTCATCAAGAAGTTAGGTGATAACTTTAATGATATAATGGATGATTATTTCAGCAAGTTCCAAGAGAAAATGCATAACAGGTACCGGATTCCACCACAGCTGGTAGAAAAATACAAAGATGAAATATGTTTTGAGGTTGACACTGATTACTGCTATGTGACTGATGTGGAACTGAGGACTCAATCTTTGTCACCTATGGGTTACGAGATTGATTTTGATATTACACAACAACAAATTGATGCCTATCTATCATTGCCAAGGCATACTACCGAGTGGAGGTATGGAAACTATGAAGAGGTGAAGGAAAAAGTAAAAATGAGCATTGTAGTACCTAAGGCTACAAGAAAAGCTACAAAAATGATAAAGGTTTTATCTGAGAAATTCGGAGAAGAATCCTCCTCTACACCTGTCAAAGGAGTTCTAGCCATCACCGAAGAGGAGACAGAAGCCCAAGAAGCAGCCATAACACTTAGCACCAAATTACCTAAGGGAAAAGTGTTGAAGAGAAAGAAATAGGACACTTCAATGGCCCTACTGACCCCTCCAACAAAGAGACCTAGCACAAGGGCATCTGCTGCAACACTGAGTAAGAAACAAAAGACTGTTGCCATTCCTAAGGTAACTAGAACTTACAAGAAATCTACTCGGAGACTCATTTTGCCAAAAGAGTCGAGTGATACCGAATCTGAAGATGCAAATAAATTTCAGATTGTGAAAAGCAAGAAGGTAGATGTACATAGTGTAGAATTTTTTTGTAATAATATAAAGGAATATGGTGGATTTGGTGGATTCAGATTTGTCAAATATGAATCTAGATCTACTGATGAAAAGAGGCAAATTGAAGAAGCTATCATTTGTACACTTCTAAAATTCCGAGTGGTCCCATTAGAAGTATGTAATTCTATTCCTAAGGAATTATATGCACATATTGAAACCAGATGGCAATATGCCCCAGACTCGGAGAAACAAATCAAAGAAAGAAGTTTGGTGCATCTCTTTCCTGATATGTTGGTTGATGAAATAAAAGAACATCTGACAAACAGCCAAACACAATTTATAGTAAAACAAAAGGCCTTGAAATTGATGAATGGCCTGTATATAGAAGTGGAGAAGGAAACAAAAGAGCAATGGAAGACCATCTTTCGAAGAAAGAATGCTGGTGAACAATCTACAGTGGAAATAGTCGATGTCACCGACCAAGAGCCTGATGTCACCGAGCAAGACCCTACTGACACCATTCAAATAGATGAAGATATCATGGATGCAGAGGCACCTGAACAAGAAATGATAGAAGGCAATGCTTATGCAAAACTTGTCTCTAGTGAATCTGTTTTGGAACAAGTTCAGCCTTACCCACCAATCAATCAACCTGCTACAACCGAAGCTCCTCAGGATACAGGTGAAGGCACCAAAGGTCAAAAGTCTACAGTAGAAGGTACTTCACAAGAACAAACCTCTCAAGCACCTTCTAGCACGGAAAATGTTACAACTGAGACACCAAGCACCGAGACACTGAAGGACACTACCGAGGCTAAAGTAACCGACCAAAGTGTTGTCTCTACCGAGCAACCTATCGAGGGTCCTCAAGCCTCTCAAGCTATTGTAGTGGTTCACCTAGTGAAAGGTAAAGAAAAGAAGTTGAAAAAGCATAGTTTCAAAATTGATTTATCAAAACCGATAGTGTTGCCCAATGTAGACATCTCCAAATTGAAAGGGCAAGCACTCACTGAATTCGGTGAACTGTGCAAAGCAAAGGCCAAATAGGAGAAGCAACTGGCTATACAAAAGAAGAATAAAGTACTTCAGAAGGTAAAGACCTTACTATCAGATATGATACCTTCAGCTACAATATCAATCGATGCAGCCATCCATATTCAATTGGATGAACTCCTAAATCAGATTGAGACATCTGGAGTAGATGCATCCGAATACTTGAGCAAACTAAAAGACAAGGAGCTAACTGCTCAAGCACATTCTTTCATTATTTCAGAAAATCTGCATATTTTCTTTATTTCTTAAGGACATTAAGAATAAAACAGAAGCAATTGAGAAAGAGATCACCGATCTCTCAAATAAGTTGACCCCCAAGCCCAATTCAGTTCAGAATTTTTATACTAAGCTACAACAACTCATGGCTCAACAATTGGAACAGAGGAATGAAGAACACAAGACCAGGATGGACATAATGACACTTCAAACATTATTCCTTCCTCATCTTTCATCCGTTCAAGAACAGCTAAACCGAGCCACTTATCTCTCTACTACACAAGAGGGAAGCACTGTAGATGGCTTAATTTCATTATTGGCTGATATTAATGCACACAATTATTTAATGGACAGTGTAAAGGATGCACTCTCTATCGCTCTCACCGAAGCCAAGACAAAGTACAAATCCATTTTTGATCAGTTGCCACCTCCCAATGGTTACTAAATTTTGATGTTTGTCAAAAAGGGGGAGTATATCATATATCATCAGAGTATATATAGCATCAAAGTACACAGGGGGAGTGTATAGTATTCAAAGTATCAAACAACTAGAGTGTAGTATATAGGGGGAGTATACCGAGCAGAGAATGAGCAGAATATGCAGAGTATCCAAGAGCAGTGAACCGAGCAACGAACAGAGGAAAGAACAATGATTACAGAGTATTGATCACTGAGCACACATAATCAGAGTCTTGTACAAGATATTGATAAGGGGAGTATATTTGATTATACTATTTCATTGACGAATGTATATATTGCATGTTTAGTCAAATTTTGTAAAGTATACAGATTTTTGAGTAATGACTTTGAAAGTAGTTTTGTCAAACATCTCAACTAATGTCAAAAGGGGAGATTGTTACTACTTATCAAATTGCCATTAGTTTTTATATACAAAGTCATTCTATATACTCTAGTCGGTTACCACTACCGAAATATTTAGTCGGTATGAACAATCTAGTCGGTTACAGAAGGAAAACAATCACAGAGCCCAGTATACACCGAGCTATCTACCGAGTGTTATTTCATGTCTACCAAGCAGTAAAGATAATACACCAAGTTAATATACACTGAGTGAAACATGTTACCAGATTCATTGAACCTGGACACACATATGAAAACGTGTTACAAGATCAAGGCACATAGAATCGTTATTGCATTGGAAATTTCACATATAGATTTTGTATAATATTGAGGTCATCTAACCAATGAAATATGTTGCATGGTTATTTGTTCGAGAAATCATGTTTGTAAGATCGAAGCAATGAATCAGATCACCGACATAAGAAGTCTATTTATACAACATGATTTTAGGGTTAGAGATATGTGAATGAGAGAAATGTGTTATGGTTTTTTTATTATGCTATTTTAAATCTGGAAATAGAAAGTTGAAAAATACAATTACAAATCAATATTAAATTCTAATTGCAAAAAGTAATATGCTTTTGTAATATGAATGATGAGATACAGTAATAAGATTAATAAATACCAATCTCTTACAGTTTCCATTCATCCTCATCAAATTTAGTGCTTTCTTGATTCTTGTCTGTGGTTTCTTCACTCCGAGTCTGCATACCTTCACTGAGCTGCATCTCAATGCTACCAGTAGGTCAAGTACATGAGTCAATAGTCCCACTTTGGTTTGAAGTGTTTCCCAAATCTCTTCTTTCACATTTGGACCTCCAGATTTGCAGTGCCCTATCGTAAGGAAAAGTGTGGACATCATACCTAGATGTATAGAGCCTCAAGCAATTTTCTAAATTTTTGTCTAGTTTGTTTCTTAGATTTGATTTTAAGAACCCCAAAGCACTGAAAAATCTCTCATCTTCCACATAACCCGATATCATGGTAAGACATAAATCAACAAGCTTCACATATTCTGGCATGGAATCAACATTGAGTTCTCAGCTATAGATTTCCAAACCCTTGTTATTGATCCCTCTTCGTGGGGGTTCTCCATTTTGGCATATTGTTCTTTCATAGTGTATGCAAAACGAGATGATTTCTCTCGAAGATGATTTTCATCTAATAGTCCATTTATAGTTACTCCATTCAATTCTCTGGATATGCAAAATTGTTTTATCAAAGTCAGTAGCTTACTTCAAAAATCAGCTGCATTATTGAAGCTCCAATAATGAGGAAACACAATAGACATGGATTCGAGTAGGTTGTTAGGAGGGAATCTGCTTCTAATTTGTGAGGAAAGATCATATGCAATTTTCTTCACAGAAGTAGTTACAGTCTCAACAATCTTGTCAAAATCTTCCCTTGTAACTCTTTCTTTTTGCTTCTTGGGGTGCTTTCCTGGTTCCTTAGGGTCAACTGAGGCATACAAATGCATTGGTATCTCAAATCCCTGTACATTGGCACATACCTCCCCATCTGCACCGATTTGTAAAAAGTTATCAGGATTGTTCAAATCTGTGAGTGTCTGCCACTTAACAAATTTTTCATCAGATAGTGTTGGTTGATTTCGATAGAGATTATTGAGGATCATGCATGTCATCTTATGCAACATAGCATATTCTTCAATATACAAAGATCTTTCTTGGGCAACCTTCATAATATTCCTCATTTCCTCTAGCATGGGCAGAAGAGCTGCTAAAGTTAAGAGTGTCTCTAAATTACTTAACCTGCCAAGAAGTTCAGGAAATTGCGGTTCATCTGATTCGTCGCGAGTTGTGTGAAATAGTCCAATCAAGGATGGATATTCTGAAAATACTCGATGTGTTGGACCATCCAAAGAGATCCATCTGGTATCATTATCCTTGAGAAGCTTGTTCCCATCAGTTAATCCATCAACAAAGTGTTGAAATTCCATAAATCACTTGGGACTTCGATAAAAGTGTGAGTAGAGCTCTCTGATTAAAATTTCAATTTTTTTAACCGAAGCAAACTTGCTCACAATTCCAAAAGCTAGATTCATTCTGTGAGCCATGCAGTGAATTGCAGTAATGTATGATGCAAATGAAGTTTCAATCTTTGTACAAAGACCGTTCCTACATATGACCTTGCATTATTGAAGCTCCATCTGCTCCAACACAAACCAATTTTTTGGCTACCATCATGTCATCCATACCTCTATATTCAATTAAACTTCTCTTTACTAGTTGAAATAAATTTTCCGCTGTCGCACTCTCCTTCATTTTAGCAACATATAGTAGATGAGGTTGGCGGGTATGATTCTCTATAGTATAAACATGCATGCATACCCATGAAGTATTGTCTACTGCCGTAACTTCATCTAAAGAAAATGCAATGAAGTTTGACTCTCTTATTTTTTCCTGTACATCTTCTTTTTCAACGTCAGCAAGACAACTTGCCTATTCCCATCCACTATTTACTGACCAGTGTCTATTAGGATAGTTAGGAACTTTCAAAAACTATAATAAACCACTAATTGATGGAAATCTGTCATAGCACGCCCTCTGCTCAAAATATGAAAAACAACGCTTAACTGAAGAAATTTTCCCAGTTGTTCTATTTGCATTGCTTTTCCAAAAACAACTTCAATAGAACCTTTAACTTCAGCAGGCTTTGTCTGTAATTTCTCATGAAGATAATACTCTTTGACATTCCTCACATGCTTACATTCCTCCTTTGTTTTCCATCTTATCACTGATTTTTCAACCCCGTCTATCATTTGTTTTTCATAGACTTTACCCATATGCTTTTCTGTGGCATCAAATTTTAGCTGCAACCTAATTTCGTTGTTATGTTTCCAAGTGCAAATCTTACACCTGCATTCTATTGGAGGCTCGCCTTCAATTGGATTCTCCACTGGTTCAATGAATGGAAAATTTGATGCCCAATTAATTTGAAAATTCCTCACTGACATATCCCACTTCTGATCCTTTTTTGATTGTGGTTCACCCTTTTTTGATATGGCTTTTCTTTTCCCCTTCTGTGCATTATCATCAATGGCATTATCACCCAAGTCGATTATATCATTCCGGCTAACTTGGGTATCTACCAGATAATCTTCTTCAAGATCATCCTGATTTGAGATATCAAGTTCGCCACTGTCTTCAACATGCGGTGCATGTGGTGAATTTTGTACTTGTACTTGTGATGATGTACCTTCCTGATTTTTACCACAATCTTTTCCAATGCCAAAGTACGAAGACAATGTTCTGCTTTTTGTTGGCCTCTCCTGGCCTTCCCCACATTCAGGTTTCCTACCCCACTTCCTCTTCAACATCTCCAACAAAATAAAGGCTGCCAAAAAAATATCAATTTGTTGAAGAAGCAATAATAGACTATAATGTATAATATACCACTTCAAAAATATGACTGCTCACCTTTAGGCTTTAGGTCACTAGTAGTCGCCAATGCAGTCAACAACAATGATTTTCCTTGGTCTTAAACTTTGCTATTGATCAGAATTCAGAGCCTAGAACCCACCAGATTGTGTTGAGATAGATCCGATCTTTGCATGTATTTATACCAATCCTTATATGGAAAATTCCGCTGAAATTTTATATGGTATACAAATATTTGGCGAATCCCGCGTAACTATAACATGACTTATATAATTTTTGAGGCGATTATAGGTTGTCCAAATACGACATGTAATTTTCGAGGTGATTATAGGTCATCCAAATAATAGGTGAATACAATATAGTTGGTGAAAGTTGGGGTGAATGGAGACACACGTCGGCAAGATGTCGGGCGAATTGGGTCCCCTTGGCTGACAAATCTTCACATGCCTATAGGAGAATTAAGGTAATCTATTGAGGCAACCTTAAAAGTGTAGGCAAAAAAATTAAATTTACCGTGTGTCCACCATATATTGCATTGGCGTATTCATCGCATAGAAACATTTAATTGCATAAAACATATGGCGATCAGGTCGTGACTTTGACAGAAATTGATAATGTTTTGGCAACATGGCCACCCCTAGTCAGTACAAAATATTCGCCATTTCCGACATGGCCAATGTGAAAAATTCAGCATTGGTGAATATTCGCCACTAAAGTAATCTCTGATGGGGGAGGAAAGTGGAGGACTATGTCATACCATAGGAGGTGGAGTGGGTTTTATACTAGGTTGAGGGATATAAGTGGATTGTGGAATGGACTTGTTACATTTGAAAGAGGTGCGAATCATGGCATGTACACAATTTGTAGAAGAAAAATGATTGTGGGAGAAATATGGTAGCTTGATGTGAAATGGGAGTAGTAGTGTAAGAGGATGCTCTAGAGGTCGGCATCCCATATGAAGTAGGTTGCATGGAATATTGGGGCATACTATATGAAGTGGCTTGAGTGGGTTGTTGTGACATGGCATACAAAGTGGATTGCATGGATTGTGGTCTTGCTAGTATCAAGGGTATGTGAGGTTGCATGGTGGCAAAGGTATTATGTTGGAGAGTGGTATGAACCATGATTTGCAGAATGGAAGGTTGAGAAGTTTGTGGGATGGATGTTTAAATTTTCATGGTGGATTGACCAAAGTTAGAAATAGGTGGCATTTGTCCTAATGATGGTTCTGATACTTAATGTAAGTACAGATCCAATAGCCAACGAGATGAGAGGGGGGGGGGTGAATCATACAAACTTAATCTTCCATAAAAACATCAGATTCAACCTCGGTAACATATACTTCAATAATATAACCAAAACTGATAAACATGCAAACTCAAAAGCATATAAACATCATAAACCTCATAACCCTAGATTTAACGTGGAAACCCAAATAGGGAAAAACCACTGAGGGATTTCAGACCCACTAAGAAATATACTCTTCTAGAGTATGCTCGGTTAAAAGAAAATCCTGTTAAAGATTACAAACACATTGCTAGATGTGACCCGGTTAAGGGATTTCCCTCAGATCTGTTAGGATCTTCACCTTGTTAGAAGTGACCTTGTTAAAGGATTTCAAACACTCAATGAGAATGTCACCTTGCTAGAGGGTTTTACAAATAAGACTGTTAAGTCCACTCGGTTGAGTGATTTTCTGTCACTTTCACAAAATAACAGTAATAAAAATCTATCTGCAACTTCAAATCTAAAATGCTAAAGCATATTCTTATTTGTTCAATACAATCTAGACATAGAACTAATCTTGTCCATCTACTGGGCTTCTATACTCTGTTATTCAAACAGGTCTTCAAGCTTCTGTGCTCGGTAATCACTATGTAGCATTCCTGTGCATACATTGTTTATCAATAGTTCCCTATTTATAAACAATTAGCTAACTGCTTAATCTCCTTGATCACATTTCCCATGATCAATCATAGCCATTAGATCTTCAAACTTCAACCAGGTTGAATGTATCCTTCGATCTGAAAACATTTTACCCTACCTTGGAACTTGCATACATTTCTTGGAACTTGTGCTAGGGTATTGCGGTTCAATCTGAGCTGTAGATCTTCATGCCGATTTTCCTTTGCCATAGATTCATTAACAAACTTCATGCACAACATACCAATCATTTAATCAGTTCCAACTCATCAACTTCCTTCATTAAATAACACATGTAACCATTTAATGTATTCTGTTAAAGCTCAGTTACAACTCGGTAACAACTCGGTAAATACTAAACTTCACTCGGTAGACATTTTGCCATCATTAACTGATAGCGATAACCTTAGGGTTTACCGACTAGGTTCCTTAGGGTTTATCGACTAGGTTCTTTGCTCGGTAACATAGTATAGTATTAACCTTACAATTTACAACATATGTATGATGTTAAAACAATATAAACATCATGATCTCATCATTGTCTGACTCGATAATAGTTGCCCATTGAATACCTTATTCATCCCCTTATTCATCATATTCTTTCTGTGTCTTTTACCGACATCTTTATACTCTTCAAATCATACTTCTCAAGATATGGCAACATCATACTGAATTAGAAAATCAATTTCTTGACATCAATGACAAAATAATAATATCAAGACTAGTAAACATCCTTAATTAGTTATATCCATAATCATCAACAACCTTCTCAATATCCTTATTGAAATGGCAACAATCTCCCATTGTCTGTTATAATGTCAAATGCCAACAATCTCCCCCTTTGGCATTGATGGTAAAACCCATTGATTTGACCTTAAAAAGATTCGGATTGCTGTGATTCTGAAATGCTAAAATGCTCTCTTGCTGTCAACAGATTTTCTCCCCCATACATTAGACTTCTCCTCTTTTCTCTAGTATTTTCAATCAGTCTTCTCTCCCTTATATTAGTCTTCTCCCCCTTTGACAAAAATGCCAAAAAGTAAAGAACTAAAACATAATTTCTTCCTGTATGAAGTGATTTCCTGTTGTTGTGTATCAACTGAGTCTCAGTCAGAGCATTTTGTCTTCAATTCCTATTCCCTGTATTGTTTCTTGTATTATTTCCTGTACACCTTTAGAAAACATCCTAAAGTGTGTAAATCAACATCAACTCTAAAAAGATATTCGATAGAGTCATTGAATTGATGCTTTCACCGAACTCGGTCAGTGAGTAGAAGATAGGGATAGGACCCCTAACTTACTTTTGAGATATTCAAAAGTGTCCCTTGGTAGTGGCTTGGTGAAGATATCTGCTATTTGTTCCTTTGTGCTAACATATTCCAACACCACTTTCTTCTCTTGAGATTCTTCTCTAAGATAATGATATTTGATAGAGATGTGCTTTGTCTTAGAGTGCATAACAGGATTCTTTGAAATGTTAGTGGCACTAGTATTGTCACAGAATATAGTTCTTGGCTCGGTAACTTTCTCATTTATTCCTTCCAATAGGTGTTTGATCCATGCAATGTTGGTACAATTCAATGCTGCAGCAACGTATTCAGCTTCTGTTGTTGACTGTGAAACACATCCTTGTTTCTTGCTAAGCCAACTCACTAGTCTTTCTCGTAAAGGGAAAGCTCCTCCACTTGTGCTTTTTTTGTCATCAATGTTGCCTACCTAGTCAACATCGGTATAAACTTTTAAACCAAAATCATTTCCTTTCTGATATACTAAGCCATAATCCTCTGTGCCTTTCAAGTATCTAAAAATTCTTTTGATTGCTATCATGTGTGTTTCCTTAGGATATGCAGAGAATCTTGCAACTATACCTACTGCATGTGCTATGTCTGGTCTACTGTGAACAACATATTGTAGCTTTCCAATCATAGATCGGTAAAGTGTCTCATCAACATATGCAGAT
This sequence comes from Cryptomeria japonica, assembly GCF_030272615.1. Classification (NCBI taxonomy): domain Eukaryota; kingdom Viridiplantae; phylum Streptophyta; class Pinopsida; order Cupressales; family Cupressaceae; genus Cryptomeria; species Cryptomeria japonica. The sequence continues at coordinate 54,505,159 of NC_081410.1, read as the reverse complement.
TCATCATTCTTTGATAATTTATAGTTGGCAGTCATAGGAGTACTTATTGGTTTTGAATCCTCCATTCCAAATTTCTTCAAGATTTCCTTTATGTACTTGGATTGAGTAATGAAAATCTCATTTTTCATTTGCAGTATCTGTAAACCTATAAAATACTTTATCTCACCGATTAATGACATCTCAAATTCTTTTCTCATTTCATTTCCAAAGTTCTTACATAGAGAGTTATTTCCACAAAATATAATATCATCAACAAATATGGCTGAGATCAGTATTCCATTTTCATCATTCATCATGTATATATTGGTATTCTCACTTGTCCTTATAAAACCAATCTTAATCAAATAAGAGTGCAATCTTTCATACCATGCTCTAGGTGCTTGTTTCAGACCATATAATGCTTTATTCAATTTACATACCTGATCTTTATTATTGTCTTCAACAAATCCTTCAGGTTGTTCAATAAAAACTTCTTCTTCTAATATTCCATTCAGAAATGCAGATTTGACATCCATTTGATATACCTTGAAGTTTTTGAAAGCAGCATATGCCAACAATGTTCTTACTCCTTCAAGTCTAGCCACAGGTGCAAAAGTTTCACCATAATCAATTCCTTCTTCTTGAGCATAACCTTTTCAAACTAGTCTTGCTTTATTTCGAATGACCTCTCCTTTTTCATTTAGCTTGTTTCTGAAAATCCACTTTGTACTGATTACATTTTTGTCCTTTGGTCTTGGGATTAGTGTCCATGTGTCATTCTTCTTGATTTTATCAATCTCTTCTGTCATAGCATTTATCCAATCTTCACTGTTAAATGCCTCTTTCACTATTCTCGGTTCAAATTCAGATATTAGACATGTGTTCTATCTCAGTTTGTTCCTTGTCTTCACTGGATCATCCTTATCTCCTATAATCTAACTTGGTGCATGATGTCTTCTGACATACTTGGCTAATACGGGCTTGGTAGGCTCTGTATGATCTTCTTCATCACTCGGTAGGTGGATATTCTCTACATTTTCTTCAACAGTTTTCTCGGTAGGACTTGTCAGTTGAACATAGACAAATTCATCATAATCTTCTAGTTCTTTGGAATTTCCTTCATCATTTCTTTTTGCAAATTCATCAATTTTCACATTTGCACTTTCCACTATTTTGTTAGATGATTTGATCAGACATTTAAATGCTTTGCTTCTAGAAGAATAACCTAGAAATGTTCCTTCTTCACTTTTCTGATCAAACTTGCCATTTCTATCATCTTTGTGTACATAGCATCTACTTCCAAAGATTTTAAAATAACTTATATTAGGTTTCTTGTCATACCAAATTTCATATGGTGTCTTCAAAGTACCTTTCTTCAGTTGTACTCGGTTCAGGGTGTAAACTGCTGTGCTTATTGCTTCTCTCCAAAATGTTTGTGGCACTTTCTTTTCAATCATCAGGGTTCTAGAACAATCCACAATAGATTTGTTTCTTCTCTCAGCTATTCCATTTTATTGTGGAGTTCTCGGTGCAAAGACTTGTCTTTTAATACCATGATCATTGCAGAATAAGTTGAACTCATCAGATGTGAACTCTCCTCCTGTATCTGATCTAAGACATTTTAGTTGTCTTCCTATTTCATTTTCAACTCTTGCCTTGTACCATTTAAACATTTGAAAAGCTTTTGATTTTTCTTTTAAAAACATTACAGACATCATCCTTGAATAGTCATCCACAAATAATATGAAATATTTATCACCATAATAACTCTGAACTTTCATAGGACCACAAAGATCAGTGTGCACAAGATCTAAAATTCCCTTAGAAGTGTAAGACTTACTTGTAAAGCTTGATCTTGTCATCTTACCCATATGGCATCCTCGGCACATAGCATTCTCAGGTTTTTCAAGACTCGGTAGACCTCTTACTCGGTGCTTCTTACTTATTTTGATCAGATTATCAAAATTTACATGACAAAACCTTTTATGCCATAACCAGGTATCATTTATCTTTGCATACAAACACTTGTTCTGAGTTGAGTCAAGGTGAAATGTGTTACCTTTTGTTTGTGTCCCGGTAGCAGCTAACTTTCCATTCTTGTCATGAACTTTGACAACTCCTTTCTGAAATTCTATTCGGTAACCTGTATTGTTTAGCTGTGCTACACTCAACAAATTGTATTTCAAACCTTCAACCCAATAAACATCATTGCATCTTGCATTGTCAAGAAGTGTTATAGATCCTTTACCTTTCACTGGACATGGTGCATCATTACCAAATCTTACATAGCCTCCATCATAATCTTCTAACATAACAAACTTGTGTTTATCAACTATCATATGATGTGAGCATCCACTATCTATGATCCAAGAATCATTAGTATTTATGTGAGATATTAAGGCTTTTTCTTTATACCTTTCTTCATCTGATCTATCTTTGATAGCCACATAAACTACTTCCTCTGTATCAGTTTCATCTGATTTATCATCATTATATTCCTCATCAACTATTAAGCATTTCTTTCTATCTCTTCTTCTGAAGTCTCGGTGTCCTCTGTAATGATTGTCTTTTTGTCTGTCATCTCAGTAATATCTGTTTTCAGTAGAATCTTTGTCAGTACAGTTAGAAGCCATATGTCCCATCTTATCACAATTAAAACATTTCAAAGGTAGTTTTCCTTTATACTTACCTTTGCCTCTCGGTAACCTTTTGGCTAATAGTGCTTCAAACTCTTTCTACTTTCTGATTTCCTCATACAGTTTGTGTACTTCTTCCATGTTCTTATGAAATCTTTCACTTGTTCCACTGTAATCTCCTTCAGAGTACTTAAACTTTCTTTCATTGTAATCATTAGATTCATCAAGATGAAAAGAACTAAATGCAGATTCAACTTTATTTACCAAAGATCCACTATTATCAATGTTACTTAGCTCAAATGCATGTAGCTTACCAATAGTAGCATCTAAAGAAATTGACATATTAGGTACATACCTCAATTCATTGATTGCAGAGACTTGGATTGCGTAAGCCGGTAGAAGGGTTCTTAACAACTTACTTGTTATATCCTTTTCTTCAATAGTTCCACCTGCTCCTTTGATTTGATTGACAATCTCCTTTAGTCTTGTACTGTACCACCTTCATTCATCCTCATAAATTCAAGTTGTCCTCTTAGACTATCTACTTTTGCTCTTTGAACATGTTCATCTCCTCCATATACTGATATGAACTTATCCCACATAGCCTTCGCATCATTGCAGCCTTCTAGATCATTAAACTCTAAGTCGGTCAATGCAGATGTTATTTCAATCATTGCTTGCATATGTTCTTGCTTTGCCTTTATCTCTTCCATAGTCAATGGATAGGTGCTTGGTGTGATGAAATCATTCTCCAGATAATATACAACATATTCTCCAACTCCTAATAGGTGCAACTTCATCCTTTTCTGCCATGTAGAGAACTTGACTTGTTCAGCTTTGGTGCATCCCTCTTATACATCTTTGGATCTTTGCCTCAAGTACCTTTAAACTTTTCTTCCGGAGTCCAAAGCTCTGATACCAATTGATAGTTCTGATACTTAATGTAAGTACAGATCCAATAGCCAACAAGATGAGAGGGGGGGTGAATCATACAAACTTAATCTTCCATAAAAACATCAGATTCAACCTCGGTAACATATACTTCAGTAATATAACCAAAACTGCTAAACATGCAAACTCAAAAGCATATAAACATCATAAACCTCATAACACTAGATTTAATGTGGAAACCCAAATAAGGAAAAACCACTGTGGGATTTCAGACCCACTAAGAAATATACTCTTCTAGAGTATGCTCGGTTAAAAGAAAATCCTGTTAAAGATTACAAACACATTGCTAGATGTGACCCGGTTAAGGGATTTCCCTCAAATCTGTTAGGATCTTCACCTTGTTAGAAGTGATCTTGTTAAAGGATTTCAAACACTCAATCAGAATGTCACCTTGCTAGAGAGTTTTACAAATAAGACTGTTAAGTCCACTCGGTTAAGAGATTTTCTGTCACTTTCACAAAATAACAGTAATAAAAATCTATCTGCAACTTCACATCTAAAATGCTAAAGCAGATTCTTATTTGTTCAATACAATCTAGACATAGAACTAATCTTTTCCATCTGCTGGGCTTCTATACTCTGTTATTCAAATAGGTCTTCAAGCTTCTGTGCTCGGTAATCACTATGTAGCATTCTTGTGCATACATTTGCCCGCATACATTGTTTATCAATAGTTCCCTATTTATAAACAATTAGCTAACCGCTTAATCTCCTTGATCACATTTCTCATGATCAATCATAGCCATCAGATCTTCAAACTTTGACTAGGTTGAATGTATCCTTCGATCTAAAAACATTTTACCCTGCCTTGGAACTTGCATACATTTCTTGGAACTTGTGCTAGGGTATTGCAGTTCAATCTGAGCTGTAGATCTTCATGCCGATTTTCCTTTGCCATAGATTCATTAACAAACTTCATGCATGGCATACCAATCATTTAATCAGTTCTAGCTCATCAACTTCCTTCATTAAATAACGCATGTAACCATTTAATGTATTTTGTTATAGCTTGGTTACAACTCGGTAACAACTCAGTAAATACTTAACATCACTCGGTAGACATTCTGCCTTCATTAACGGATAGCGATAACCTTAGGGTTTACCGACTAGGTTCTTTGCTCGGTAACATAGTATAGTATTAACCTTACAATTTACAACATATGTATGATGTTAAAACAATCTAAACATCATGATCTCATAATTGTCTGACTCGGTAATAGTTGCCCATTGAATACCTTATTCATCCCCTTATTCATCATATTCTTTCTGTGTCTTTTACCGACATCTTTATACTCTTCAAATCATACTTCTCAAGATATGGCAACATCATACTGAATTAGAAAATCAATTTCTTGACATCAATGACAAAATAATAATATCAAGACAGTAAACATCCTTAATCAGTTATATCCATAATCAGCAACAACCTTCTCAATATCCTTATTGAAATGCCAACAATCTCCCATTGTCTGTTATAATGTCAAATGCCAACACCTGAGGGTTGCAATACTTCTCTCAATACACTATTACCAAGCTCCAAGTATTTTAAGTAGGATGTTTGTGTGTAATTAGGTGGTGGATGAGGTCTTTGTTTTGGTACAATTTTTGTGGGGTCATATCCAAGTGGAAATTGTCTCCCTTTCATGAGTAATGATGCTAGGATTGTGTCACAATGATTGTCTATGATACTATCCATTATGATCACATTCCCAAGTTGATTAAGGGAATCTTCCATGGACATTGACATAGGGGCCTCAAGATGATCTACAATTTCATCTTCAAGCACTACATGTTGTGTAGGGTATATCAATAGGGGCTCACGAAATCATGGTGGCTAAAATTTTGATGTGATGTTCAAACTAAACTATGGTGGGGCTTTCTCCATGAGTGACTTATTTTGCAAACAAGTTTTAATGGGTATGAAATATTCAATGAATTTATATGGTGATGATTGTGACTCTAAATTGAAGGATTTTTTGATTATTTTTTATTTTTTTGATTGGTGGATAGAAGTCTGTTTGACACTCAAATGTGAATTGAAAGACCTAGTTGATGTTTCAATGAGTTTGGATGTCACTTGAGACAAACAATGCTATCAATCAATAAGATAGTCAATGCAAGTCAGACCTCTACATTAAAGTAATTTGGCTAGAATGATGGATTGACTAACTCAAGACAAGTTGGGCCTATGAGAAAGTACTAGGATGGGGAGGATTTATTTAGATGTAAGTGTATGCAACTCCATAATATAAGGTCAAATATTGATGAGGATTATTTGACTATGTTTTTGATTAGTTTGATGTAATTTGTAACTAATGAACGCAAAAAAAATTCATTTTCTTGAGAACGCTTAGATTTTATGTGGCAACTTGGGTTTAAAAGGGTTAATTCTTTGGATTTCATATGGGGAATGGACTGACCAAAAGATAGAGAAATACTTGTCAAAAGATGAAAGACCTTATTTTTAAACATGAACCCAGTAAAAGACAAATTAGAGCCACTAAAATATGGAAGGCTTTGATTTGCATAGACCTGCCAAAAGATAGAGCAATCCCACCAAACTGTGACAAGTTAAATTTTTGACTAACCTGCTAAAAGATAGCTCAAGCTTGTTGGGTTATGGAGATTTTGTTAAAAAAATGGACCATCGGAATACATATCAAACCCCCTAAAATATGACAGGTGAAACTTTTGATAGCCCCACTCAAGACAAGGCAAACTCGATGTTTTAGGATTGTTAATGTTTTTTTATGTATAGACTAGTTTTGTACAACATGATCATGCCAAAAGACAAGATGAACCTGTCAAAATAGGAGGTGGATATTTAAGATCACTCTTGCCAAAAGACAAAGTGAGACCATTAAAATATTATTGACCTCAATATGGACGGACCTGCCAAAACCCAAAGAGGGCCTACTAATTTAATTGATTGGTATGCAAGTAAAACCCACCAAATGATCCCACTAAACCAAATTTTCCTAGTATGACAAGCCTAATGGAAGACAAAGTGTTCCCGCTAAACCAAATTTTGAACTGAAAGGTTGTTTGGAAAAATATGACTAAGATAAATAAACACAACAAATAGTAGGTCAGACATAGACTAAGTATATGCACTAGTTTCAACAAGAATACATGCCAAAAAGGCTCATAGACAAGTAGGAATGCCTACTAACATGGGATCATAGTGCAAGAAATAATACCACAAGTAGTGTATAGCTAGAGCTTCGAGCCTACAAAATATTTTCCTTCTCTCTCTCTCTAGGAGGCTAGATAAGCCCAACCAAGAGATTCCTATCTTAACCTAAATAAGTACATTATGAGTAACTTTGAGGTATGATTCACATCTCTTTCACCAAAGAAAGTGGTGGGAGACGTCTTCTTGCTAGGTTTATACAAGCAATATAATTGCATCCTTTGAATAACATGAGGGTACACAAGGTACATTTGTGAATACCACTCTATCATAAGTGTGAATTGAGAATTCCAGTCAAGACATTTAGATCAGCCGTAGACCCCTATCTTAGTATCGACCAAGCTTTAGGATTTTGCTAAACACCATGAGAGATGGATTGGGCTACGAATTTTATTCATACCCCTTTATATATCCTATCAATTCATGAAGTTAAGATTCTAATTTGGGGTGATGAAATCCCAAAACTGGCTCCCTAAAAACAAATAAAGTGCTAGTTATTTTTGATACCTAGGCTCATATTGACAAGCAAGGGTAGAGCATACACACAAGCTATCACCCACAAGATTGACACACGTGACTTGAATTAACGGTTATTTCTAATACTTAGGTTCACATGGGCATGGAAGGGTTAAGCATATATTAGGATGCTAACCCCAAACACGATAGACAATAATTAATTATCCTTTGATAAAATTGAAGTGTGCCTAATTTAGTGTGTAAACATTTTCTATGATCACATCCTATAGAAGTTGCACCAATAGTTTGGGTTTATTTGTCTTGGACTATTCGAAGGTAAGCTGCACCAATATGTTAGATTAATCACATGCATGACATATTCGCTGATTAGTACAAAAAAGACAAATCTTAAAAACAAATTAGGAACTTGCGAGTGTAGACAACCCCAGTAAATAATAGTGCAAACTCGCTTAATCATATATTAATGTCATTGATATAGACCATCTTATGAAAACATAGTTCAAACCTGCTGGTCTATTGGTTGAGGCTATCGATATGCAATTATCTCAGTAATTTAGAAATGTTGAATAATTTTGGCAAATCGTATTGTACATTGTTGCCGCTAGGATATGTTGTTGTCATTGATGTCAACATATTCCTTCTTCGGTGATTGTAGATTGGTATAGTGGGATTATGGTTTGGTGTATGGATTATTTCTAGTATCATTATATTCTTCTGTATTGCTTTTGGTATTCCAGGAAGCTTAATTGATCATATTAGATGATCCGGTTTTGTAGTTTGTTTATCTGATCAGTGCTTTGCAGAATTCAATATTTCCTCTAATATACTCCGGTGTGATCAGATCTTGATCTAAGATTTTGGGAGATTTTTTGGGATGGTCTTGTGTATCTTTATTTCAGATGGTTCATGATTTTTTTCTTCACAAGTTATCTTTTCTTCGCGACAGTTACTGATGTGTGTGTTCTTGAGTTTCAAATGTTGATCGATGAAGATTTGATAAGTGGTGTTGGTGCAGCTATTGCTGATGTTTCTAATGTGCTTGCTGGTGTTTCCTAATTATGTCCTATTTTTTTTGATGATCCACATTGATTATTGTGCGAGTTTCTGGTGATTTTGCTGAACCGGTGATATTATTCATGTTATGCGCGTGTTGCGATTGATCTTGACATGATTACTGGTGGTGTTGAGCATTTGGGAATTTGAATTAGGTCCATGTTATGTCATATAAATCATTATATTGGTCCAATGGTCGATCTTTGTATCGTGTGTCGTAATTTTATAATTGTGAGTTAAGGGTTTAGCCGACCTTGTTGTCAAGGTTGATGAATTGTATAAATAGGTGATATTGTCATGTAATTTTAAGGTGCTGAGATCTTTGCCTCCTGCATACAAACACAAGGTAGCTGCTATTGATGATCTCCAGAGTGTGACTACATTAACAAGAGATATGTTTGTCAGAAAGATTGTTGCATTTGAGATGAGCGAATTTGGTGAATCACATGGAAAGTCAGACAATATTTAGAGCATTTGTATCCAAAAAGAAGTATGAACTTGAAGAATGCTGAATATCTAGATATGAAAGATAAAGAAGAGAGATGGAAGAGCAAGAAAGAGAACTAGATGAGCTTAAAGAATTGATTGCTCGGATATTTCCTAAAGGGGCCGGTAAGTATGATGGAAAATTTCCTTTAAAATGTTTCTCTTGCAATAAGGTAGGACATTTTTCTTCTAGGTTCCCGAAGAAAATGGCTAAGTATGATAGATATGATAAATTCGAGAAGAATGATAGAAATGTTAGATATGAGAGGCATGAGAAGTATGATAAGCCTTACAAGTCTAACCGTAAGTATAAGCATTAGAAGAACTATTATTATGCTACTGATGAAGGTGTTACAGATGAAAAATTAGAAGGAGATGAAGTTGTTTTTATTGCTATCAAAGAAGATGGACCGGTACCGGTTGATTCCACTAGCTATATTGTTGAGGAGAAAACTTTAGCTGCTAAAGTTGAAGAGAAAGATGAATGGGTAATTGACAATAGTTTTTCACATCATATGAACTATGATAAAATAAAATTTGTGAGTATGGAAAGGTATGATAGTGGAATAGTAAGATTTGGAGATGACAAAGCCTATGTGATCCATGGAAGAGGTTCTATTTCCTTTGATGGTAAGCATAACATTAATGATGTCTTGTATGTTGAAGGTTTGAAGCATAATATTTTGATTGTTGGATAGATGGTTGACAAAGGTTATGATTTGCAATTCAAGAATGGTAAATGCAAGATCCTGAATTCCTTTGGTATAGAGATTGCATCTAGAACTAAGACTAAAGGTAATATCTTTCATTTGAATGTTGGTAAGAAAAGTTGTTTGATTGCTTAGATTGATGAAAATTGGTTGTGGCATAGGAGAATGTGTCATGTTAATTTTGATTCAATGATTAACATCAGTTCTACTCAAGCTGTTAGCGATCATCCTAAGATTGTTAACCCTGCTAATCTGGTATGTAAGGAATGCCAATTGGGTAAGCAAACAAGGATTTATTTGAAGAACAAGAAGTATACATCTTATGGATTTATAGATCTTGTGTGCACTGACCTATGTGGACCTACAAATGTTAGAAGTGTGCAGGGAGATAGATATTTTATGTTGCTAATTGATGATTATTCTAGGATGATGTGGGTTTTCTTTTTGAAGGAGAAATATGAAGCATTAAACAAGTTCAAGATGTTGGCAATTGACACTCAATAGGTTGGTTTCACTATGTTGTCATTGATGGAAACATGGTATTTTGTTCTAGCTTCATGTTTTGGTTTAGTTGTGTACCAACAGGCACTTCATAGACACTACACTGACATCGACACCGACATGATAGAAGGATTTCTTTGGTTACTGACAATGCAGGCCGATATGGTTTAGAATATGGTTATCGGTATTAGAGGTCGACATCTCTTGGATCCGGCATCGACAATTGTTTTTGATATTCATGCATTTATGTTATCTAGCTAACATATAGTTTGATATTGTAATTATCTTTGTAAGCTACCATAAGGCATGATAAGTTGTATAGGGTATATAGGTCAGTTGGATTATATCATTTTGATATTGACATGAAATAAGATGATGATGGATATGCGAATGTGATATAATGTGAAATATATCAGGGAGATAATGTATGTGAGGATATTTGTGTAAGGGTTATTCCAATAAAGGGTTTAGGATTTTAGACCAGAACAAATAAAGCTTAAACCAAAACTGTATTTTGGCATAGAAGATGCTATCTTAGCAGTTCAACACTTCTCCAGATTGTAGTATGGATTTATATGTAGTCAGTGAGGCTCCATTTGTGATTGAGCAGTGTGCTCTAGGCTGTAAGCCTTCCTGCAAGTGCAGGCCCCTTATATTTTATAATATCTCTTCATATGGCTAGTGGATTGATATTGTGGGTCACAAATCCCACCATGATTTTTCCTCTTTGAGGTTTTCCACGTATAATGCTGTGTGTTATGATTATCATTTATGTGGTTGGCTTATTGGTTGCTTTACTTCTTTCAATTTTGTATGTACTGGTATACCGGTTGGTGTATGCATGTTTTAATAAGGCTAAATTTTTTCATTCTGGTATAACATTGATTCACCCCCCTCTCAATGTTATTGGATTCAAACAATTGGTATTAGAGCCTTGTGCCTCGGAGGAAGTTTAACAGCTTGAGGAAGATCTTGAATCTGAAATCCATGGATATGGGTTTGGAGAAACAACTTGAGATGACACTTGAAGATTATGATGTTGAAAGGTTGAAGAATTTAAAGCTACAATATGAATTGAATTCTGCTAAGGAATTCATTCTTGTCCTACAAGAGAGGTGATCATCTGTTCAAGCTAGGAGGAAGGAACTTTTGCAAAGTCAGGATGATGAAGAGAAAGATGCACTTAAGGAACAATGTCAGAAATTGAGTCAGGAGAACATGGTTATGAGAAATTAAATGCAAGTTATAACTATGGGAATGTCTAAAGAGATTGAGGACTGAAAGAAAAAGGAAGAAAATCTTGCTGTATCCCTGAAGAGAAAATTTGAAGAATGTGGTAGGTTGGTTCATGAGAATGATATGTTGAGAACTGATTTAGTATAATCCCAAAGTAATGAACAAGAGCTTGTGAGGAAAATGATAATTATGAGAGAAGATCTCACTACTGCAAGTGAGTATAAAGAAAAAATCAAGATTAGCTCAGCATAGTTAAATGAGTTTTCAAAGAGACAAAGGTAGATTGGAGATTCCAGTGGACTTGGATTTGAGCAAGGACAAAGTTTCGATACTACTAATGAAGATCAAAACCATAAGGCACTGGTAAGACAATTTAATGCTTATAAATTTAATGGTAGATGTTTTGTTTGCAATAAATCTGGCCACATGGCTAGACAATGTAGAAACAAAGAAAATCAGAACACTGAAACTGCTCCTAGTAAATGTTCTAAATGCAATAAGTATGGTCATAAGGCATAAGATTCCAGAATAAATGTTAAATGCTATGCATGTGAAAAGTTTGAACATATGGCTAATCAGTGCAGGTCAAGCAATTTCACTGGTTTTAGCAAATAAATTCAAAAGAACAATGTTACATGTTATGCATGTAATGAGGTTGAACATATTGCTAAATTTTGTAGAAGCAAAAATGCACTGGTTGGTAATGGAGGATCAAATGAGAAAGGGAAAGAGAAAGTTAATGAAATCCAATAAGATCATACCTAGAGATGGGTTAGAAATACTGAAGAGAAATCATCAGATGGAAATGCACCAGTTACTGATCCGACAAAGGAGGTTGCTCTTGCATCAGAAGGTACCTCATTTGGTAACTAAGGCAGATGCCTTAGGGGTAAGAAAAATTAATGAATATGCTGCAATGCCCCAGGAAGAGGTTCTAGAAGATGTTCCAGATATTGGAGATGCTTATCCGACATGGATATGGTCTATTCAAGATCCGGTATCTTTCACCGACAGTCATTTGTGTCAATGAAAGATTAGGGTTTTTCTCGGAGGTTAAAAGGTCAAATTCACTTCATTATTGATCACCTTGCATTCATAGCGATTTCAGAGTGATTAAGAGCGACTAAGAGAGATCAAATCATTTCAGAGCAATCAGATTTCTTCTTGAGCGATTTCACCGGCGTCTAGAAGAATTTGTTAGGAGTTTTCATCGGAAGCGATTAACAAGTATTTATCTTTAAACATGGCAGTGGGATCATCATCTATTCCTAGCTTTATTGCAAATCTGACTGTGGTAGAGGTCAAGGATAGCCCCAAGACAATTTTCAAGTAGTATCCACATGTGGCTACCCTGGAAGACTCAGTTGGAGCATTTTCCTGTGTTCCAGAGGGAGTTGTCTATGTTGAAGATGTTAGGGCATACATACGTTGTCCAATTGAGGACTTTTGAACATCTGAAATAAAGGACATGTACATGAGTGAGCTAATGGGAGAATCTGGAAAGATCAAACCGACATACAAGAACATTGAAGACTTAGGGTTTACCGACATTTTGGACATCCTGAAATTCAAAGATGAGATAATTAGGTATGTTTTGAGTAGAGTACATGGGGAGTTTATTAGGTTAGATAGACCTTACAAGATCACCAAGGAAGTCATCAGGGCAATCATTGGTTTACCATCATTTGGGAAATATCTAGATAAGAAGGTTTCAAATGATTATGTCAACAAAATCACCGACGTGACATCTGACATGAGATCTATGAGAATAATCACTATTATCGACACAGACATCAGATTCAGTAGCATGATCATTGGATATAAGGTAATTTAGTCAAACCGACTAAACTCCAGTTCCAGTTCCTGCATTTTCGCTGCATACAAAATAATGAGAGAGAATGTGAAATTGGATCTATGCGGTTGGATGTTAGATGAGTTATTAATAAACCTAAAAAAGATTAAGGGAGAAAAGAAAGGAAATTTCTAGTACGGAAACTTAATTGTCTGCTTAATGTTATTTTTCATGAATGACACACCTAGTTTTGGGAAGAGGCAATGGACATTTGATATCTCGATAGAGAGATAATTGAAATAGTCAATTGCTACTTTAGGCAGTCAGAGAGATGATAAGGTATGGGGATATTTCAAAGCATTCCAAAAATCTATGAAGTCTAAGGAAAGGGTTCCTAATCATATTGTTGAAAAATATTCAATTGACATATGCTTCATAGTGAAGAAGGATGAAACACTTATGGAAGCAGTTAAGTCCTAGAAGATTTGGATTGAGGAAATGGGCTATGAAGTGGATGCATAGATCCTTGAGGCTTATGCAAAAATGTTGATTGATGCACCTATTGATGAGGTAGAGAAGCCTTGTGGTACTGCAAAACACAAATCACAAGAGGTTGAAATAGAGTTCAACCGGAAGAAGAGAGAGAAGAAAGAAGGAAAGGCTAGTAAATTTGTTGAGAAGGTCTCAAAGGACATTAAAGCATTAATTGATGTTGTCCCAGAAAAAGGCAAGAAGAGGAAGAATCCAGAAGTACATATTGAGCCTATTACAACAGAGTCTGAATCTAAGGATGACACACCCTTGACATTCAAGAGGGTTGTAAGGAAGAAAACTGAGAAAATAAATGTAGAGGCTAAAAAGCAACCAGTTAGGAAGGTTACATTCAAAATACCAGCATAGAAGCAAGCACCAAAAATAACCACTCCAGCTGCATCCGGTACTGCAAAAAGGAAGAACTTGAATGAAACTGATACAACTATTCAATCTGGTAATGTTCCACCTAAAAATTGTGCAGATTTAGTAGATGAAATCACTAAGGATGGCATGTTAAAGAATGTACAGTTTATTATGATCATTTAGAGGATGATGAACAAAGAGAGGTAGAGGAGGCAGTATTATTATATTTGGATATTTATAAGAAAGCCTTAATAGAAATTGAAAACCAAATACTGACATAGTTATATAATATATTAGATGCTAGAAGACTGTCAACAATGCAAGAAGGTGAACATATTAAAATTCAAGAGTTGTTATCTGTTTGTGTTACTATTACTCCAAAGGAAATGGAAAGGACACTTGAGGTGACGGATAGAAAATTATTTAATAGAAAACATATAATAACCAATTTGATGCTAGGAAGGGTAAATGAGGTAATAAAAGAGACTCAAAAGGCATGGGTTAAGTTCTTTGGAGAGAACAAAGGATTCTTTACTTCACCAAAATCAAAGACAAACACTTTAGACACCTCGATTGAAGGAAAAGGAAAGGGGATTATGTGTACTTCACCCTCAGTTTTGAAAAACATTAAGATAGTGGAAATAAAGCCCCCGGTAGATACAAATGTACAGACAAATGTTGAGATACTGGCTAATATCGAGATTGAAAAGGTTGATGATGTACATGATATTAATATTGAGGATAATAGTCCTTTATATACAAATGTACAGGTTGAGGTTACAGTTCCTACAGAGGAACCGACAGTTACAAAAACTACACCAAGTGGCAAAGCCACTGGTGCAAGCGATGAAGCTATAAAGGATAAATCATCAGAGGAGAAGAAAGGGGAATCCGACAGAGAACCGGTAGTTGGTCCATCATTGTTGTCAATTGACACCTCGTATGTTGTAAAGAAAAACATAATAGAGATGAGTCCTACTAAACTCATGATGATGACAACACAAAAATTAATGAAGGAGGGATCTACAAATAAAGGGATTGATCAACCAATCACTATTTTACACAGACTAGTCTAGGAGTGCAAGATTGACAATGAAGCAAGCCCATTCGGAAATCTTAAGACAATTATTGAGCACATTTCAAAGGATTTTCAATCCTTACAACAAATTTCAAACTGTCAAGCATTGGAGAGGTTCACTCAGGCTAAAAGAGCTGCATTTGATCAGATGATTCAATCCAAGAAGAAGAAGATTGATGAAAAGTTGAAACTGATATATAGTTCTTTGAAGCAGTGTACAAATATTTATAGGGTATGTTGTAACATAGATATACTTACAATTAATGTGGATAAGAAGATAAAATAATTTCAGGAGAAAATTGCAAATATAACTAATTCTTTTGATGGATTGACTTCATTGACTACATCCATTGATGGTCAAATTTTGATTTTGGAATCCCAAATTTCTGTTCTTGAGAAGGAAAGAGACAAAATTATAAGAAGAGCCAGAAGTTTGAGAGGCTTGGTGAGTCCTCAGTTGGATTCACTCAGTGTACATAAGAAAGAATGTATGCATATGGTTGGAAAGCCCACACCAACAGAGGTAAATGAGAAAGAGTCATTTGCACATATATTAAATGGACTTGTATCTATTTCTGACACTTTCAAATCTGGTTGGGATACTTATCTTGAGCTATTGGAGAAGGCTTATCCGGAAATTTTGAAATTTGTTAAGATCCGGTAAGATATTTTTGGGATATTCATTGTACAGTTTATTTTGGTTCTTTCACATTCTTTTTAGAATTTTTGATGGCATTGATGTCAAAGGGGGAGTGATATAGATGTGAAAAATAATAGGAGTTGTATACATTAGGGGGAGATATGGAGATATGGGAGTATGGAGTATTTTTCTTTAATGGATATTCAGCTCAGGGGGAGTCGGATGAAACCAACAGATGAAAGCTTGACCATTTTTCACATGAGTGTTGCCATCAATGTCAAAGGGGGAGATTGTTGGTAATTGACACTCAATTGGTTGGTTTCACTATGTTTTCATTGATGGCAACATGATATTTTGTTCTAGCTTCATGTTTTGGTTCAATTGTGTACCGACAAACACTACACCAACATCGACACTAGTAGGATAGAAGGATTTCTTTGGTTACTGACAATTTAGGCTGACATGGTTTAGAATATGGTTATTAGTATTGGAGGCCGACATCTCTTGGATCCGACATTGGCAATTGTTTTTGATATTCATGCATTTATGTTATCTAGCTAACATGTAATTTGATATTGTAATTATCTTTGTAAGCCGACATAAGGCATGATAAGTTGTATAGGGTATATAGGTCAGTTGGATTATATCATTTTGATATTGACATGAAATAAGATGATGATGGATATGCGAATGTGATATAATGTGAAATATATCAGGGAGATTATGTATGTGAGGATATTTGTGTAAGGGTTATTCCAATAAAGGGTTTAGGATTTCAGACCAGAACAAATAAAGCTTAAACCAAAACTGTATTCTGGCATAGAAGATGCTATCTTAGTAGTTCAACACTTCTCCAGATTGTAGTCTAGATTTATATGTAGTCATTGAGGCTCCATTTGTGATTGAGCAGTGTGCTCTAGGTTGTAAGCCTTCCTGCAAGTGGAGGCCCCTTATATTGTGTAATATCTCTTCATGTGGCCAGTGGATTGATATTGTGGGTCACAAATCCCACCGTGGTTTTTTCTCTTTGAAGTTTTCCATGTATAATTTTGTGTTTTGATTCTCATTTATGTGATTGGATTACTGGTTGCTTTACTTCTTTCAATTTTGTATGTACTGGTATACTGGTTGGTGTATGCATGTTTTAATAAGGATAAAATTGTTCATTTCGGTATAACATTGATTCACGCCCCCTCTCAGTGTTATTGGATTCCAACACAAGATATTCAAATCAAAGGTTGAGACTGTGTCAGGATTGAAGGTGAAATGTCTGAGATTTGATAGAGGTGGATAATTTTGTTCCCGTGAGTTTGATTCATTTTGTGAAAAGCATGGCATGAGAAGACAATTATCTACTCCTAGAACCCCTCAATAGAATGAAGTTGTTGAAAGGAAGAACATATCTATCTTGGACACTGCAAGGACTATGTTGATTGAAGGGAATGTTGCAAAGATCTATTGGATAGAAGCTATTAGCACTACTATTTACACATTCAATTGAGTTCACATTAAATGTGATACTGGTAAGACTCCTTGTGAGCTATGGTTTGGTCATGTTCCTACTGTGAGATATTTCATAATATTTGGTAGCAAATTTTATATCAAGAGAGATGACGACATAGGAAAGTTTGATGCAAGAAGTAATGAAGGAATTTTATTGGGATATTCAACAAAGAGAAAATCCTATCGGTGCTACAATAAGAGACTAAGAAAGATAGTCGAAAGTGCAAATGTGAAGGTTGATGATGATTATAGAAAAGAGACTAGAGTCTGCAAATATGATGATGGTCGACATGTTGTTCTAAATCCTATCCAGATTGAAGAATTGAAGTGGGCTGATCCGGTAGAGATTGTTAATCTGGATGTTGCTGCTGCCAGTGGAGAGGTGCAAGATCTTGAAAATCATAGCAATCAGAAGACTCCGAAGTATTTAAGATTGAATCATTTAAAAAATTAGATTATTGGAGATAAAAATAAAGGTGTGATGGCTAGAAGAAGGCTAGCTATTGAAGAGGTATGTTTGATTTCTAAAATTGAACCTAAATATGTTGTTGAAGCTTGTAAAGATGAAAATTGGATGAGAGATATGGAAGAAGAATTAGATTAGATTGAAAAGAATAATACATGGGAGCTTGTGCCTAGACCTAAAGATAAGAATGTTATTGGTACTAAATGGGTAATCAAGAATAAATTGAATAAAGCTGGTGAAGTTTTCAAAAATAAAGTAAGACTTGTATGCAAAGGATATTCACCGAAAGAAGGAATTGATTATGAGGAGACTTTTGCTTCGGTAGCCAAACTTGAAGTTGTTAGATTGTTGCTTGTATATGCTGCTTACAAAGATTTCAAGGTATATCAGTTGGAAGTAAAATTTGTCTTTTTGAATGATGATCTTAAGTGAGAAGTCTACATTGAGCAACCTGATGGATTTTCATTATCAGATGATGGAGATATAGTATGTAAATGGAAGAAATCTCTTTATGGATTGAAGCAAGCCCCTAGAGCCTGGTATGCTAGATTGGATAAGTATTTTATGAAATTGGGATTTAATACAGGTAATGCTGATAGTAATCTATACTTTAAGATTGAGAATGATAACATCTTGATTGTTGATTGATGATATTATCTTTGGAGGAGATGATAACTTGAGAATGAAGTTTGCTGGTGATATGTAGAAAGAATTTGAGATGTCTATGATAGGAGAGATGAAATTTTTCTTAGGTTTGTAGATTTCACAGATTGGAAAAGGTATTTTTATATCTCAAACTAAATATGTGAAGGAATTGTTGAAAAAGTTTGGGTTAGATGACTCCAAACCGGTTGGAACTCCTATGGTGACTGGCTGCAAATTGTCTAAAAATGATGAATCTCCGAAAGCTAATAAGAGTTTATACAGATCTATGGTTGGTGGACTGCTATATCTTACTCAGACTAGGCTGAACATTATGGATGCTGTGTGCATGACTGCTAGATATCAAGCTGATCCAGAAGAGAGTCACATCACTACTGTGAAGAGGATATTTAGATACTTGAAGGGGACTGTGGATTATGGTTTGTGGTATCTGAGGAATGATGATTTCATGCTATGTGCTTACACTGATGTTGATTGGGTTGGTGATGTTGATGACTAGAAGAGAACCACTGGTGGAGGATTCTTTTTAGGTAAGAAATTGGTTTCATGGGCTAGTAAGAAACACGATCCAATGTCCTTATGTACTGCTAAAGATGAATACATTGCTGCTGTTGGTAGCTACACTCAGGTGGTTTGGATGAAGAAAATATTGAAGGATATCAGAGTTATTTATGATGAGCCTACTATCATATACTATGATAATTCCAATGCTATTAACATGCCAAAGAATCTGTTACAACATTCAAAAACTAAACATATGTCAATCAAATATCATTACTTGAGAGAAAAATTCAGTGAAGAGGAAGTGAAGTTGGAGTATGTATCTACAAAGGAACATATTGCTGATATTTTCACTAAGCCTTTGTCTATAGATACATTTGTCTATTTGGGAGACAAATTAGGTGTATCTACCCCTCTTGATGAGAACTAGATGCATTGAATTGCATCAATCTGGTGGATCTCAGAGCCTTATCTTTCTATCCAGATGGATGAATTGGTGCTGCTCCTTTGGTGGACTAGTCTAGTTATGTGTTTTAGGGGGAGAGATTCATGATTTTCCTATCAAGGGGTAGAGTTTGGTTATCTGTTTTGAGATCTTTGGTGTTGTTGTCAAAGGGGGAGAGATGCATGTGAAGAACTATTTTACCTGCTTGATCTTAGGTGGAATTTGTTAGAGATATTTTATTTCTTTGCATTGATCATTTTTCACATTCCTATGTTGCCATCAATGCCAAATGAGGAAATTATTGTACATTGCTGCTACTAGGATATTTTGTTGTCATTGATGTCAACATATTCTTGCTCCGGTGATTGTAGATTGGTGTATTGGGATTATGGTTTGGTATATGGAGTATTTATAGTATCATTATATTCTTCTGTATTGGTTTTGGTGCTCCAGGAATCTTAATTGATCATATCAGATGATCCAGTTTTGCAGTTTGTTTACTTGATCAATGCTTTACAGAGTTCAATATTTCCTCCTGTATATTTTGGTGTGATCAAATCTTGATCTGAGATTTTGGGAGATTGTTTGGGATGGTCTTGTGTATCTTCATTTTAGATGGTTCATTGTTTGGCTCCTTGCAAGTTATCTTTTCTCCGTGACAGTTGTTGTTGTGTGCGTTCTTGAGTTTCATATGTTGATCGATGAAGATTTGATTAGTGGTGTCGGTGCGACTATTGCTGATTTTTCTAATGTGCTTGCTGGTGTTTCCTAAGTATGTCCTATTTGTTTTGATAATCTTCATTGATTGTTGTGTGAGTTTTTGGTGATTTTGCTGAACCGGTGATATTATTGATGTTATGCAGTTTTCTTGATGGTTAGTGTGTTGTGGTTGATCTTGGCATGCTTACCGATGGTGTTGAGTATTTGGGAATTTGAATTAGGTCCATGTTATGTCATATAAATCATTGTATTGGTCCAGTGGTCGATCTTTGTATCATTTGTTGTAGTTTTGTAATTGTGAGTTGAGGGTTTAGCTGACCTTGTTGTGAAGGTTGATGAATTGTATATGTAGATCAGGAAATTGAAAATCATCAAAACAATAGCAATTAGGACAACCACAAAACCTAAAGCTGCTATGAAAGCAATCCTAATCCAATCAATGAAGACATAAAGACAAGATATTCAAATCAAATGAAATCGAAGCAAACCGACGCAGATATCTCCTTCATGTGGCTCCATTGTTCTTCTTTCACCTTCAAATTTGATGTGGATCTCACCTACAAGTGCAAAATGCAAGTGGAAAGCAAGTTGTTGAGAGATGAAATTCACAGCATAAGGTTACTCAAAAATGTGATTGATCCCCCTTTCATTGAAGAAAATCATCCAATTTATAGACAAATTGGAGAGAGGACAAGATTAGCATGAAGAGATTTGAAAGGAAATTCAAATCAAGAATGGCAAAATTATGACAAATTATGACAAGATTGAAATGCCATTCCCATGACAAAAGGGAAGAGAGAAAATAGCCTCCATGATTGCAACAAATGGAAGCATAAACATAGGAGAAAATGAGGGAATTAAATTAGGGGAAATATTATAAAAATTAAAGAAAATATGAGAAATAGAAACTAGGTGAATTAATTAATAGGTTTTCATCCATTAATTAATTCATGAAAGAGACCTAGGACTAAATAAATAGATTTATTTAACCCACAAAGAAGAAGAAAAGGATTAAATGATCAAATCATAAAAGCCTAGAAATAAGAGGACAAGGAATTAGGTCAAGACAATAAGAAATTAATGTAGGTTCGATCATGATTCTGATTGACAAAGGACCAATGTTGATAAATGATTGAGATTGGTTGACAAAAATCAATGACAAATTGATCAAGATTGACAAGGAGATCAAATTGATAGGCACCAATTGACGAGGAACAATGACTAATCGATCCAAATTGACATGATTGAAAAGGACAAGGATCGATGACAAATCAATCGCAAAATGACAAGATTGACAAGGACAAGGATCGATGACGAATCGATCGCAAAATGATGAGATTGACAAGTTGATAATCGCAAATGATTACTAACAAGCTAAAGATGATTGAAAGATTGACAAGAGGACAAAACCCTAATTCTATCATCGATTAGGATTGATGATGTCCAAAATGATGATAAATGAGCATGCATCATGATGCGACAGGATAAGATCAACCAAAATCATGACTGAAGATTGCTATCGACAAGACCTAATTCGAAAGCAAGAAAAATAAGGAATGCAGAAGAAGGACTCGATGCTCACAAATGATAAAGACCAAGTGCGCAACATAGAAGAAATGTTAATGCGACACAAGAACCCTAAAATAAGGCAATGCGCAAATGTTAAAGTAGGACTCCACAAGCGTTGACCATTTTTAGATGTCTACATTTTGCCCCTCTTTGAGACAATGCGATTCTAAGCGTTGTTTCAAAGAACAATAATGAAAATGCCCCAGACAATAACAATAACATATGCATGCCCCCTCAAGGAATTGGCCGGAAAAATCCAGAAAAGAGGCCAAGTGATCGATAAGAATGACAAAAGACGATAGGTTCAAACGGATCAAAAATCGAAGGTCGGATGCACAAAGGACAAGCAGTGGAAGGTGCAAAAGATCGCGACCATCATAAGATGGAGAGCATGCACATCCATCTAGGTACTAACAATGATCTATATAGGAGACAAGGAGAAGGAAAAGAGTTCTTTTGCACTGGTCAAAGTGGAGGAGTTGTTGCTCAGGAAAAAGGACCCTTGTAGAGAGATGGTGAACATTCCAATGGCAGATCACCTTGGGGAATGTGTAGGCACCTACAGACGACTAGACGATGCGGGAACAACGATATGTAGCTCAAAAACCCATATGTTCAATTTCATGAATTTTGCTTGATTGCGGGACATTGCGGAGCGCATAGGGGAGGGAAAAATGCAGATCTGCACCTGTGTGGAGATGTTCTACACCTGCGTAGAGATGTTCTGCGCCTGTGTAATGTACACAGGCGTAGCTTGATGCTACACAAGTGCAAGACAGTGTGCACAAGCGCAATTGTGTACTTATGACCAAACTAGACCCAACGGACTGCCAAGACTGACAGAATAAATGTTAGTATGAAGAAATTAGACAGAGGACAGTTAGAGATGAAGGAAAACTTGCTTTCATAAATGCACATAAGTAGGTGAGAACCTTTATTTATTGTAGCAAAGCGGATGCAGAGCATCATGGCATTGAAGGCTAGAGCTGGAACGCAACCCCTTTTGCAAAAGATAGACACATCGCACACAAGGAATGAGTGAAGCATCCTAGGGTGCATACATCAAGGGTCGAGGTATGTGCGGCATTCACAAAGCAAACGTACTTATCATAGACACCCAATGATATAGTTGCCCCAGTTTGTGACAAACATTCCACAAACAACAAACAACAAAAAAAGGACAGGGACCATGAACCATCCCGGTCACTCTAAATCACTCAGTGACATCATCGAGCAACATAGGAACATGATAGAAGCCAAAGATAAATCAATAAAAAGATAAGACGCACAAATTCAACCAAGTCAAACAAACAGTCTGATCATCATTGTCAAAAGTGGAAAACAAGAATGATCATGCTATCTGGTTTTAGGGAATGCGGTACCTCGTCGAAGATAGGACACAGTCTAGTTTTGAGTATACCACACCCTATATAAGACCCATGATAATGTTGACAAGGACCAATGGTAACGTTGATGCTATTTGGATTGATGTGACAGTTGTGATTAGGTTGAATTCTTGCTTGGTCGAACAATTCATTTGTTAATGCGTGATTTCATTAAAGCACAATGTTTGATTGATTGTCGTTGGATGTATGCACAGCGATTTGTCTATGCACAAAGGGGACCATTTATTGACAAAATGCGAAATGCCAAAGAAATTGGTTTTGGATTTTGATGCTTTTCACTTTGTAGGAATTTCGAGTTTTTTACAATTTTTTTTTGTTCGTTTTTCAGGACTTTATTTGACTTTTTGGGGATTTTTTCAGGACATTATTTGATTTTTAGGGATTTTTTCAGGACATTATTTCGATGTTTTTGGATTATTTCAGGACATTTTTTGAATGTTTTTAGGATTATTTCAGGACATTTTTTTGATGTTTTTGGATTATTTCAGCACATTTTTCAATTTTTATTTTTTATTTTTTTTATTTCAGGACATTTATTTGATTTTTAGGATTTTGTCCCTAGTGTCTAGCAAGGCAAGGAATATGACAGGTGAATAAATAGGCTTTCTGAAATGTTGGTGGATAGAGGGAAGACAAAGGCCTTTTATCATGGAGACAATACAGATGCAATTTTCAAGGGCTATTGCGTGATGGGACAAGAGACTAGATATGACAATGTAAAGCAGTGACATGGCATGAGGGACATGTCAAGAGGTTTTTGAAACCATGTTTCAATTTTGCGTCCTTATGTCAGTTCAAGATCAAGGAATGAAAAAGAGTGTATGGATAGTGATAAGATATGGATAGGATAAGCAAGACCAAGAATGGTTAAGGGACATGGACTGAAGGTCGGAATTGGCTAAGGGATAGTGGCAGAAAGTTGCAATAAGACAGGGAATATGGATGAAAGGTTATAATAAGCAAATGGATAAAGACCAAAAGCTATCATGGACTAAAAGCTGCAAACAAGATGCATGATGCTCATGAAGATCCTCAGCCTTGTCAAGATCAAAGGTGGAAAGAGGAAATGGACATGAGGGACAATAGGATAATGGAGGAGTATGACATGGTATGATAGGATAATGAAGGGCAATAAGATATGAAGGAGGAAACCTGCCCCCAAGTGTGGTGTGCAAGAAGTTCATAAATTACGCATGACGCCTGTTTGCCTGGTTTTCATCATGGTACTTTCCCAAGGCGCCTGTTTGCCAGGTTTTCACCAGTGGACGAATTATTTTTGCTTTACTTTTTTTTTTCACTTTTTTTTTGTATTTTGAATTTTTCAATAGAAGATGGACACATGATAGGGGATGGAAGAAGGACTCAAACGTCTTTTTGTTTGGATAGTAGCCTTGAAAAAAATGGACCATGACCTTTAAAAGTATGCTCAAAGACGTTGGTAGGATAAGGACATGGAAAAAGAGATGAAATTAAGGCAAGGATTTATGCAAAGGATTGGATCAAAGGGATCAAAGGATGGAAAATATGCATTGGATAATGGATAGGGTATTGGAAGAATTGGGCTTCACTGGATGGAAATGAAGGCAAGATCAACATTGGAACACACATTGATGGGTGGTGGATTGATGGAGGAAAAATGGATCTCAGATTGTGAGATTTGGATGAAGGAATAGCTTGGGATTTTGGGACATAAGGGCCCAAAATGGATGAAGAAGGTGATGGAGGAACAAATTTGAGAGGGTTGGATGGAGGAATAGAAACTTTGGATGCCAAGTTGGATGTTTCTTTAGGCTTTTGTGCTTCAAGGAGCCGCTTAGGGATCCACATGGTTTTTGATTTTTCATACTTTTGTGGTTCCTTGGAGTGCATTGCCAACACAAGGGATTTAGGAACCCATATAGATTTTAACTTTTGTTTTTGAGCAATGGGCCTTTGTGACCTTTTGGATTTTTCCTTTTCTTTTTGGATCATATTTTTCTTTGCTTTGACATGTTGATTAGATTGGACATGTTGATCCTAGAATACATGTGGATTTTTAGACTTATGACTTTTATGCTTGGCATCCAAATTGCTTGGAGGGGGAAAGGAATGAAGTGGAGGTCTTTTGCATGGATGAAAGTTACTCAAATATGTTCTCCTTTGTTGACCTTGCATATAGGATGCAAGGATATTATAAGGACCTAAGATGGATGGAAGGGATAAAGGGGAAGGGATATGTTTGGATTTTGAAGGGATGTTGGATTTTGTAGGGGTACCCACGTCTTGAGGAATTTCACTGAGGCCATGACCCTTAATATTTTCTTTAACATGAAGGGATTCCTTCTTATGGAGATCTACTCCTTTGCATTTATGAATATCTTGACTTGTAGGATACTCTTTTCTTGGGGAAGAAGATGCGAGTCCATTATGAGGTGGATATGATATGAGAGAAATAATGAGATCTTGAAGTGGATCGGATTGCACCAAAGTGGAAGAACCCATTATGCATGTCAAGGGTTCATGAACATCTAGCACTGACACGTTAGAATCATGAGGGGGACTAGGATTGTGTAGTGGACATGGTTCAATGACAAGCTCTTCAAGAGATGGAATGGGAGAAATAATGGGATCATCAAAAGAAATGAGATCTTGGAGTGTATATGGAGCATTAAGACAAGGAGATGGAGGAACAAAAGGATCTTGTGGAGGATTTAAAGGAATAATTTGATCTTGACAAGGAGGAAGGTCATTGGAATCCTCTTTAAAGTTGCTTTTCTCTGGACTTTTAATGGGATCATCATAAAGGATGGAAAGGATATCTTGATCTTTCTTAGGAAGTGGAATGCCAATGGGATTTGAAAGGACATTTTTTTCATGAAATGGAAGGGGATCGTTTGGGATTGGATGGACTGGGATTTCTTGATCTTGCTCGGGGAATGGAGTGTTAATAGGACTTTGGATAGGATGGACAAGAATAGGGGAATCATCATGAGTGTCTGGGAACATGGGGTCCTGGTCAACAATTGGATGGGATGATAAGGTTTCGGGATCTTGATCTTGATCTTTTTTAAGACACATTTCTTCATGCTCTAAATTATCCTCTTGACATGGGGTTGGACTTTGGATATGCATGGGGGATTCTGACAAGGGATCAATGTTTTGGCATGAAGGAAATGCACTTTGAACATTTGTGATGGATTCTGGCAAGGAATCAATGCTTGAACATGAGGAAGAGGGACTTTGAATGGGGTCCTCTAAAACAGGTAATGGCAATATAGTGCATGGTGGCATTGGGTCTTGTATTTTTGAAACATGACAAGGATGTGCATCATGAATTGGATTATCTTGGCAATCAATTAGGGATAGCCCTTGGATAATTTCATCCTTGGGTGTATTATTTGATGAGGAAAATATGGAAGGTTCTTGTGAAAATTCTAAAGGTGTAGGGATAGATGCCACTGGAGAGTCAATTTGTTTGTCGGGGGACGAGGCATTGGTAGACATAAGTGTATTATCTTGATCTTCCTCAAAGAACTCACTTGGTAATTTCCTTAAGATCCTTGCAATAAGGCCACCTTTCTTTCGAGGTTTTGACATAGTTGTATCTGGAATTTGAACTTGTTTGGAAAGGAGTTGGTTTTGGTCTGATGTCATGTTTTGATTTCGAACTAGATGTTGATCAAATTGGTTTGACATGTTCAAAATTTGGCTTGGTGCATGTTGCAAGTTTTGTTTTTGAATTTGTGATTGTAGTTGTTTATACTGAGTTTGTTGTTGATAATTAACAGTTGGTTGGACATATTGTTGAAATTGGACCATTGGTTGTGTTGGTTGAAAATGTGATTGATAGTAAACACCTTCTTGTTCTTGTTGTGGAGGCACATAATGTTGTTGTCTCTTTTCTTGAAATTGTTTCATCATCTCTATTTGTGAGAGGAGAGCTGGTATGTTTGATTGTTCAATAAGAGATCTTACATCAATTGGCTCAAAGTTTGGGTTTGGACCTTGAAATTTTTTAAATGTTTTGGTCATTTGGGATCTAATCTTCTCACTATTTTTCACCTTTTGTTCAATGATCTTTGTTTCTCGAGCTAGTTTCTCCTCTAGTTTTTGTATTTGGAGACTTGTTTCATCATAAAAAGTTTGACCAATATTGCCTTGTTGTTGGGTTGGATATAGTTGTGAAAGAGTTTGTTCCTCATGTAATGTTTGAGTTTGAATTTCATGTTGCAGGTTCAGCTGATTCCAGTCAAAAGGTGCATTTTCCCTTGGTGTTGGTGGAACACTCCCATATCCCGGTTTCATGGGTACAAACACTGGCTCATATAATGGAGGTGGTCCAAGTTGAACCATTCCATATTGTGGTAATGATGTGTTTGACGAACCTTCAATTTGCAATGTTTGACTAGGTTGAAACTGTGAGTTTGATACGTTGTCAATGGGTTGATATGTTGGTTCGCCCATCTTCTTAGATTTTGACCTTGTTTCAATAGGCATGTCACTATGCAAATGCAATATCTTTGGGATTTTTTTTTTTTTTTTTGATTTTAAAAGGATGATGTATGATATGCAACTAAATGCAACCTAAATAGATGAAAATGTAATCTATGGCAAGAATGCAACCTATATATTTTGTTGTTTTTCAAGGTTTGGACAAACTTTTTGGAATGCAAACCTAAAGACTCATTCTTGGGAAGTTGAAATGAAGCCAAAACCTTAAAGGACAAAGGACTAAATGACAATAGGACAAATTGACAATGTCTCACCTATATGCTTGGATACTAAGCTAGGTTTGACAAAAATGATATTAATGAAAGGACAAATTTTAGACAAGGTCAAGACTCCTTAACAACAACTTAGGGTATCATCCAAAGTTTTGATTTTATAAGTTTGACAAACCAAATTTTTGAGACTAAATGCAAGAAGGCAATGATTATGACAATGACTTAGGATGTGACATGAAAATGATCTAAGGATATGATATGACAAGATGAAGCCAAGACAAGATGACAATATAATGATAAGGATATGCGAAGACCAATGACTTGGAATATGCAAAATGCAACCTAGGCAAGACCTAATTTTAGCATGACAAGGATAATGCATGAATGTCACCTAAATGGAAATCCAGCTTGGATATGACAATGAAATGTAAACTTAGGGAAATGATTTTGAACCTAAGTGCAAAATGAGGATGCTTGCAATGAAAAGGACTAAAATGAAGGGAGATGACAATATGTCCTAGGACCTAAGTTGGACTATGCAAAACCTAGCCTAAAGTGACATGAATTTTGAAAAAAAGATATTCAATGTTTTGACAAGCCATGTTCAAATGTTGGATGAATACTTGGACAAATTTGGAATTTTGTTTTGAATTGAAGGTTGTTGACTTTGAAAACCCAAGTTGATTATGAGCACTTTTGAAAGTTTGTTTTTGATTTAACTTTTGACAATCACGGAAGACAAAATGTTTTTTTGACTTTGAATCAAGACAATCAAGCACATTCACAACAAATCCTATGGCTGGCAAGGGCAATATCTATTAAATCCTCTAACCATAAAATACAACACTCAGCCGGATAGCTAGACACTTGGTAGCACTGGCTCCCTCTTACAGTGCACTCACTTCTCAAGCATACCAAGCTTCGAGTTCAAGAGGCATCACTTCCCAAGAACTTTCTATCTCTAACTGAGGAGTACATGAGAGGTGTCTTCGGCATGCACGTATCACAATGCTTGAGCCAATAGATAGAAGGATTTTGGCATCTAAAAATAAGAGATTCTAGTAAGGGCATTCGTTCGGGTGGGTATTGATCTGGCGAATAAATCGTCGCAATACCATTCCAACACCCATTGTCTACAACTTTCGTTGCATCCATAGTTATTTAGAGTGGTTCGGAAGAGCTTGGCTTTAGCCTGTCACCACTTTGGGTCATTCCCTCTCACCAATTCCTGTGTGAAGTGCCAGACAAATCAGGAGGCAGGCCCAATTCTAAGGGTTAAAACATGCAATCAAATTAAAAACAGACAAAGCATGCATGGTGTTCATTAACCTTTAAGAAATGAAATGTGCAACTACTTTAAAAATCGCAAGCAAGATGTTTTAATGAGAGTCTTTGATTGTGTCCTGCATAAGATTCGTTAGTAGTTGCATTTTTAGTCTTCGTCACACGTAACACCAAGATGCTGCACAGAGAATTAGCACCAAAGAAAAACCGGAATGCAAGAAACAGAATGAAAACAAACAAATTTGCAAGTAAAAACAACTAATTTCACCTCTGTTTATGGCCTTGCACAAGTGCAGAATGCCTCAACACAGGTGCATAAAACTTCAACATAGGCGCATAAAACTTCAACACAGGTGCAAAAAACTCAAACACAGGCGCATAAAACGTCAACACAGGCGCAAAAGTGTCCAGAAAGCTCCGAGTCACCCTATTTCTTGAGTTTTTCACCTGCAAACAGCTCAAAAGCACTCAAAACATGGTTAAGGGGTTAGTTCACGTCGGGTTCACCAGAAATGTAGATCAGGAAATTGAAAATCATCAAAACAATAGCAATTAGGACAACCACACAACCTAAAGCTGTTATGAAAGCAATCCTAATCCAATCAATGAAGACATAAAGACAAGATATTCAAATCAAATGAAATCGAAGCAAACCGATGCAGATATCTATTTTTTCATGTGGCTCCATTGTTCTTCTTTCACCTTCAAATTTGATGTGGATCTCACCTACAAGTGCAAAATGCAAGTGGAAAGCAAGTTGTTGAGAGATGAAATTCGCAGCATAAGGTTACTCGAAAATGTGATTGATCCCCCTTTCATTGAAGAAAATCATCCAATTTATAGACAAATTGGAGAGAGGACAAGATTAGCATGAAGATATTTGAAAGGAAATTCAAATCAAGAATGGCAAAATTATGACAATTTATGACAAGATTGAAATGCCATTCCCATGACAAAAGGGAAGAGAGAAAATAGCCTCCATGATTGCAACAAATGGAAGCATAAACATAGGAGAAAATGAGGGAATGAAATTAGAGGAAATATTAGAAAAATTAAAGAAAATAGGAGAAATAGAAATTAGGTGAATTAATTAATAGGTTTTCATCCATTAATTAATTCATGAAAGAGACCTAGGACTAAATAAATAGATTTATTTAACCCACAAAGAAGAAGAAAATGATTAAATGATCAAATCATAAAACCCTGGAAATAAGAGGACAAGGAATTAGGTCAAGACAATAAGAAATTAATGTAGGTTCGATCATGATTCTGATTGACAAAGGACCAATGTTGATAAATGATTGAGATTGGTTGACAAAAATCAATGACAAATTTGCCAAGATTGACAAGGAGATCAAATTGATAGGCACCAATTGATGAGGAACAATGACTAATCGATCCAAATTGACATGACTGAAAAGGACAAGGATTGATGACGAATCAATCGCAAAATGACAAGATTGACAAGGACAAGGATCGATGACGAATCGATCACAAAATGACGAGATTGACAAGTTGATAATCACAAATGATTACTGTATATGGTGAAAATGGATAACAATAATAACAATATTGAAAGGCTAAATAGATTCAACCACAAAACCCTAGCCTAACAATCAACAAAGATCCACCATAAAATATGAAGATTACCTAAGACAATGCAAATCACATGAAATCACAAAGATTATACCATCACATGTCCAATAGGGTTTTGATCTCCATTCTTCCTATCTCCATTGATCTTGCTTGATATATTTGCTCTTAGATTTTATATGCACAAGAGCTCAACAAAGAACGGAATGTGGTTGCAAGTAGGATCGTAGTGTAGTCAAGTCCTCCAAATTGTCAATTAGGGTTTGATAATGAAGAAGGCATCTCCTTAAATAGAAGATACAATATGAAATGGAGGGATAAGATTGAGAGGTGTAAAAAGGAGGTCGGCTAGGATTAGAGGGTAGGTAGAAGAAATAATAGAATAATGAAAGTGGTAGGTAGTGTATGAATTAAGAGATGAATGACATGTATCATGTGTAGAAAAAGCTAATGAATTAATTAAATAAATAAAGATTTATTTAATTAATAGAAGAAGTGAGATCAATTAAATAAATAAGATATTTATTTAATTTAGGAAAAAGATAATTTAAATAAATAAATGTATTTATTTAAATGAGAAATAAGGCTAGAAGAGGATAAATGAATTAATTAAATAAATAAAGATTTATTTAATTAATAGAAGAATTAGGCTTAGATAATTAAATAAATAAAATATTTATTTAATTAGACATGACAATTTTAGGTGTCTACATTTTGCCCCTCTTTGAGACAATGCGGCTTGTTGTGTTGTTTCAAAGAAGATAAGATGAACTGATACAGAGTTGCCCCAGAATGGGAATGATATGCCCCCTCGAGAGATTGGATGAAAATGTCTGAAAAGATTGTGGACAATCTCTCGATAAGAAAGAAAGGCTAGAATGGACTGACCGGATAAGGTGACAAAGTCACGGGATAATGAAGACTAACTCGGGAAATGAAGGCGAGGGCTAGGGTAGGCTATAAGATAGACCACGGGCAAAAGACATCCTCATTGTCATCTACACCATCACGAGATCAAAGTGCAGAGCGAGAAAAGAGCAAGAGCAGTCAGCAACGATGGCTTTGGTTCATAGATTCGACCGCGTTCGCCGATTCCAGAGGCTGGCAGAGGCAGGAGAGCCGGTAAGTACCATCAAACCTCCTCGTATTTTGACGCATGTATTTTTATCATTAATGCATGCTAGTTAGAGCAATAAATGCGCTTAGGAATAGGGTACCAAAAAAGTCTGAAAACGTGCAACCGCGTCTGCGTCGGTGCCAGGCGCGTCTGTGTCCGACAGGCGCGTCTGTGTCGAAGCCAGGCACGTCTGTGTCTGGAACCGCGTTTGTGTCGATTGCGGGGGCGTCTGCGTCATGCGGGGGTGTCTGCGTCGCCAAGTCACGTTTATGCATAGTATGAGCGCGTTTGCGTTATACAGGCGCGTCTGTGTTGTATAGGCGCGTCTGTGTAGTCTATAGGCGCGTTTGTGTCAGTCAAGCGTGTTTGCGTTGAAAAATGCAAGTTTTGGTCTTCTATGTCAAATCGGCAGTTCTGTGATGAACATACGCTGTCGATTGGATAAGCTGCTGAGAGGATACACTCAAGCAGGTCCTCTAGGAAGACTGGGATAGATCAAGGCACTTTGTGATGAACAGTGAGTACCAAGATAGAGTACTTTGTGATGAATAGGGAGTACCCCAAAGTATGAGCAACACTTTGTGATGAACAGGGAGTGCAAATGTGAGTAACACTTTGTGATGAACAGTGAGTGTCACACACGTAGTACTTTGTGATGAACAGGGAGTACTACTAGGATAGAAGTAACACTTTGTGATGAATAGTGAGTGTCACTAGGATAGATAACCATATGCATTTAGATAAAAAGTAGCATTTTTTGATGAACAGTGAATGCCACCATGACTGACATGATTAATTTGTTTGACTGCAGGAGTACTTGCCTATGCTAGAGTCACGGGAGAGATTCCCGTCGATGTAGAGATTGCGACCTGAGCTGACCTTCGAGGACAGAGCTGCTATTGAGGCTATGGGTCTGAGACATATTCTGTATGTGCCTGAGTTTCGGGCAAACATGGGTTTGCTGACTGCGCTTGCTGAGAGATGGCACTCGGAGACGTGCACCTTCCATTTGCCGATGGGTGAGATGACAGTCACCCTTGAGGATGTCTACCGGATTCTGAATATACCGATTGATGGAGACTTGATTCCATATGATCGAGATGGTGATAGAGAGGCATTGAGACAGGTGTTCCAAGATCCCGGCCTAGAGATGAGGGCTGGTCATGTGGCATGGGACACCATGACAGCCACAGGGTTAGCATTGCCAGCTATGATTGGAGGAGTGATTAGTGGGTTCTTGTGTCCAGATAGGGCGACACAAGGATTGGCAGTGGGCTGGGGTGGAGCATTGGAGACATTGGTGACGCAGCACACCAGATATGCTTGGGGACCATGTGTGTTGGCCCACTTATATTATGAGCTTCACCAGTTTGTGTACCATGGGTCAGTGGGATTGGGCTGCGAGGTGACACTACTGCAGGTTTGGGCCTATGAGCATCTACCAGTGATGAGGCCGATACACTTCCGAGGCAGGGGACATGGACGCAACTTTGTTCACTTGTACGACATGATCACCTCACAGCCGCGGATTGGCAGGTTAGAGCATTGGCGGCGAGTGCTGGATGATATTGATGTACTCATCTGGAGACCGTATCTAGGATGCGAGGAGTGGGAGGATGACGCATTGGAGTTGCCATACACTTTCCGGATCAGGTATCTGATTGGGCGGACGCCCTATGTGTTAGAGAGGCAGCTTGTGGACAGGGTTGGCCGACAGTTTGGCCGGATTTAGAGGATGCCACGAGGCTCGGGTATGTATGCCCGTACAGTTAGGGATCAGGCGCAGTTTGGGCCTCTATTGTCATATGATCAGGCACTGACACAGCTGGCAGAGATGATACCTCTACCCTGGGACATGTGGCTAGAGGTCGACGATGCTGGGATGGATGCTGAGTATTCAGCATATTGGGCGGAGCATCCATTCCCACGACTGACAGATCCAGGGGAGCTATTGGATGGAGATGGAGGAGGAGATGATGATGATGATGGCGGGGGTGATGGAGGTAGAGGTCAATGGAGGCAGAGGGGAGTAGTGGGAGAGAGGCGAGTTGCACCTCGGAGAGAGGGTGGAGAGGAGCAGCAGGCTCGGGTGGTGAGGGGTCGCGGTGGATTACCCCTACAGGTACCAGCAGCACAAGATCCCAGGCAGAGACAGGGACAGGGATAGGTGTAGGGACAGAGGCATGCATAGAGACAGGTACCCGTACAGGCACCAGTACAGGTACCGATATAGGGGCAGGCACCTACAGAGGGAGAGCCACAGGCCGAGATAGAGGGTGGGGATCCAGAGGAGGATGAGCTGATTGAGCTCAGGGAGATCTGCCAGGGTCAGGTAGACGAGATACAGGAGTTGGAGAGGGAGAGAGACCGACTCAGGACGAGGCTCAGGGATACTGAGCGGGAGAGAGATCAGGCAATTCAGCACTACATAGAGGCTGAGACAGCGCTGAGGGCAGGGAGGCAGGCGGCGGAGGACATAGGGGCAGGCTATGCATATGTCCTGCAGGCAGGAGAGGAGATAGGGTACTGGAGGGACCTCTACTATGGTGCAGTGCCAACAGATCAGCGGGCGAGGAGCTTCCATAGACCATCGCGTACAATGACAGCTACGAGAGGGAGTCGGAGGAGGCAGGCATCTAGCGGTGGGGTCATGGGTCCTCCACCACCACCAGATAGAGGGGGCAGGTGAGATGATCCTGGGGTGGGTCCTTCAGGGGCTCAGATTCCATCGAGGCCAGGTGGCTCCGAGGGAGGGAGTTCATCATAGCCTTAGAGGGCTTCCATTGTATCAGTGTTGTACCATTCTTTTGTATTTGTAGACACCTGCGGGTGATTGTAGCCATATGATTTTGACATCATTGTATCATGACATTTTTGATTATATATATGAGATGATTCATCTTTGCGGCAGCTATATGCATGTGTACCTGTGTGATGAGATGTTCTTATGTGATGCTTATGATATGGATGCAAATATGTATGTAATGCAATATTTTTGTTCTTTTGTGTTTTAAAATGTTTCATGTGTATGCATGATGCAAATGTAAATGTATGTAATGCATATGAATATGATAATGCAAATGTAAATTGTGCTAACAGGTATTGTGTGCAGGATGTGATGCAGTTGTGATATGTATGTATGAAATGCTTATATGTGGTAATGTAGGTGCAGCTACATGAAATGCAAGTGTTTTTGGTATGTCATTATACTCAGTCATGTGATAGCAGGCTACACGGACTCAAGAAGGATGATGGAAGTCAATCAAGAAAGGGGGATGAAAGACAGAAGATATGAAAGTGAAAGAGCTTCTTGTGCATTATCATCATTGAGCTTTATTATGGCAAGTAGGTTATGACAATCGAGGCATATGTTCGACCCAGAAAGTCATTGTAACTGTTTGCGTGGAGATAAGACAGTCACAAACAAGGAATGCCCCAGTTCACACTAGACTCATAGTATCCTCATATCCTTGGACAAGTCATAGCATTAATAAGAGACAATCCATAGACAGCAAAAGAAAATAGGTGACAATACCCCATCCTCGCCTTTCTAGTCAAAGACATCCTGGAGATAGAATCTCTAGTCAGAGACATCCCAGAAAAGCTAAAAGACATGTCACCAGAAAGATAAAATCAAAAGAAAACCAAGACTCGACACCAACATCCACTGTGGTCCTCAAGTTTAGTGTCTCTTGTCACTTGTATAAGTCTTATTTGATTGTGGTCACAATGTTTACTTTCACAGAAAGGATAGATAGCACTGAACCATATGTTGTCTGAGTCTGTTGAAAGATTTGATTTGTCGAAGCCCATTGTTGCTGTTGCGTCTCATCTGAAACTGACTGAATCTATGAAACTGATACTTTATTGTGGAGAAGATGAAACTTTATTGCGGATCTGTGATGCAAATGTTGCTTTATTGCGGATTGTGCGCGAATAGACTGAAGAAAACTGGAAGAAACTGTACTCTTCAAAACATGTGATGTTCTCAGCTCCACACCCATCAGTAGACGTAGGATTTGCCTTAGCCACAGATAGGATCTGATTTATTATGGATGGAAAAGGAGGTTTATTATGAATGGCTAACCAATCTTAGGTAGATCAATAACAAGCCATGATGGGAATGGGTAAGTTTATTATGAACGAATAGGTTGTGAGTGTGTGCAAAGTGAAATGATGAAAGAGAATCTTGAAGGAGGGAGAAGCAATGTCTCTACGCATGGCGCTGGTGACCCAGTTTTCACCATGGTACTTGCCCAGGGCGCCACCGAAAGGGTTTTCACTGTTGGACGAAATTATTTCTCTTTACTTTTTTCAATTTTTCAATGTTTTTTGTGCCACAAGGCACCTGTTTGCCAGGTTTTCACCAAGTAACGATTTTTTTTTGTTTTATAATTTTTTTTGTATTTTTGAATTAGGATATTCCGACGAGCTATGTGTAGAACCTACGAAGGTGCATGCTATTGATAGGATCTTCCAAAGGTTCACCTTCTGTAGTTGAGGGCTGATATGCCCCAGATCCATATACTGCTGTGATGATGTAAGGACCAAGCCAGTTTGGTTCAAACTTGCCCTTCTTCTCTTTGTCTTGCTGATTCTTGGGGTTTTCTCTGAGAACCAAGTCACCTACCTCAAATGTGCGAGGCTTGACCTTGTGATTGTAGCTGTGACTCATTCGTTGTTGGTAAGCCTTGAGATGATTAAAAGCAGTTTGTCTCCGTTCATCCAACAGTTCTCGTTCCGGTAAGCGAGAGACCCTGTAGTCTTCATCAGTGATGATGTTTTGCAAAGAGACCCGTAAAGAGGGTAACTCGACCTCAATAGGCAAGATGGCTTTAGAACCATAGACTAGTGAATAGGGTGTAGCTCCTGTAGGTGTACGGATGCTTGTGTGGTAGGCCCAAAGTGCAGGATTAAGTTGGATATGCCAATTACGGCCAGCGTCGTCGACTATCTTCTTGAGGATTTTAAGGATTGTTTTATTAGACGCCTCAGCTTGGCCATTACCTTAGGGGCAATATGGTGTGGAGAAACGATGGGAAATATGGAGGCAGTCATAGAGTTCGCGAACATCCTGATTTTTGAAGGGACGCCCATTATCAGTGATAATGGAAACCGGAATACCGTATCGGCAAATGATATAGTTAAGGATGAATGTAGCAATTTGCTTTCCCGTAACTTGTGTGAGAGGCACGACTTCAATCCATTTTGTAAAATACTCTGTGGTAGTGATAATGAATTTATGACCATTAGAGGAAGGAGGGTGAATCTTGCCTATGAGATCGAGTCCCCACTGACAAAAGGGCCAAGGAGACGCAAGTGGTTGTAGTTCTTGTGCTGGTGCATTTATGAGGTCTCCATGAATTTGACATTTCTTACATTTCTTGACAAACTAATATGATTCTTTTTCCATATTGGGCCAGTAATATCCAGTCCTAATGAGTTTCTTGGCCAAGGTAGGACCACTAGCATGTGGACCACATATCCCTTCATGCACTTCACGTAACGCAATCTGAGCTTCGTCGCTTTCTAGACATCTAAGAAGAGTGCCATCTAGACCTCGCCGGTATAGGATATCAGTTAAAATGACATATCGAGAAGATTGGCGAATGAAGGTGCGGCGTTGGTTATTTGATAGATCAAGAGGTAGGGTATTGTCAAGTAGGTATGTGAAGATGGAACCATATAACTGGGATTGAGGACCAACAACACATATCATCTCAGTAGGCATTATCTCATATGAAGGGACCAAAAGGTTATCCACCAAGAACTCATAGCGGGTCTCGTTTGGAGGTAAATCAATCAATGAAGCAATTGTAGCCATGGCATCTGCGGCGCGATTCTGCTCTCTTGGTATCTGCTCAAAGTCTATCTTTGTAAAGTGCTGTTTCAGATCATCCACCATTTGTTTATAAGGCATTAACTTTTCATCTTTTGTTTGATAATCACCAGTTGCTTGACAGATAACAAGTTGGGAGTCTCCAAAAACACGAAGTTCCTGGATCTTCCATTGAACTGCAATTCGTAATCTTGTTGTTAATGCCTCATATTCCGCTATATTGTTAGTGCAAGGAAATGATAAGCGGTATGATTTTGGTATAGAATCCCCTTGAGGAGTTATAAAGAGGATGCCAGCTCCTGCCCCATGTTGTGTATATGAGCTGTCAAAGTATAGTTGCCATGGCTTTGCATGTGACACTGTTAAAATGGATTCATTTGGAAATTCTGAACTTAGAGGAACATCGTCTATCATGGGAGCATCTGCTAATTGATCTGCGATGGCTTGTCCTTTTATTGCTTTTTTGTCCACATACTCGATGCCGAATTCACTCAGTATCATTACCCATTTGGCCAGTCGCCCAGTAAGCGTTGCCTTATTGAGAAGGTATTTCAACGGATCTATCCTTGCAACCAACTTAGTCTTATGAGTGAGCATGTAATGTCGTAATTTCTGTGAAGCAAAGACCACGGCGAGACATGCACGCTCGATTGGTATGTAGTTTAGCTCGTATCCCACCAATGTGCGACTGATATAGTATACTGCTTTTTCCTTGCCCCCAGCAATTTGTTGTGCTAAGAGTGCCCCCAGTGCTGTTGGAGTAGCTGATATGTATAGTAGCAGTGGTTGATCTGGAACTGGTGGCATCAGAATTGGTGGATTTAGGAGATAGTCTTTGAGCGTCTGGAAAGCCTGTTGACAGTTTTCATCCCATTTGAATTTGATGTTTTTATGTAGCAGGTGCTGAAAAGGATTGCACTTATCTGCAAGTTGTGCTATGAATCTTCGGATGGACTGGAGTCTGCCTTGTAAGGATCGAAGTTGACTGATATTTCTTGGTGGCGGAATGTCCAAGATAGCCTTGACCTTTGCTGGATCTACTTCAATTCCTCTTTTAGATACAATGAATCCTAGGAGCTTCCCGGAGGTTACTCCAAAGACACATTTCTTGGGGTTTAATCTTACTTTGTATTTTTCCAACTGATCAAAGGCAACTGAAAGTATGTCCAAATGTGTATTTCCGTCTATTGATTTGACCAAGAGATCATCAACGTAATCTTCCACAGTTACATGCATGAGATCATGGAAGATAGTGGTCATTGCTCTTTGATATGTAGCACCTGCATTCTTTAACCCGGAAGGCATGACATTCCAGCAGAAAGTTCCCCACGGACAAGTAAATGCTGTTTTATGTTGATCCTCGGGTGCAATTCTTATCTGATTATAGCCAGAGAATCCATCCATTAATGATAGCATTTCATGACCTGCCGTGAGATCAACAATCAAGTCAATGTTTGGTAATGGGAAGTCATCCTTTGGACAAGCTTTGTTGATGTCTCTGAAATCTGTGCAAATTCTGATGCTGCGATCTGGTTTACTGACAAGTACCAAGTTAGAGATCCATTCCGGATAATCAATTGGGCGTATGAATCCGACATCCAATAACTTCTCCAGCTCTGCTTTGACTAGTAATGCCACTTGTGGATGCATTTTTCTCAATTTCGGTTTTACTGGTTTTGCCCCCGGTTTGACTGTCAGATGATGCATTACCAAATCTGGATCCAAATCCAGGCATATCAGCGTATGACCAGGCGAAGTTGATTTGTC
This sequence comes from Cryptomeria japonica, assembly GCF_030272615.1. NCBI lineage: Eukaryota > Viridiplantae > Streptophyta > Pinopsida > Cupressales > Cupressaceae > Cryptomeria > Cryptomeria japonica. The sequence goes on along the minus strand of NC_081410.1, from coordinate 54,465,954 downwards.
GCTCTTTGAAGAAACTTATGAATTTTGACCTTTCAGACTCTGTCAGTGATTGAGCTAGGAATATGTTGTGCGGAACCTCTTCTGTACTGATGTTTGTTTTGATAGTTTCTTCTACCAACATGGATGATTTTTCCTCATATGAGGATGGGAGAATGTCGAGCCTCCCATCTTCAGGCGCCTCAGAGAGGTTTTCACCCTTAGATACGTCCTTTCTTTTTACTTTTTTGGGGTCAGATAGCGCCACAGTGTGGTTTTCGCCATAAGACCCTTGATTTGTTCTTATTTTCACATTTTTGCGACTGGAAGGTCCGACACCCTCACCAAAATATGCCACGCTATTGAGTTCTATGGTGTATCCCGCTTTGTGGTCTCCAGGGGGAAGATCATTTTGTATGCTTAGATAATCAATAAAAGCTTCATCATTTTGGAATGTATCCAACTGTGCAGGTCCTTCATTATCCCAGTCAATGAGTTGGTGATGAACAAGGGGAAGGTCGTTAATGTCTTCAAAGTTAGCGGGGCTAAGAGTGAAGATGTGGTTATATTCAGGTATGTCAAGGTAATTATTGAGGTCATCGATGGCACTCTCCTCATCAGTCTCGATCACGAACGAATCCAAATTATCATCACTAGTAGCGCATTCCGGAACAGGTGTTCTCATCCTATGTGATTTCAACCTAGAACCTTGAGACAAGGACTGTGTAGACTCCTCATGGGTTGTTTCTTGACCAACTCTGAATTTGTTATAAAACTCCTCCTCTTCTGTGGGTTCATCTGGCTCTCTGAATGTCTTGGTGAGCTCATAGTCACTGGAGGATTTGTCTGAACCCCATTCCCATTCATTGGAGTCTATGGAATAGCGATCCTCTTGTTGAATTTTGGCAATTTTGATTCGTGATGCCTCTTCTGTCCTTTTAGTGTGGATCTTGGAAGTCAGAAAACCAAGTCCCTTCGAGCATTCCCTTTTTACAGTCAATTTAGGTTGTAAGGGCTCCATAACGCCTTCTTTTCGTAACCCAAGAGGGCTTTTTCCATCATATCCAAATTTTTGTAGAATCTTGAAGCCTTTGCCATATTTCTCACAGGGTATATTGATCTGATCTTGTGTGTCATCTTCAATGTCTTTGTAGAGCATTTTGTATAAACCTTCCTCTTCCAGTTCGCCCCATCTTTGAAAGGTAGTAGGATCCCATTTGAGCGTCATGATGAATGTTTGCTTGTTAGGATGTGGCCTTCCATATTCTTTTGGAGAGTTCATGACTTGTCATAAATACATGGTCTGATTTAAAGTGTATTCTCCCATGCCTTTGTCCTGAAATTTGCCTTTAAGTTCACCTTGTTTTGATGTCAAAGGTTTTAATGACTCAGGATCAATGTATGCCGAAGAAGGAACAACTTCACGATTACTGGGAATGATGGTCTCAGTATGTGATCTCAAGTTATTGCAATATATGAACGGATTAGGATCACTGTTAACTGTTACCTCGACTCCATTGTGAGGAAATTTAATGCATTGGTGATATGTCGATGGGACTGCCCTCATTTCATGAATCCAAGGACGTCCTAGCAATAAATTATAAGTGAGATCTAAATCCAGGACTTGACAAACCACATCCTTTGTAACTGGCCCAATTCTTAGAGGTAAGGTGACTGTGCCCTTGGATGAGTGTTCTTCATCATCATATGCCTTGATGGTGATTTGATTCTTTGAATTCATAGCTTTATCAGAATATCCCAATTGTTTAATGGTGCTCAATGTACAAATGTTTAGACCAGCTCTTCCATCTATCAGGACTCGCTTTATTCGATGTTTGTGTATGAAGGCTTCGATATGTAATGGTGCATTATGTGGCTGACTTATGGAGGCATCATCAGCTTCTGTGAATGTAAGGGAGTGTGGAATGGAAAGGTATCCCACCATGGCTTGAAACTGGTCCACGTTCAGATCAGTAGGAACGGCGGTGTCTCTCAAGATTTTATCAAGAATGGCTTTATGAGCGGGGGATATGCGTAAGAGTTCAAGGATTGAAATGAGCGCGGGTGTCTTCCCTAACTGTTCTACAAGGTCATACTCAGGTTTGGTAGATGAAAAAGCAGTGTTTTTAGTTGAAACACCTGGCAAAGTGATTTTACCTCGACGAGTTGTAACATTACATTCAGAGGTAGGTTCTGAAGAAGATCCAACGCCTTTTAGGACAATCTTGGGTCGTTGAGGAGGATTCTCAGGGTTTTTGTTCTTGATGGTAATAGTAGAGATATGATTGTCCATCGAGATATGATTGATAGTTGAATCATAGTTGTAAGGTGTTCTAGTATAGTTAGCTTGATCATCTGTGACTTTAGCTTTTCCATTGTCATGCTTTGGGAATGGTTCCTTAAACATCTCATGTTCTTGATTAGATGAGTGTCCCTCAATCTCAATGTCACCTCTATCAATGAGATCTTGCACAATGTTCTTCAGTCGATGACAATTACCTATTTTATGACCCTTGCTTTTATGAAATTCACAATACTCATCATCATTCCACCAATTTGGTTTGACCTTTGGTTCATATGGCGGGAAATCTGGAACTGTGATCACCTTGTTTGCCACTAGCTTTTTGAAGACTGACTCAAGTGGTTCTCCCAATGGAGTGTACCTCCTTCGTGATCTAGAAGTTGTTTGAGTATTCACTTGATTGCTTGTAGAACTTGATCCTGAAAAGATGAATTTGGGTCGCACCATGTTGGCATCAACAACACCATCATTGACTGTGTTCTTGTTTTTATTCCAAAATCTTGGCTTGTCTTTTCCCTTAAAGTCATCTTTGTTTTCCTTAAATATCTTAATGACTCCTTGTTCAATTAGGACCTTTTCTGTTGCTAAGCCTTTTTTGATAACGTCCTTGAAGGTAGACAAACAAGCTTTTCTTAGATCATAGCCAATGTCTTTGTTAACATTCTGGGTGAACATCTCTACCATTTGTTTTTGTGGAATTTCACAAGAGCATCTGCTGTCTAGATTTCTCCATCTTTGTAAAAATGATGCAAAAGATTCTCCCTCTTTTTGCTTGGTATTGCACAAAGTAGTGACTAATATGTCTGTCTCTATGTTATAGGAGAAATGTTGAATAAATGCCTCTGCTGAGTCACCCCATGACTTAATACCAGGTGGGAGTTGGGAGAACCATTCCATAGCTTGATTGCCTAAGCTTTATGGGAACAATCTCATCAAGTATGTCTCTTCTGCTGCTACCTCAATGCAAGCGGTGAAAAACTGTCTTATGTGTGCCTTAGGATCCCCTTTTCCTCTATATTTGTCAAATTTAGGCATCACAAAATGTGTAGGAAATGGGGGCATTGGAATGCTCTTGTCAAATGGATAAGGACATATGTCTCTCATTGTGTATGCTGGCTTTGGTGCATTTATGTCCTCCATTTTCTTTTGTAAGTCCCTGACTTGTTGTTCCAAACTGCTCTTAGGTGGAGATCGACTTCTTGGACCATATCCTATGTTTGAGGCACCCATTGGAGGAGGTACATGTTGCATATATGGATGATATTGATCATACACATGTTCATATGGAGGAGGTTTGTAATGGTGCTGCATATATACACCACTTGGTATAGATTCATGTTGAGGAGCACCATATCTATTTTGTGCATGTATACCATACTCTACAGGCATGTCATGCTCTATTGTATTGCCCCCAAATTTGACATGAGGTTTCCTTGTGTCCAAATTTTGAGCATGCCTTGGAATATCCCATTGCTTTGGTGGTTGATCCTTAGCATTGATATGTGATTGAGCATATTTTTCTCCATAAGACTTCCATAATGGTCTGCGAAGATGAGTATCATATGTTTGACCATGTGTATGTGGGACCTCTGGTTTTTGAAGCAAAGCTGATGGTGATTCAGGTACCATGTGTGGTCCTCTATTTCCTCCACTATTAGGTCTCCTTTGATGCATGTTTGAGTGAGGTTGCTGCAAAGGTCTATGTTCCATTATTTGAGACATGTCAAAATCATGAGGTATCTTGGCTCCACTTTGTGCCATCATGTGTAAGAAGTATTGTCTATCCCTCCTCATTATCTCCTCAATCAGTCGATTGAAATGGGGATTCATAATGGATTCTTCCACATCTGCTGAATGTATTGATAAGTTTTCCAAATTGTCATTGTGTGTAGCATTGTTGTTTAGAGTGTCCATGTTCTCAACATTTGGGATGTTTCTATAAGCCTCCATGTCAGGTAATGTAGTGTGATCAGTATTGAAAAATAAATCATTGTCATACTCATAAGAACTCATGTTTGCGGACTCTTGAGCTTCTTTAGTTTCTCTCCTAGATTTTTGAAGACGGGTTTCAACCATGAACTAGATATTAACCAAGATGTGTGAGACTAGATGAAAAATGGAAAGAGTATGGAAGACCAAGAGTTGTATGAAATGTAAATGAGTTTGAAGTGTACTTGCAATGTCCAAAGTGTAAGACCAAGTATGTATGTAGTAGAGTAGGTGTGACTTCCAAAGAGAGGATAGTTTCTTTTGATGAGGTAAGCTGACCTTGACCCTAAGTAAGACCAAATGAGACCCAAAGGTAAGAAACCTTGATGAGGGACCACCTAGCAAAAGTGTTGTTGTATGTAGTGTGTTGACAAAGTATGATGAGGACAAGCAAGTGACCTTTTGACTCAAGTTTAGACAAATGTGAATGTAATGTAAAGTGTAAAGCAATGATGGACTTTGTGAGACCCAAAGACAGGTTGAATGCTAAATGAAAACCTTAGAGAGATGACCTAGGAAGCTCAAGATTTCCAAAACTGACTGTGTTTGCTTGCTGGACTGTAACAGTGTTTCAATTCTGGACGCAGACGCGACTGTATACTTCACAGACGCGATTTCCTGACACAGACGCTACTTTGTTTAACACAGACGCGCTTCTGAGATTTTCCTATTTATGTTTGCTGGACTGTAACAGTTTTTCAATTCTGGACACAGACGCGACTGTATACTGCACAAACGCGGTTACCTGACACAGACGCTACTCTGTTTAACACAGACGCTGTTATAAACACAGACGCTATTCTTCCCTTCACAGACGCGCTTAGACAACACAGACGCGGTTAAAACAGACACAGACGCGTTTCTGTAAAATTTGTGCAATTTTTTCCAATCTGTGAAGTCGTTTTGTTGTGACCAAATCTGACTGTTTGACTGTTTTTCATGACAAGAGGACACAATGTTGATGATGACTCAATGTTTGCTAGTGTTTAAACTCCAAAATGACTCCAAGAAAAGTGTGTTGTTTGATGTAAAATTGTTTTGCATACACTTGAAGACACAAAAGACACAATGTTTTGTTGTTTGGTCTTGATTGTTTGAATGTTTAACATAAGTCAAGCACAATTCTTATGGCTGGCCAAGACAATAGTTGTTGATCCCACATGGGGTTTTACCCCCGAGGCTACGCTATTCAGAGCGGATACTTAGATGCTTGACCTCACTGGCTCCACCCTCGGCACTCACTTCTCGGGTCAGCCAAGCATCAGTCCCCATGAAAACTCCCCATGGCGAACTTTGTATCTCTACTAAGAACCGTATGTGTGTGGGCCGCTACCAGAGGTCCGACCTCCTGCCCCAACAACTAGAAGGATTTGGGCTTCTAAAACAAAAAGGTGGTAGTAAGGGCATCCGCTCGTGTGGCCATACATGTGGCACTTTCAGCTCTGTAAATACAGAAGGCTCCCAGCCGGTAGGGGTTACGCCCTACAAATGATCAAATAAATTTGATCAAATGGGTTTATGGGGAGACATAGTGTCGGTATGAACTAATCAGCACACGTTATCCATAGTTTTCACCATGAATACATTTGATTATAGTGGTTCGGATGAGGTGGGTTTTCCTCGCTACCACTTGGGTCGTTCTCTTCTCACTAGTAGTCTTAATGACCACACGGGAAGATAGGCCCTCTAGAGAATAAACAAAAAGAGCCTATTGCTCAAGACACAAAAGACAATGATTCAATTTTAGTGCACCAATGGAAGTGTTTGCTAGTCTATGACAACAAGGCACACAATAAAATTCAAAAATCCTAGCCAAGGACCTGCAACAAAAGTTGTTAGTAGTTCGGGTTGTTTCAAATGATCACCCCTTCCTGCAAGCACACAAGTTAGGTAAATTTTAAAACCCAAAAGACTTTGTGAAAATAGGGGCCTTCAACCACACAATTTTGCTTCCAAGACAAGCTGCACCAATTTTGTTAGCTAGATCTGAAAATGTTAGTCCAAAAATAAACCAGATCTGAAACCCTAAGTACAAAATCCGAAAATTGAATCAATGAAAAATTTCAAAATTCTGAAACAATAAATACACAGACGCTGTTACCCTCAACACAGACGCGTCTGTATAACGCAGACGCGGTTCTATTATGCACAGATGTGCCTAAAAATAACAGACGCTCCTTTCTGACACAGACGCAGGTGAATGCGACACAGACGCGCTTCTATAACACAGACGCACTTATGTAACACAGACACGGATAGAAAAGACACAGACACGCCTATCCCGGAACCTGCAAAATGAAATACTGATGAAACATAGACACGGATAAAGTTGTCACAGACGCGCCTGAGAATCAAAAACGCGATCCGAAGGTGCGCAGACGCGAAAATACCAAAAATGCTGCCGAAAATGTCCGATCTGCAACTTCAAAACACAAGATCTGCAACAAGGAGGTTAAATGCAAAGGGACAAGTGTCCCACCGGGCGTGCCAAAATGTATATGGTGAAAATGGATAACAATAATAACAATATTGAAAGGCTAAATAGATTCAACCACAAAACCCTAGCCTAACAATCAACAAAGATCCACCATAACATATGAAAATTACCTAAGACAATGCAAATCACATGAAATCACAAAGATTATACCATCACATGTCCAATAGGGTTTTGATCTCCATTCTTCCTATCTCCATTGATCTTTCTTGATATATTTGCTCTCAGATTTTATATGCACAAGAGCTCAACAAAGAACGGAATGTGGTTGCAAGTAGGATCGTAGTGTAGTCAAGTCCTCCAAATTGTCGATTAGGGTTTGATAATAAAGAAGGCATCTCCTTAAATAGAAGATACAATATGAAATGGAGGGATAAGATTGAGAGGTGTAAAAAGGAGGTTGGCTAGGATTAGAGGGTAGGTAGAAGAAATAATAGAATAATGAAAGTGGTAGGTAGTGTATGAATTAAGAGATGAATGACATGTGTCATGTGTAGAAAAAGCTAATGAATTAATTAAATAAATAAAGATTTATTTAATTAATAGAAGAAGTGAGATCAATTAAATAAATAAGATATTTATTTAATTTAGGAAAAGGATAATTTAAATAAATAAATGTATTTATTTAAATGAGAAATAAGGCTAGAAGAGGATAAATGAATTAATTAAATAAATAAAGATTTATTTAATTAATAGAAGAATTAGGCTTAGATAATTAAATAAATAAAATATTTATTTAATTAGACATGACAATTTTAGGTGTCTACAATTACTAACAAGCTAAAGATGATTGAAAGATTGACAAGAGGACAAAACCCTAATTCTATCATTGGTTAGGATTGACGATGTCCAAAATGATGATAAATGAGCATGCACCATGATGCGACAGGATAAGATCGACCAAAATCATGACTGAAGATTGCTATCGACAAGACCTAATTTGAAAGCGAGAAAAATGAGGAATGTAGAAGAAGGACTCGATGCTCGCAAATGATATAGACCAAGTGCGCAACATAGAAGAAATGTTAATGCGATGCAGGAACCCTAAAATAAGGCAATGCGCAAATGTTAAAGTATGACTCCACAAGCGTTGACCATTTTTAGATGTCTACAATATAAATAGGTGATATTGTCATGTAATTTAGGAATAGAGGTTGTGTCTGCATTATCAGAGAGTGGTATATGTGCGAATAAGGATTCATCTTTCAGTTTGTTGTATTGAGCAAAGATTAGTGTTGCTGAGCAAATAGTTGTGGTTAACGAGAACTATAATCAAGCATTTGGAGATGTTATTCTTTTAGTTCATTTCTTCTGGATTTTAGTCTGAATCTTGTAAGTCAGTGAGACTTCCCTGAGGATTGTAGCCTTCTAGGTTATTATCTTTTGAGCAGTGAGTTCTAGGTAGTATGGCTGAATGCATGCGTATTCCCCATTGTAATATTTTCACATACTATTGCAGAGTATCATCTTATTGTGGGTAGGTTCCCACTGTGGTTTTTCCCTTAACCAGGTTTTCCACATCAAAACCTTGGTGTTGTGTGTTGTGCTATTTATCTGCTTATCTTTTTTGTTGCTGCAGTTTATCAGATATTTTTTTGTGGTTAAGTTTATAAATCCAATGAAAAATAATTCACCCACCCTCTCAGTTTTCCTTCATTTTTGTTGCCAACAAACCAGTCAGGTTTGTTGGTTAAAAATTTTGTAATCTTGTGAGGTTTACAAAATGGTGATTTTAGCCACAATGTGTGAGATTAAATCTCTCCTATTTATAAGGGAAGGCTCCCCCTTCCGTATTTCTCTAAACAACTTTAAACAAAACTCTAACTATTAATCCTATTCTAAGCTTGGGTGTTACACCATCTCATTCTCTTTTTTTAGAATAGATGTTTATCCTTTTCTCTCTTTGTCAGAAAGGATATTACAATTGAGAGAAATAATAATCGATAGATGACTAAGTTATTAAGAAATAACTTAGAAGCATACCAATGAATATTTGATAAGAAATAAACAAAGTTTTTGGATATTAGAAATGAATACTAACTTTGACTTGTGCAACTACACTTATTGGAAAGGGAAACCTAACCTAACCTAGACTAATTGATAACATGAACTTCCTCAAATGAAACCATTCACTGATTCTCTAAAATAGTTTCCATTCCTTAATAACTTGCAATGTTGTATAGGATCATAAGCAACCACAACCAATTGAGACATTAACAATTGTAACATAGATTGATCTACCATTCTTTGTAAGAGATGAACAAATGCACTTGCCTCCTCAAGTTGGTCATATGTACTACTACTCCATAGTGGATCAATGAATTTGGGTTGCCCCTGCTCAACTGTAAATGTATATTTGGTTCCATTCTGAACTTTATCTTCATGTTCAGAAACAAGTGCGACCTTTGACACCTTGTTGAATTCCAACCAAGATAGATGTCTTATAGGACATCCCCTTAAGAGGACAAAGACCAGATTCTTCCTACTAGTTCCACTTCTATGAATTGCTTTCTCAACCATATCCTCATGTTGATGTTGTCTTGATGATGATTGTAATGGATTCATCACTTATTGTCATTGATGAAACACTCTCACACACACATATGATTACATTTACTACCGGTGTAACTTCAATTGGTTTACACTATCAACGGGTATGTTTAAGGTTTATCTCTAAGCGGTACTTTGTGTCAATCGGTATGTGCATAAGAGACAACCTGTGGCTACACTAAGTCGACATCAAAATGAATATGAAGATGAATATGGAGATCAAGCGGAAGATTCTAGAACAACGGTTCACATGTTTTGTTCCAATTGGTATTGACTGTTCTAACCTATATCTGATTTTGTGATGAGTTAATAACACTGACTTCTTGGTGGTCATTTTTGTGACGAGTTACCAACACCGACTTCTTGGCGGTCATTTTTGTGATGAGTTTTGATCACTTGTCTAGATACACTGCATCTAGGAAATTGTGTTTTGATTTCCTTAGGCTGACATAAGATTTTAATGTCTATTTTAAGACATCTTAGTGAATCATTTAAAACATATAGAGAGTGAGTATGGTTATGATGTTATGCGAATACTGATATGCATCAAGAGTGAAAGCTTTTGGTTAAGAGAGAAATGTGTTAAGATGAAGAGAAGTGTTGAATGTACTTAGAAGGATCTGATCAAGCAAGTATTGTGCTACTTAGAACAAATCAAACCATTCTTGTTGTTTTCTAATCATTACAATAGAATCAAATCCCCTAACCAGGTAAGCTCTAATAAGATTCATTGTAAAAATCCTCTAACAAGGTGATCCATTAGTTTAGATTCTCAAATCCTCCAATGAGGTTACTCCTAACAGTGTAGTACTCGTAATATGGTATAAGCTTCTAATCAAGCTTTAGGATCTCTAACAAGATTCGCTCCTAGCAGAGCACTTTGCAGACCTTAACCGGTCAGTTATCTATTACTACGGATAGTTAACTTGTGAGTTCCATCTCACCGTGGTTTTTACCTTTGGGTTTTCCACGTATAAACACTTGTGTTATGGTGGATGATTTAATTTTTGTGGATGCTATTATATCATTTTGGATAGCATGTATTTTGTTTAAATGCTTGGTTAAGTTCATCTACCTGTTAGTGTTTGAAGTAGTGTTTTATTTGGTGTCACTGATTCACCCCAACCCCCCTCTCAATGCTTTTCAAGTTCATTAATTGGTATCAGAGCCTAACTTCTTTGAAGCCTAACCGCTTAGAAGGGAGTCTTGAAACTACCATGGGGGACAAGAGCTACTTCGAGATGGATAGAGAGCTAGAAGCTAGCAGAAATGAAGTTGAATCCCTTAGGGGCAAATCGAAAGCTTCTCAAGTCAAAAAGAGAGAGCTATCTAAAAAAATGTTAGAAATATTTGATAATAGTTCTTCAGATGAAGCCAATATTGAAGCTTTAGCAGAAGAAGTTGAAAAGGTGAACGGTGAGAAACTGAATCTAAAGAGAGAGAGCTAGAAGGTCTCACTATCTACATGAGTCAGGAACTAGAAGCTAGAAGAGCTGCTAAAGATCTTATCAAGGAAAGAGACAAAGAGATTATAAAAATCAAACGGGAAAAATACACTATGCATGTGAATTTGATTGCTGAAATAGAAGAAAAGGAGAACCTAAAGCTAGATCTTGAGCTGGCATCGTCTCTGAAAGAGAACCCGTATAAGCACAATGAATATCTTGTCAAAAAGCTTACTGAAGCCAATGAGAAATTGGAGAAGTTTGTCTACCATGCTGGAAGAACAAATTCAATCACAGACAATGAAGGGAGATATCTCTGGACTTGGTTTTCATACAACTGAAAAAGGTGAATCCTCTGGTACAAAGAGCAACTATCCAAAGAACAAAATTGCTCCTAAAGTCAATAAGACTACCAGTAAGAAGGTTTTAAAACCTATTTGCTTTGTTTGCCATAAGCCTGGTCATACTGCAAATGTTTGTAGAGACAAACCTAACAGAAATGCAAATTACAATACTAATGCTAGGTATGTGTCAAGAAAGTTTGAAGGTCATTGCTTCACATGTGGAATGTATGGGCATAGACATGTTGAGTGTAGACATGGAGCAAACAATCCTGTACCACACATGCATCCAAGACCAAAGGGTGACCAGATAAGGAACTTTGATAACTGGGTAAACCTGAACTGGCAAAGATCCTACGACAACAGGTTTAGTCCATTCGAGATGGAAAAGGTAACAAATTTTATTTGCACCTTCTGTAATAACTTTGGTCATGTGGCTATGAACTGCAGAAGAAGAATAGGAAGAGGAAATGCAAGACCTTGGAGATCATCTGGTATGGTCTATTACCACTACAACAAACTAGGGCACTTAGCAAAATTTTGTAGATCAAGAAATAGCAAACCGCTCAACTCTTTCAAGGATCAGAAAGGAAAGCAGAAAGTTGATGTTGAGAAAATCAAAGAGGATATGAATCGGACTTGGAAGAAGAAAAGTGATGACTCGCCTGGAGAAGAAACTGTTCCTTCACCTAGTAAAGAGAACCCAACACCAGTGACTTAAGCCTGTTTTAACATGGCCAAGGGGAGCTTAACGGTAAAACATCTCCGGACCCCTTGTAAAATGAGCAGGAAAGAATTTTTGAATCATGAATTTTGGTGACTTTTTGTTGACATGTTATCAACCGGTTTTGCACTTGAGCAGTGAAATTATGGTTTGTAACCCTAAAGTGCGAGCATTTATTACAGTTGGTAAAAAGGATAAAAGCACGCTTTGTCATTTTTTACCCTAACTCTTTTGAGAAACAAATTTGAAGCTATTGCAGAGCCGAATAAGATTGTCTTGTTGTCAATTGGCAAATTGTTTCGTGATTAGAGAAATTAAGTTGAATCGAAAGTTTTAGAGAGGCGAACTGGTGTGCATTTGGGCATTTCAACCGGGAAATAGAGTATACCACTTCAAAACTTGCTTATATAGAATGGCATCTACTTCTAAGTCTGTAGAGAGGTTGATGATCACCGTTGAGCCTAAGAAAGCTCTAAAGGTAGACTGAATTATATCTTATAATGCATTGTCGCAAGTCCCGAGCGGAGTTGTGGTCAAAGGTGACTTGTCCAGTTATATAGACTACAAGATATAAGATTTAGGAACTCTACACATTTATACACAGTTGAAATCACTCTTTGATAAGAACAGAAAGATTGAAACAAAATATGCTAGGGTTTTTGAAAAAGGTTTTCATAATGCCGCCTACTTTCTTGAAGATTTTGAGGAAGAACACATCAAAATCATTTTGAGTCAAGTTCACAAAGAGAACATGTATTTAGAAAGGACTCACACAATAACCAAGGAATATATTCAGGCTATAACTGCTTATTTCTCAATCGGTGAAATTCCTATGCTAAGACAAATTTCAAAAGGTACTGTCTTCAAATTAACCGGTTCTACATCTGATAGGCGTGCTTTTTCTATCAACAATATTAAAGACCCTGCAGTGAAACTAGCAGCAATGGTGATAGGTACCAGGTATTTTACTCCAATAGACTTAAAAGTGTTCCATCTGCAGCAATTCATACAACACATAGAATGATTGTTGATAATGCAAATTATGATCTCTGTGGAGCCATCAGAGTGCAATTATTTCAAAATTTGCAACCTATTAAGGACAACACTCAAAAGTTCAAATATGGTTAGCTATTAGTTGGGTTATTTTTCTATTTCCAGAACTTCCTACCGGGAATTGGACACATTGAATGGTCAAAAGACCTACCGATCAATGCATAGATTAAGAACATCATTAAGACTGTGAAGAATACCTTTTCAGCTGCCTTGAATAAGTATTTTAATGAATTTGAGAAAAAGATGAGCATGAGAATGAGATTACTTGAAGATGTGGTAAAACACTTTGGAAAAGACATACTCTTCACTATTACCACTGACTTTGGCTTGATGCAAGCAATTGAGCCCAGAGAGGAAGAGATGGAAGATATGAGCTATGAGGTTTATCATGATTTACTGGTTGGCTATGCTAATACCTTGTTAGCATCGCCTAAAGATAAACAACAAACAAAATTGGACATTATGGCAGTCCAAGTTATACTAACAGAAACCAGTATTGTACGTGTAGCTAATGTGAAAGGAAAGAAAAATAAGTCTGATGAAACGTCTCCTATGATAAAGACCACAAGGGTGACTCGGAGTGTCCTAACCAAAAAGGAACCGACACCTAAAGTATATGTAAAGAAGGAGAATGCACCAAAGAAGAGAAATCAAAAATTGATTTTGCAACTAGAGTTTGAGGGAACAGATTCTCAGAAGAACCAAAGAAGGAAAAAGCAACTGACAAAAGATCCAAGAAGGTAAAGGTAGTGCCAAAGGCAACTACACCTATCGATATAGCTACCTAAAAACTTGATATAGTTTTTGAGAGAACAATGAAGACACTAGGAAAGAATATTTTTGACAAGGTCAAAGAATATTTTGATTCTTTCACTGAAGATGAGCAGAAGCAAGTCATTCAATAGGTAATCGATTATTTAGGTCATTACAATAGATTTCCGCATGACTTGGAAAAGGATATTTCAATCTCTTTGTATAATATTCTTTTAGATAAATGGGAGGAAGCTATTCAATTGAAAAAGAAAATTATTGATGGAATATTTATACAATATTTTTCCAATTTATCCTCGGATGGAATTAGTGCTTTAGTTGAGAAATACAAAGTACATTTTGATTTTAATATGAAAATATTGAAGCTTCTGAATTCAAAAAGGGCAATTATTGAGTTTGAGACACATCAGATAGCCTGTGTAATCAAACAGAGGGAAGAACTCGTCCACTCTAGAAATAAGGATAATACTAGAGATGATGTTCCTCTACTGGAAATGGATGAAGAGGAGATTGTTCAACTTGACATAGTCTATCCAATAAAGAAGAAATATGATTCCATTATTCTTGTTGATGAAGATGTTCAAAACACAGTGGACCTATCTGGAGAAAACACTACACCAGATATGGAGCCTCCTACAATTACTGAAGTATAGGTTACATTAGTTGATCAACTGGCTATTCAACTAAAAGTGGACAATGAATTGGCAACAGAATGACTGAAGAAACCCCAATCTCCACTGGTCAATGAAAATACTCAAAAGGAGTCTACTGAGAAAATTGTCACTCAGTTACCTAAAAAGACAATAGAGAAGAATACAGAGAGTGCTATAATTAAGAGTGTACCTCCTGAACCGACGAAGGAGAAACTACTTGAAGATGATGATGATTCTTTAAGTATTTCAGGACCCATTGATATGAACACTTTGAGTGCGTCAAAAATGTTGAAGATTTCTAATGTTATGCAATCTAGAGTGCATAAGAAGAGACTAAAAGAGTAAAGGATTGAAGTAGAGACAATCCAGAATGCAGTAGAAATTTTGTCTGGTTTACTACCAGAAATAGTTGTTGCACATCTTCCTACACCCATTAGCAAACTCGATCAGTTAGTTGTAGATACATATGATCAAATCAAGTCACTTGAAGATGCTACTCAAATATCTACTGAGAAGAGCCACAAGAATAAATATGGATATAAACTGGCAAAGAACATTGAAAGTGGCAAAATGGCTCTATCTCATAATGGAAGCCTATTGAGAAAAGGTATTGAATCTAGAGGAAAGTATCTTGCCTTTACCTCTAATGTTTCTTTCTTTTATTCTGACATTTCTAAGAGTCAAGTTGAAACCTAGAAAGAAATGGAAAGGATATGTAAGGCACATGTCCCACTCCAGGACTCCATTCATGCCTTTAACCGGTCTGTAGATGATTTGCATGACAGATTTGATAGGAATGATAATGAGAAGGCTAAGAGACTCTAATATCTAAAAGAACTCAAGAGTATGCTCATAGTACAGGTCGACATTCTTCAGAGAGCCTACTCCAATGCATAAGCTATTCTTGCTACTCCTGAAACCTGTATGCTAGACTCAATGGAAGAATTCCATTCCCAGCTGATGTCTACATTTGGGTATACTACTAACATACTGGAATCATGGGAAAATGCTTTATCACAGATGAAGCAGAACTTCAATGATATTTTTATGAGATTAGCCAATGCATGAACTTTTTTAAGTTGTTAATATATGCTAAACACTTTGATACATATTTTCTATATATATGTATATATTTTACTTTTTCATTTTGGCATTGTTGTCAAAGGGGGAGTAGAAATATGTATGTGTGTTTTTGAAAATTTTGTATTTAGGCATGCATTAAGGGGGGGTATGAGTATATGTGTAAATTTGTTACGTATGCACACTTAGTGGTATTGTATTACTCTACAATTTCCTAAGTGTTTCCATCAATGCCAAAGGGGGAGATTGTTGGCTTGATGATGATTTTAATGTATTCATCACTTGTTGTCATTGATGAAACACTCTCACACACACATATGATTACATTGACTACCGGTGTAACTTCAATTGGTTTACATTGTCAATTGATATGTTTAAGGTTTATCTCTAACCGATACTTTGTGTCAACCGGTATGTGCATAAGAGACAACCTGTGGCTACACTAAGTCAACATCAAAATGAAGATGAAGATGAATATGGAGATCAAGTGGAAGATTCCAGGACAATGGTTCACATGTTTTGTTCCAACTGGTATTGACTGTTCTAACCGGTATCTAATTTTGTGATGAGTTACCAGTGCCTACTTCTTGGCAGTCATTTTTGTGACAAGTTACCAACACCGACTTCTTGGCGGTCATTTTTGTGATGAGTTTTTGTTAGGCCCAATATGGAAAGCTAATGTACTGAGAGGGGAGGGGTGAATCAGTACTTCAAATCTTTTCTTCAACAATAACTTTACTGTTAAGCATAAACCAAAAACTGTTGTAACATAATATAATGCTAAAACAAATAAATAACAATCATACATGATTCACTCCATAAAACATATATTTTGGTTACGTAGAAACTCTTGGTTAGAGAGAAAAAATGCGGTGGGGATGGCACCCACAACTTCACTACTGCAATAATAAAGGTTGCTCGGTTAGAGCTACATTTTTAGCTATTTCTGATAGCTTACCCTGTTAGGAGTATCAAGATCATTAGATCTACCTTGCTAAAGGATTTTACAACACTTATTCTAAATGCTGCACCTGGTTAAAGGCTTTACAATTTATAGACTTTGTTAGAGTCTTTTACCCTGTTAAAGGTTTCTCTTACAACTCAAAATATTACAACACAATATTACAAAATATCTGCAACTTCACATCTGAAATGTTATAGCAGATTCTATTTGCTCAAAATGAGATTACCTTGCTTATAGCATACTTCGGTAATCCATAGATTAACTCGGTAAACCCTTTAGTTTACTCTGTTCCTTGACTGTTCTCTGAAATCCTTCTCGGTGACCTCTGTGTCTCTAACATTCACAATACTCAGTGCTTCCTTATCTATTACACATGTCTTGCTTCATACACCTCTATTTCTGATCCTCAATTCATGCTGTATAAATAGATCTCTTATGTCGGTGATCTGTTCATGCTTCGATCTTACAAACATGATTCATCGAATGAATAACTATACAACATATTTCATTAGATAGATGAGCTCAAGATCATACAAAATCTTTAAGGTACAATTTCCTAAGTGATAATGATTCCCTGTCCCTTGATCTTGTAACACGTTTCCCATATGTGTCTAGGTTCAATGAATCTAGTAACACGTTTCACTCGGTGTCTGTTCACTCGGTATATCATTTTTTCTGCTCAATAGACATAGAGTGTTACTCGGTAGACAACTCGGTGTATACTAAGCTCTGTGACTACTTTGTTCTATAACTGACCGCTCTGTGCTTACCGACTGCATGATTTGGTAGTAATAACTGACTAGAGTATATAAAATGACTTTGAACCTAAAACTGATGGGAACTTTAGTAAATAGTAACAATCTCCCCTTTTGACATTAGTTGAGATGTTTGACAAAACTTCTTTCAAAGTCATAACTCAAAGATATATACTTACAAAATTTGACTAAACTGACAGTATATACATTTGTCAATAAATAGTATACTTAGATATACTCCCCTTATCAATATACTGTTCATAATTCTGATTGTGCATGCTCTGTGATCAATATTCTGTATTAACTTCTCGGTTCACTGCTCCCCCTGTCAAAATTATCTTATATACATTATATACTATACTCCCCCTTTTTGACAAATATCAAAACTTAGTTACCATTCGGTGGAGGCAACTGGTCAAAAATGGATTTATACTTTGTCCTTGCATCGGTGAGAGCAATAGAGAGGGTATCCTTGACACTATCCATGAGTGAATTCTGAGCTGTAATGTCGGCTAATAGTGAAATCCATTTGTCTAAAGTGCTTCCCTCTGGCTGAGTGGATAAAGAGGTAGCCTTGTTGATCTATTCTTGGATGGAGGACAAGTGTGGAATGAATAAGGTTCGAAGAGTCATAATGTCCATCCTTATTTTGTGCTCTTCATTCTTAAGTTCCAATTGTTGAGCCATGAGCTTTTGTAACTTGGTATAGAAATTCTAAATAGAATTTGGCTCAGTGGTCAATGTATGGGAGAGATCAGTGATCTCTTTCTCAATCATGTCTGTTTTATTCTTGATGCCTTTAATGAATAAAGAAAATGTACAAAGTTTCTAAAATAAAGAAATAATGTGCTTGAGTTGAGGGGACAACTCAACAATAAATTTGACAAGTTTTACTTTGCCAATAGCAATGGCTTTCTGTACTTCATCAATCATTTTTGTAGTGAGCTCTTTGTCCTTCAATTAGCTCAAGTATTTAGATGCGTCTACTCCAGATGTCTCTATTTTAGTTAGGAGTTCATCCAGTTGAACATGGATGGCTACATCTTTTGTCACTGTAGCTTCAGGTAGCATATCTATTAATAGTGCTTTCACCTTCTGAAGTACTCTATTTTTCTTTTGTATAGCCATTTGCTTCTCTTGTTCTACTTTGGCTTTGCATAGTTCACCGAATTCAATAAGTGCTTGCCCTTTTAATTTGGATATGTCTACATTTGGCAACTCTATTGGTTTTGACAAATCTAACTTGAAACTATGCTTTTTCATTTTCTTTTCTTTAGAGGAGGAGGTTTTCACCGGTTGAACTAATACAATGGCTTGGGAGGCTTGTTGACCCTCGGTAGGTTGCTCGGTAGAGGCAACACTTTTGTCAATTTATTTAACCTCAGATGTAGCCTTTGGTGAATCCTTGCTCTGGGTCTCAGTTTTAACATTTTCAGTGCTAGAAGGGGCTTGAGAAGTCTATTCCCCGGTGGCCTGAGAAGTAGCTTCTCCTTTTGTAGACTTGTGACCCTCTTTTCCTTGCTCAGTATCCTGAGGTGTCTCAGTTGAAACATGCTGAGTGACCGAAAGATAGGATTGAACTTGTTCCAAAATTGACTGACTGGATACCAGTTTGGCATAAGCATTCCCTTCAATCATTTCCTGTTCTTGTATCTCGGTGTCCATGATATCCTCATCAATTTGTATAATATCAGCGGGGTCTTGCTCGGTGATATCAGGATCTTGCTCGGTGATATCAGGATCTTGCTCGGTGACATCAACTATTTCAACTTCAACTTGCTCACCGACATTCTTGATTTGAAATATTTCCTACCACTTTTCCTTGGTCTCATTCTCTACTTCAAGATAAAGGCCATTCATCAATTTCAAGGCTCTTTGCTTGACTAGGAAGTTTGTTTGGTAGTTTTTTAGATGTTCATTGATCTCATCTACCGACTTGTCTGAGAAGAGATGTACCAGACTTCTTTCTCTCATCTGTTTTTCCAAGTCCATAGCATATTTCCACCTGCTATCAATATGCAGATACAATTATTTTGGAAGAGAATTAGTTACTTCCAATGGGACCAATCAAAATTTCAGAAGTGTGTAGATTACAACTTCTTCTATTTGTCTCTTTTCTTCATCATTTCTGGATTCATACTTAACATATCTAAATGCTCCAAATCCACCATATTGTTTCAGATTAGCACAGAAATTATCAATGCTATGTACATATTTCTTTTGACTCTTAACAATCTGAAATTTGCTTGCGTCTTCAGATTCAGTGTCATTGGACTCTTTAGTGAAAATGAGTCTCCGAGTAGATTTCTTATAAGTTTTTGTTACCTTTGGTGCAACAACATTCTTTGGTTTCTTACTCAGTGACACTACAGATGATCTTGTGTTTGGGCGCTTTACTGAAGGAGTCAGTGATACCTTTGATGTATCCTGTTTCTTCCTTTTCAAAAATTTCCCTTTAGGCAACTCGGTGCTCAATGTAATAGCTGCCTCTTGGGCTTCTGATTCTTCCTCGGTGATGACTTGAACGCTCTTGACAGGTGTGGAGGAAGAACCTTCTCCAAATTTCTTTGTTAATGCCTTAATCATTTTTGTTGCTTTTCTTGTAGCCTTTGGTACTACAATGCTCACTTTAACTTTCTCTTTAACTTCTTCATATGTACCGTATCTCATCTCGGTAGCATGCCTTGGTAGTGCAAGAAAAGCATCTATCTATTGTTGTATAATGTCAAAATCAATCTCATAACCCATAGGTGGCAAAGATTGAGTTCTTGGTTCCACCGCATTGACATAGCAGTAGTCGGTGTCTACTTCCAAGCATATATCATTAGTTCATTTCTCCACTAACTTGGGTGGAATCCTATACCTGTTATGCATCTTTTCTTGAAACTTGCTGAAATAATCATCCATAATTTCATTGAAGTTATCACCTAGCTGTTTGATGAAGTCATTGATTTGATGGGTGATTGGTCGGTGTAGTTCCCAAACTACATTACCGACTGATGGAAAGAATTTCTCAAAATAAAAAAACATGCATACCAAAAGTGATCCAAACTTCAGTGTGTTTGCCAAGTTGTTCTTCTTTGGCTTCCTTATGGTGTTGAGATTTTCAAACAAATTTTTCAACAACACTTCACATAGATCAATCTTCATACCTTTCTTCACAATTTTATAGGCTAAATCGACTGCTGCACATGGTACACTATTTTCCCTTGCTGATTGAAAGAAACAATAGCCTATGACTAATGGAAAACTTTAGCTTTGCATCTGTGACATTATTCAGTTTTAGACCTCTGCAATCGGATTCAACTCCGGTTAAAGTGATCAATTCCTTTTGTGAAATCATTTTCTGAGCTCGGCCATGGTCATAAATAGGGTAATCAGTGATCAAGTGGATGATTTCCTTGGTGATCTTGAATGGTTGCTCCTCTAACCACATGAAGTCATCACGAACTCTGCTCAAAATAAATTTAACCCATTGGGGTTTGAAGACTCGCGGGTAGGTTAGAGCTTCGATCAATCCCTTTACTTTAATGTGTTCAAACTTGTTATCTAGTTTTCCATCGGTACACAATTCATCATATGCATCCTTGATCTCAACGTGACCTAGTTCCTCAACACGACACTTAGTGAAGAATCTGACATCCTCAACTAGTAAAACCCTATCCGGAATGAGTGAAAATGCAGTTTTATCATCCAGTTCAGATGCTACTTTGGGAGGCAGAGAGTATTTTAGTGAGGGCTTCTCAATGTTCTCAACAACAATGGGCTTCTCGATCTTAGGTGCCATTTCAAATTTTGGATAATTACTTAACAAAATATCCTTAGGGTTTGATAACTTTTAAATAGTAGATGCTTTCCACTTAGTAAACAAATATTCACAATTGATATGATCGATAAACTAGCTTGACAATGCATTGTGATTGATGTAAATACCTTGAGTTTCACTTCAGAAGAGGTTTGATTGCCTTGAATTGCTTTGCTCTGCTTTCTTGAAAACTTGGTGAGTGTAAAATGACCGCGTAAAAGCTTTAAGTACACAATTTTACCTTATCGGGCTCTGTGTAGTTAGGTAAGAAAACATTAAATGCACTCGGTTCCACTTTACATTTTATGCATTTACCGAGTAGCCAGACTTTTTGTATTTACCAACTAAATAGGCTTTCAAAAGACTTGATAAAATTTCAAATTTCCTAATTCATCTTTAGCTATGCAAATTTTGAATTAAGTACATGTTAAAATAGGAACTATTAAGATTTAACCTTGAGAGAATGCAGTCCCTTCATACCTTCACTGATTAATTTGGAATAGGTGCACCTAACTCGGTAGGTAAGGTGATTTCCTCATTTGACACAATTTCCTTCTTTTTCCAAATCATTTGTAATTTGCTTCTTATTTCCTCAGTGTCTCCTCTAGGTTGATCTCTACAATCTCTAGTCAAGTGTCCAACTTTGTGACAATGAAAACATGCCATACCAAGATTTCTCCATGATCTTCGGTTGTTCATTCCAAACCTTATAAAGCAGTTGGCACTTATATGTCCATATCTTCCACAACATTCACACCATATCCTTGTATTGTAATCCCATGGTACTGCAGTATACTATCGGTTAAGGTCTGTGTGAGTTCGGTAGCTTTTAGTATTTGCTCGGTGTGTAGACCACATATAGTTCTTTTTCTTAAACCAACACTTCTTGGTATTGTGTCCATATCTATTGCAATTTTTACAAAACCCTTTGAATTTTGCCTTCTGATAATTGCTAGTAGACTTTGTCCTACATTGGTTAGATGTGTGACCATATTTATTGCAGTTGTAACAATAACCATTAGAACTTGTGACATTCGGTTGCTTACCTTTTCTGATTTGGCACATGTTGGCAGTATGTCCTTGTTTTCCACAGTAATTGCAAATAAGCTTCCTTCCTTTGATATTCTTCTTGTTTCCAGCTTGCTTTGACGATTCTCCTCTCTCGGTAGTGTGGATTCCCTTCTTGGTAGAGTCTTTTCCTTTGTAACCAAGTCCAGCAACTTTGTTGGGTGTTTTTGTATTAAGTTGCTCAACCAACATCTTTGATGCTTCATAACTCTTCTTCAGTGTTTCTTTGGATTTCTTCTCTGTTTCAAGTTCATCAGTCAACCTTGATACTTCAAGTTTTAATGCTTGATTCTCACCATCTTTCAGATTTGCTTCATGATGTGCATACCCCAATTGATCTGACAGATTTTGTTGAATTCCAGTCATCCTTGTGATTTCATCATTCTTTTCAGATACTAATGCTTCAAGTTGTTGTTTTTCTCTTTCTAGGTCTCTTAATTTATCCTCGACTGTCCTCAATGCATCAAGATTTTAAGTCATCTGTGTGCTGAAATGTTCATGATCTCTTTTCATTGCTTTTAGCTGATCAATCAGTGCTTTGTTCTTTTCTTTCAGTTCTCCAATCATTTCTTCAGTCTCTTCAGATATACTGTTCTCAGATGATGTCTCAATTTGTTCCACTAACTCTTGAGAGTCTTGCAAATCATTAGACAATCTTCTTCTAACTTTCAGTGTTTTTTGCATTTATTTCTGCATGTCAGCAATCACTTGTTTAGCATGATCCAATTCATTTTGAAGATTCACAATTCTCTGAGATTGTGTATAGCCTTCCATTGATAAGATCTTTCTCTTTAGGCAATTGAACCCTTTTGCAAGATTCAAGCTTTGATACCAATTGTTAGGCCCAATATGGAAAGCTAATGTACTAAGAGGGGAGGGGTGAATTAGTACTTCAAATCTTTTCTTCAACAATAACTTTACTGTTAAGCATAAACCAAAAACTGTTGTAACATAATATAATGCTAAAACAAATAAATAACATTCATACATGATTCACTCCATAACACATATATTTTGGTTATGCAAAAACTCTTGGTTAGAGAGAAAAAATGCGGTGGGGATGGCACCCACAACTTCACTACTGCAATAATAAAGGTTTCTCGGTTAGAGTTACATGTTTAGCTATTTCTGATAGCTTACCCTGTTAGGAGTATCAAGATCATTAGATCTACCTTGCTAAAGGATTTTACAACACTTATTCTAAATGTTGCACCTGGTTAAAGGCTTTACAATTTATAGACTTTGTTAGAGTCTTTTACCTTGTTAAAGGTTTCTCTTACAACTCAAAACATTACAACACAACATTACAAAATATCTGCAACTTCACATCTGAAATGTTATAGAAGATTCTATGTGCTCAAAATGAGATTACCTTGCTTATAGCATACCTTGGTAATCCATAGATTAACTCGGTAAACCCTCCTATTTACTCTGTTCCTTGAATGTTCTCTGAAATCCTTCTCGGTGACCTCTGTGTCTCTAACAATCACAATACTCTGTGCTTCCTTATCTATTACACATGTCTTGCTTCATACACCTCTATTTCTGATCCTCAATTCATGTTGTATAAATAGAACTCTTATGTCGGTGATCTGTTCATGCTTTGATCTTACAAACATGATTCATCGAATGAATAACTATACAACATATTTCATTGGATAGATGACCTCAAGATCATACAAAATCTTTAAGGTACAATTTCCTAAGTGATAATGATTCCCTGTTCCTCGATCTTGTAACATGTTTCCCATATGTGTCTAGGTTCAATGAATCTAGTAACACATTTCACTCGGTATATCATTTTTGCTGCTCGGTAGACATAGAGTGTTACTTGGTAGACAACTCGGTGTATACTAAGCTCTGTGACTACTTTCTTCTATAACCGACCGCTCTGTGCTTACCGACTGCATGATTTGGTAGTAATAATCGACTAGAGTATATAAAATGACTTTGAACCTAAAACTGACGACAACTTTAGTAAATAGTAATAGTTTTGATCACTTGTCTAGATAGACTGCACCTAGGAAATTGTGTTTTGATTTCCTTAGGCTAACATAAGATTTGAAAGTCTATTTTAAGACATCTTAGTGAATCATTTAAAACATATAGAGAATGAGTATGGTTACGATGTTATGCAAATGCTGATATGCATCAAGAGTGAAAGCTTTTGTTGAAGAGCAATAAGTTTTAAGATGAAGAGAAGTGTTGGATGTACTTAGAAGGATCTGATCAAGCAAGTATTGTGCTACTTAGAACAGATCAAACCATTATTGTTGTTTTCTAATCATTACAACATAATCAAATCCCCTAACCGGGTAAACTCTAACAAGCTTCATTGTACAAATCCTCTAACAAGGTGATCCATTAGTTTGGATTCTCAAATCTGCCAATGAGGTTACTCCTAATAGGGTAGTACTCTTAACAGGGTATAAGCTTCTAATCAAGCTTTGAGATCTCTAACAAGATTCGCTCCTAGAAGAGCACTTTGTAGACCTTAACCGGCCAGTTATCTATTACTACAGATAGTTAACTTGTGAGTTCCATCTCACCGTGGTTTTTACCTTTGGGTTTTCCACGTATAAACACTTGTGTTATGGTGGATGATTTACTTTTTGTGGATGCTATTATATCATTTTGGATAGCATGTATTTTGTTTAAATGCTTGGTTAAGTTCATCTACTTGTTAGTGTTTGAAGTAGTGTTTTATTTGGTGTCACTGATTCACCCCCCCTCTCAGTTCTTTTCAAGTTCATCAGTTGAGTGGAATATGTTACCTCATGTGATCCAAATAAAAACATTGCTGCATTTATTACTTCATCATGTTGTTCACAAACTTCATATTTGGGACATATTGAGTTATCATCAAGACTCGAGTTAAATTCATCTATTATGTTTGCGAAAAGGTCTTTATCAAGTTCCTTGTTATCTTCCGCATGCACAATATGTTCATGTTGATGACCTTGAAATATAGATGCATTCTTTTCATCTTATTCAACTTGTCTAGTATCTTCATGCATATTCATATTTTCACATCTCATGATATGATTGTCCTCCTTTACTAACACCTTAGCAAAGCGGCTTTCACACTTTTTCTTTTTATTCCCCATGGTATCTGGCATGGTCTTTTCTTTTTGTTCAACAAATTTTTGGTACTGCATAAACTAGATATGAGAGTCACCATCTATGTTTGTTTCCTTCTCTTGGAAGGGACCAAAAAGATCACTTTGTTCATGTTTAGAGTTCCCCATTGATACATTTTCTGGTGGTGCCTCATAAGCAAGCCTTTCTGGTGGTGAAGGAATCTTGTTTTGATTCTTG
The DNA here is from genome assembly GCF_030272615.1 of Cryptomeria japonica. Classification (NCBI taxonomy): domain Eukaryota; kingdom Viridiplantae; phylum Streptophyta; class Pinopsida; order Cupressales; family Cupressaceae; genus Cryptomeria; species Cryptomeria japonica. The sequence continues at coordinate 54,440,666 of NC_081410.1, read as the reverse complement.
GCTGCATAATTGGAAGCATTATTTGGATAAGTCCTTGGGATATCTCTTTAAGAGATAAAATAACCTTGTGATAACTAATTCTTGAGAGCTAATATTTCATTAGCCAACGTTTGAAACATAGGATCTATTCTCCAGTAGATGATTCCAAAGAAGAGTTTTCTTTGGACCCATTTGGCTCTATCCTTATTTTACCCACAAGGATAAGATCATCTTCAATATTAATTGCCAAGGTTTGTGTTGTCATGAGATTAACTAGAGTTTCTCTTCTGAACAAAAAACTTGCCTCAGGAACTTGAGCATTGATAAAGAAACACTTCAAATTCTCAGATGTAGGTTGAGCAATAGCTGGAATTTCACGTCAACTCATTGAAGTGGGCAATAAATTAACATACAGGTACATGAGATTATTTTTTCAACTGGGGAAACTAAGCCAACAAAGAATGAGTATCTTCAATAGGCTTAAACCTTGCCTCAAACTTAGCTCTGAGAGTATTCAGTTTGTGATGGTCTATAGCACAAGGTGGTAGAACCAATCTACAACTAGGCCTTGTAGAGTTTTAATGAAAAGTGTCACTAAAACATCCTCATATTCCACACCAAGCACACCATATGCAATATAGAAGGTAATGATGTGCTCATTTGGATATTGTTTGTTATCCATGTAGAACTTGGGGATGTTCTTCCACGAGCCATTAGGAAGAGCATGTAGAGGTGGAGTTAGATTTGATGGACCAAAAGCATTCCCCCAAGGACCTTGGGAAGCCATTTTACATGTCCTTGCTGAATGCTTGACAAAATTGCAAGAAAAGATATTAAAATGAATAGGATATGGGTATACTTCAACCAAAAGTGCGAGGCCTTTGGATGCGTATTGTATCCCCAGTAGAGTCCACAAAAATTGTTGGTTGAAAATTTTGTAAACTTGTGAGGTTTAAAAAATGGTGATTTCAGCCACAATGTGTGAGAGTAAATCTCTCTTATTTATGAGGGAAGGCTCCCCCTTTCTTATAGGTCTAAACAAATTCAAACAAAACTTTTACTATTAATCCTATTCTAAGCTTGGGCGTTACACCATCTCATTCTCTTTTTTTAGAATAGATGTTTATCCTTTTCTCTCTTTTCAGAAAGGATATTATAATTGAGAGCAATAATAATCAATAAATGACTAAGTTATTAAGAAATAACTTAGAAGCATACCAATGAATTTTTGATAAGAAAGAAGCAACATTTTTGTAAAAGCGCAAAGTCATTTGTTGCTTCCCAGGATGGGAAAATAGTAATGAAAGATCAAAGTCTACACACTATAATCCTATCAACCTTTTATAAGTGTCGCATCGTAAATTATCATTGGGATAATTTGAACCTCAAGTTTGTGTCACTACTTTAACATGTTTCCCCCTCATCTCTTATCCGACTCCATTCAATGCCTTAACTTCATTTCTGATGCCATGTACACATACCAACAAATTTCCTTGAGGGATTTCCTTCTCCGTCAGGATAAATTATGGTCCCTGATTGAGGAGGACCAGAGCGGTAGCACCTTGGTCCTAGGGCTAGAGCTCCCAACACCCCGGTTCTCCTTGGTCAGGCCCTATTTTGAAATATGAGATGAGCCCTATCTATCTAGTTGGAAATGAAATTGGTGGCTCAAAATGTTCATTAGAGGTTGGCCTAATTGGTAAATGACCTAGATACCCCTATATGAATATATTTTATCAACCTAATTTAAACCTAACTAAGACTCTAAGCAATCAAGCATCCATGCATTCATGAAGCATTCATTGTCAAGCATTTTTAAAGATATTCAAGGCTACATATTCTTCATTCAACCATTATGGAGCAAAATTACATCATTCATATGGAAGCATGTGTGTGTGATTAGGGTTTTGTCATGTTCATGCCATTTCATACAACATATGTGATTTCATTCAAGAAGAAAAGAATCGTCATCAGCCATTGTAGATCTGAGGTATACCTTTCCATTATTTATTTCAATATTTACAATATTTCATTCAAGATTAATTCCTAAACCAAGGTTTCACTTAGGAAAAACCCTATTTCAAACAATTTACCCCTTCTTTCTATGTAGGAAACAAGTGTGAAGCTACGATTGTCAGTATCAACATTATTCAAAGAGACAAATAGATTCCCCTTTGGGTGGCAAAAAGTGTGGGGGACTAGAGTGACAAGCACTTTGGTCCTGACATTTCAGGAGCTCCTTCTGGGAACAGATCCGAGCTCTCTTATATTTCTCAGGTTTAGGTTCATGGCTCAATCCAATGACTGTAGTTCACTGTTTATGCAAAATTACTTCAATTCCAACACATTTACCCTAATTTTAGCATTTTCACAATTCAACTTAAAAGAGGGTATCAATTTCCAAACCAGTGAAACCAATAGATTTTCTCAACCCTATCCTTGTTGATTTGAGGCTAGATCTCTTAGGTTAATTCCTCTTTAATGTAGTGCTACCTAAGCAAAAAATCAAGGGTTTTACTTCATCATTGAGTGAAACCCTAATTTTTCACCATTATATTTTGGTGAACTTGACTCCTTGTACCTTTATTTCTGATTTATATTCTGAGATCTGAGTTGTCATGCAATTTAAAATTCAAATTTACATTCACAAGTTTAATTTCCAATTGAATTTCATAAAGTTAGAGGTTAAATTCACAAAAACCTTAATTTTAAATTTTGAAATTGAGCTTCCGAGTTGTTTAATTTGGATTAATTATTTCAAATCTAATTTTTGAAAATTTTAATTTTCAATTTTGCATCTATAGATCTAATTTTAATCAAATTACATAAATTTAGAGGTTTAATTCAAAAAAAAAACCCTAAATTATTTTGGTTAATTTTGAACATTCATAATGGTCATTAATAGATATGATTTATTTTCCATTTCACATATGATTACATTGATTTTCACTTACATCTGTCATAATTATGTGTTGGATAATGGTTTCTTTCACTTCACATTGCTTCTTTTCATTCATAGCACTTGGCATATTGCATTTTTAGAATTTCAAAATTGCTTCCTTTCAATCAATTAAATCTCAAATCTTCAATCCATAATGCATGTTGTTTTATGATGGTATTTTTAGGAAAATGAATTACATATGTAGATCACATTAAATCTTTTGTAGATCCTAATCCTAGAGATGCTAATGGAAAACCTAATACTTGTACCTCTCCTAGGGTATCTAATGTGAATAAAGAAAGAGCTAATACTCATATCAATGATCTATCTAATGAAGAGAAAGCATTGAAGAGAAATATGAAACCATCTTCTTCCTATACAAATACCCTAATGCAAAGGGGCAAGATCAAGATATTGGTGTTTAAATCTCTCTAGAACCCCCTTATTCTTCTAGAGCCTATCTTAATCATCAAAAAATTTGTAGAGAAGATGATGTTATGCATTTCATTCATGATCTATCTTCCAACATAACATTACGTAAAGATGGGGCCTTAGATGATAAGGATATTCCTTCCCAACCTATCAAAGAGGATATGCATGATGATAGAAAGGAAAATCTCCCTACACAAGATATTCCTTCTTCATCTGGTTTTCCCTTTTCTCCTTCTAGATACACTTACACTACAAATTTTAAAGATATTCATTATAATATTTGAACAAGGAATTAGAGTCCCTATAAACCCTCCCACACAAACTAGTACCAAAGGTCTAGGACATTATTATGATTCTCCTATGGATAATCTCCTTAGAATTCAAATTTTTAAGGATTACTTTGCAAGACATAAGACTTATCGTCCATCTAAGGGTGATTCTTCTTCAAAAACTCCTTTTTTCATACATAATCAGACTAATGATCATGGTACCAATGATTGTTTAGATTTTCAAAATGGAATGCAAGGAATCATTGATAAGGACATAGTTAAAATCATAAATGACAATCCATCATCTTCTAACAACCCTTGTCTTATATCTCAACAGACAAGACCTAGTCCTATTGATGATCAAGAGAAATTAGCTACTAGAATCTTTTGGCAATTAAAATATGATAAGAATTTTGTCTTTCCTTTTATTAAAATCAATAAAAGTTCTAAGCATAAGAAAGGAAATTATTATTGTCATTTTCATCATAGTTATTGTCATTCTCTTGGAAAGTGTAAAGCATTTTAAAATATTTGTTCAAGACCTATATGATAGGGCTCGCATAGCTCTCACAATTGATCTTTATCTCTTTCTTGGTGAAGAGGTAGTGCCTTAGCACTCCATTCACCCTTCATGTTTCTCCTCACCCTATGAAACAAGTAGTTAACTTAATTGGAGGCTCTTTTTTGTAAGAGGTGATTCTATTTTGGGGCAGCAAGACAATTTATTCTTGCTTCTATCTTATACTATTTCTTCTCTCTATCTAAGGTTTCACTATTCCCTTTGGGGGTTGGATTTTTCATGTTATGATGTCCTTTCATGAATGAAATGGTATTTCTGTTATGATTAACCTCTCCTTAGGGGAGGGAGTATGTGATCCTTCTTTCGAATTCTCTCTCTTTCTCTTTGAACATTACCTCTTATTTAGAGTTGCATTTTACATATATTAATGTCTTTTCTTGAATTGAATATTACTTCATGTGAGTATATTGTGAATTTTCTTATGTCTAATCTCTCCTTAGAGGTTGTGTAATCCTTCTCATTGTCCCTACACTTGGGGGTTATTGATCTCTCTGATCCTTTCTAAGGATCCACTTTTCCTTTGTTGAGTGGTGTTTGCTTATGATTTGATATCATTCCTTGTGTGAAGTTGTTGTTTGCTCAAGGATTCTCTCTTATGAAAGAGGTGAATTTCCTTGGCTACAACCTCTTTTTCACCTGGAAACGTGTATCTATTATAAACCTACCCCTCACATTGGGTCAAAAGTGTGTCATTTTTCATCAAGAATTCATTTCACCTAGTAATAGGGAGAAGATATGAATTATTGTTCTCCTTCCCTTCTTTTGGTAGAAGATGTTATGTTTGTTCAAGAACTCCTCTTGGAGGTAGATTTCTTTTGAGAAAATATTTCTTCTCCTCCAAGGATCCCCTTTACACTTGTTGTAGGATATCTCTTTTTCAACTATCTTATCCTTGCTTGTAATAGTATTCCCTCTTTAGCTTGGATTTATCAACATTGTTGCCTAAAGGATATCTCCTTGGTGTTAAAGGTGGCCATCCTTGTTTCTAGCTTCCTTAAGACATCAACACATGGCTATGTTAAAATCTTAAGGGGGCGGGGCAAGGGGGCATACATATTGCCCTCTTTAACTATATTTTTGCATGTCTTAAACAAGGTGTTCATTCTCAAAACTAGAGAAAACAAACTCTTACATGATATTTCCTTGAATCCAGACATATATTTGTCTTAGAAGGTGTTACACATTCTTAAAACTAGAACAAACAAACTCTTATACAAGATTTTCCCAAAACCAAACTCGCCCCTTAGCATTTGCATTTTCATTACATGTCTTAAACAAGTTGAAGCATGCTCGAAACCAAAGAATTTTTTTTGATATGGGATGCTATACACTTGAACTAGACATCACTTGCACACACACACGAGGATGAGTGAAACTAGAAAAACACAACTAGACTATTCCTACTCTCCTCCCTAACATGATGTTGCAAGGTGTGTGCCCTTGGTCTCCTTGTGCTGTGGAGTGTAGCGCTCAAGTTTGTGACATGGCATTTACCACCTCCTGTGGATTCTATAAGTCTAGTGGTTGTATCAGGCATTAACATGTCGATCTTTAGGTGTAATGACAACCACACTTGTAACAAGTTGTATTAGAGCTTGATCATAGGTTCAAACCCCTTGCTTGTGTTGGGGGGATTGTTGCAAGGTGTGCACCCTTGGTCTCCTTGTGTTGTGCAGTGCAGTGCTTTGGTTTGTGACATGGCTTAACCGCCTCCTGTGGATTTTATAAGTCTAGTGGTTGTATTGGGCATTAATAGGTTGATCTTTTGGTGCAACAACAACTGCACTTGTAACACATGGATCACCTAGAAAACACATCTATAATGTGTATCCATGTCCTCTCTCATTCTTCTCATGGATCACATAGATTAACACATCTAGAATGTGTATCCATGCTTCTCTCTTTCTTCTCATGAGATCATAATGTTTCTATTTCTAGTTCATTGATGATGCATGCTTTTGCTCTTTTACGTGATCACTTGTGTTCTTGAGATAGAAATTTTCAAGATTGATATTAGTGGTTGAGATATTTTAATATTAAGGTCTCTGTTGGATATTGTTACTAATAGGATATGTTCTTGTCATTTATGTCAACATATTCTTGTATTTTGGTGTTCCGATATTGTAGAGAGTTAAGTTGGTGTTTGATCTATTGTGCTCCGGTATGATCATATCTTTGGTTGTGGATTTGGGATATTCATGTGTATCTTCAATTCAGATGGCTCATGATTTGGTGCTCTGCAAATTATCTTTCTTGTCTGAGTTGTTGCTGTTGAATCTTCTTGAGTGTTAGCATGTTGATCGATGAAGATTTGATTAAGTGGTGTTGGTGCAGCTATTGTGGATGGTTCTAACATGCTTGTTGGTGGTTCCTAATCGTGTCCTATTTTTTTGGTGGTTCGCATTGATCATTGAGCACGTTATTGAAGATCTTATGTGTTTGGTGATATTCTTTGTGTTATGCGATATTTTTGATGGTGTAACGTGTTGCGATTGATCTTGGGGAGGTTCCTGGTGGTATTGTGTGTTCAAGGATTTGATTTGGGTCCATGATATTTCATCTATGGCATTGTATTGGTCTGGTGGTTGATTTATGTATCGTGTGATGTAATTCTATAATTAGGTATTAAGGGTTGACCCGACCTTGTAATCAAGGTTGATGATGTGTATAAACAGGTGTTATATTCATGTAATTGGGTGATCGATGGTTGTCAGAGGTTGTGTCTGCATTATCAGAGAGTGGTATATGTGTGAACAAGCGAATTCATCTTTTGGTGTGGTGTATTGAGCAGAGATTTTTGCAGGGCAAACAAATGTGCCTAACCAGAATTGTGATTAGGTATTTGGAGATGCTAATATTTCAGTTCATGCAAACTGAATTGTAGTCCGAATATTATTGTAAAGTAGTGAACCTTCCCTGAGGTTTCTAGCCTTTCGGGTCATTATATTTTGAGCAGTGAGCTCTAGCTAGTGTGCCCGAATGCATGTGCATTCCCCATTGTAATATTTACACATACTACTGCAGAGTATCATCTTATTGTGGGTAGCTTCCCACCGTAGTTTTTACCTTAACCAAGTTTTCCACGTCAAAATCTTTGTGTTATATGTGTTTCTATTATTGTGTTCATTTTTTTCCTAATTGTTGCCGATCAGATATGAGATTGTGCTTTAATAATGTAAGTCGGTGAAAAATAATTCACCCCCCCCTCTAAGTGTTCCTTCATTGTTGTTGCCAACAATTGGTATCAGAGCTAAATCCTCCCAAAGAAGCTTGACCGCTTGAGGAGATCCAGGATGGACCTATTTTTTCAAGAAAGAGAATCTGTGATTTGATGGAAACAATTACACTGTATGGAAGGACTGTATGAAGTGTCATTTGAAGTGCCTTGGAGATGATTATTGGAAGATTATAAAGAATACCTACAATGTTCCTCAGAATGGTTTGATTATTGCAGTTGTAATCAAGGATGTTGAACATAACATAAGAGCTAAGGAAGAATTGCTAAGTGCATTGATCGATTCAGAGATGACTAATGTGATGGGTTTGTAGACTACACATGAGATCTGGGAAAACTTAGAGACCTTGTATGAAGGAGATAAACATGCCAAAGTTGCTAAGTTGCAGAGCTTGAAAGGAAAGTATGAAATGTTGAAGATGGGAGAAGATGATAAAATATCATCCTTTATGGGAAAAGTGAATGGACTTGTCATGAACATCAGATGTTCTTGTGGAACTCTTGAAGAAGATGATATTGTTGCTAAGGTGTTGAGATATTTGCCTCCTTCTACAAATCTAAAGTTATTGGTAGTGATGAGATTCAGACTATGACTACTCTGACAAGAGATATGTTGGTTGGTAAACTTGCTGCATTTGAGTTAAGTGAATTTGGAGAATCAAATGGTAAATCTGAGAGTGCATTTAAAGCCTCTGTATCTGAGAAGTAGAAATATGATCTGGGAGAGAGTTCATCTAGGGTTTCTAGATATGAAAGAGAGATGAGAGACATGGAAGAACATGAAAGAGAGTTGGATGAGCTTGAAGCACTTATTGATCATAGATTTCCTAAGGGAGCCGGTAAATATGATGGAAAGTTGCCTTTGAAATGTTTCTCTTATAATAAGATAGGACATTTTGCTTCTAGGTGTCCTGAAAGAATGTCAAGGTATTATAAACATGATAGATCTGATAAGCATGATAGATATGAGAAGCATGATAAGTATGATAAGCCCTATAAGCCTAACTTGGAAGTATAGATATCAGAAGAGATGCTATTATGCTGCTGATGAAGGTGTGATAGATGAAAAATTAGAGAATGGGAATTCATAAGATGAATTTGTATTTATTTCTATCAAGGAAGATGATTTAGTACTAGTGAATTCTACAAGCTGCATTGTTCAGGATAAAGATTTGGATGCTAAGATTGAAGAGAAAGATGAATGGGTAATTGATAGTTGTTTTTCACATCATATGACAAGTGATAATAGAAAATTTATGAATATGGAAAGGTATGATGGTGGTATAGTGAGATTTGGAGATTGTAAAGCTTGTGTGATTCATAGTAGAGGTTCAATTTCTTTTGATGGTAAGCATAATACTGATGATGTCTTATATGTCAAAGGATTAAAGAATAATATTTTGAGTGTTGGATAGATGGTTGACAAGGGATATGATTTGCAATTCAAGAATGGTAAATGCAAGATTCTAAATGCCTCCAGTATAGAGATTGCATCAGGGACTAAGACTAAAGGTAATATCTTTCACTTGAATGCTGGTGAGAAAAGTTGTTTGATTGCTTAGATAAATGAAAGTTGGCTGTGGCATAGATGGATGTGTCATGTTAATTTTGACTGCATGATAAGGATAAGCTCTACTCAAGCTGTTAGAGATCTGCCTAAAATTGTGAAGCCTTCTAATCCAGTGTGTAAAGAATGTCAGTTGGAAAAGAAAACAAGAATCTCATTTAAAAGCAAGCTGTATACATCTAATGGTTTATTGGATCTTGTGCATACTGACTTATGTGGTCCTACAAGAGTGAGAAGCATGCATGGTGATGTAGATATTTCATGTTGTTGATTGATGACTATTCTAGAATGATGCGGGTTACTTTTCTAAGGGAGAAATTAGAAGTACTCGAGAAATTCAAGATATTCAAATCCAAGGTGGAGACTAAGACAAGGTTGAAGCTGAAGTGTCTGAGATCTAATAGAGGAGGAGAATTCACATCCAGTGAGTTTGATTCATTTTGTGATAGGAATGGAATTAGAAGATAGTTACCTATTCCTAGAACTCCTCAACAGAATGGAGTTGTTGAAAGGAAGAACAAAACTATTTTGGATGCTGCTAGGACTATGTTGATTGAAGGAAATGTTGCATAGACCTTTTGGAGAGAAGTTGTTAGCACTGCTATTTACACATTCAATCAGGTGCATATAAAATGTGATTTTGGTAAGACTCCTTATGACCTATGGTTTGGTCATGTTCCTACAATTAGATATTTCAGAATTTTTGGAAGCAAATGTTATATCAAAAGAGATGAGGATATAGGAAAGTTTGATGCAAGATGTGATGAAGGAATATTCTTGGGTTATTGTACTAAGAGAAAGGCCTACCGATATTACAATAAGAGGTTGAAGAAGATAGTGGAAAACACAAATGTGAAGGTTGATGAGTGTCATGAAAAGTAAATCAAAGCATGTAGATATGAGTTTGATGATCAAGATGTTGTTTCAAAGCTTGTGCAGACTGAGATCCTTAAGAAAAATGCTTTGGTAGAGACAGTTAATCAAGATATTGTTGCTTCCACTGAAGAATTTTGAGAACCTGAGAATCAGAACAATCATAAGACTCTGAGGTATGTGAAATCAAATCATTCAAAAAATCAGATTATTGGTGATAAAAATAAAGTTGTGATGACTAGGAGAAGGATTGCTGCTAAAGAGATATGTTTGATTTCCAAGATTGAACCTAAAGATGTTGCAGAAGCATGTAAAGATGAGAATTGGATAAAAGCTATGGAAGAAGAGATGAATCAGATTGAGAAGAATAACACATCGGAGCTTATTCCAAGACCTCAAGACAAGAATGTGATTGGTACTAAATGGGCGTTCAAGAATAAACTGAATGAAGTTGGTGCAATGGTTAGATATAAAGCAAGATTGCTCTGTAAAGGATGTTCTAAAATGGAAGGAATTGATTATGAGGAGACTTTTTCTCTGGTAGCTAGATTTGAAGTTGTTAGACTACTTCTTGCATATGTTGATTACAATAATTTTAAGGTATATCAGATGGATGTTAAGTCAACCTTTTTGAATGGTGATTTGGAAGAGGAAGTCTACATTTAGCAACCAGATGGATTTTCATTATCAGATGAAGGAGACATGGTATGCAAATTGAAGAAAGCACTGCATGGATTGAAGCAAGCCCCTAGAGCCTAGTATGCTAGATTGGACAGATATTTGATGAAGTTGAGATTTTGTAAAGGTATTGCTGATAGTAATTTATACTTTAAGGTTGATAATGATAACATTTTGATTGTTTATTTTTTTGTTGATGACATTATTTTTGGAGGAGATGATGATTTAAGTTTGAATTTTACTGATGATATGCAAAATGAATTTGAGATGTCTATGATAGGTGAGATGAATTTCTTCTTAGGACTGCAAATTACACAAATTGACAAAGACATTTTCATTTCTCAATCTAATAATGTGAAGGAATTGTTGAATAAGTTTGGGTTGGATGATTCCAAACCTATTGGAACTCCTATGATGACTAGATGCAAGTTGTCTAAGCATGATGAATCTCAGAAAGTTAATCAGACTTTGTACAGTTTCATGGTTGGTGGACTGTTATACTTGACTTAGTTTAGGATAGATATTATGCATGTTGTTTGTCTTTGTGCTAGATTTCAAGATGATTCTAAAGAGAGTCATGTTGCAGTTGTGAAGAGGGTTTTCAGATATTTGAAGGGACAATTGACTATGGTTTATGGTATCTAAAGAATGATGACTTCATGTTATGTGCTTATACTAATGCTGATTGGGTAGGTGGTGTTGATGACCAGAAGAGCACTACCAGTGGAGCTTTCTTTTTGGGGAAGAAGTTGGTTTCATGTGTTGGCATTATAACAGACAAGAAGAAGGTTGGCATTCCAATTACAATGAGAGATTGTTGGCATTTCAATAAGGATATTGAGAAGGTTGTTGATGACTATGGATATAACTGATTAAGGATGATTACTGTCTTAATATTATTATTTTGTCATTGATGTCAAAGAAATTGATTTTCTAATTCAGTATGATGTTTCCATATCTTAAGAAGTATGATTTGATGAGTACAAAGATGTTGGTACAAGATACAAAATGAATATGATGAATAAGGGGATAAGTTATTCAATGGGCAACCATTACTGAGTTAGACAATGATGAGATCATGATGTTTAGATTGTTTTGATATCCTACATATGCTATTGTTTGAAAGGTGTTAGTCTGCTCTTTTAATTTTTCCGCATCCAAAGAAAGTTTTCATTTTGTGGCCTTTCTTGAACTTGAACCTTGAACCTTTCAAAAAAGTGGTTCAAAGTTCAAAGTTCAAAGTTGGTTAATAAAGTAATGGCTGTGTTCAATAGGGCATCAATAGACTTTGTGATAATTGTCGTTGAACTTGAACCTTTGAACCTTTTTTTTAGTGGTTGAAGGTTCAAGGTTCAAACATCTTGTATTAAGTCTTTTGTGAGTCACATTCATAAAGTGTGAGTCCTTGTTTGGCTAAATGTTTTGTTCTCTAGTGCAGTCTTGAACTTGAACCTCCGGACTTCTTTTCAGTGGTTCAGGGTTCAAGGTTCGAGGATAGATAATTTTGAAGACAAAGTAATAAAATATCAGCATATAAAGGAATATTCTAGATTTGAATGATGAACCTCTAAGGAAATGAATGATAATGACATCCGTACTAGAGATAATCATGTTGAGGAAAGATATGAAAGGAGAAGGCATGCGAGAATTAATATGGTGTCAGGATCAAATCCTTTCAGCACAACGGGCACGAATAATCTGATAGGTGAGAGTCATAAAGAGTCGTGCAACTAACATTTCAGGTTATGTTATAAGTCTATTTCTTTGAAAGTAAATTATTGGCCTCTGTTGTTTGTTCAAATCAGTCAATAGGGAAGTAGCAGCGGCGGTAGTTTCTTTTCTTAGCTTTGTGTGAATTTTCGGTTCTGCATGAAATGTGAGCTCAAAGTTCTTCTTTCCTCCCTGTTAAATTGCATAAATTGAAAAGTGTTGTTCAGTATTTCAGTTAGTTCAGTCCATTCTTCTTGTTGTGCACTTTTCCTGTTTGTTGAGTAAAGATGAAGCCAAAACCATCTCAGTCGGACCCGAAATCTGGTTTAGTTTGTTCCCTGCCAGACATAGGAGACACCTTCTCGCCATCAGTGAATTTAGAGGAATTTCATGAAAGAGCACATGATTCTGCCAATACCCCATTAATGCAGAAGATTTTGCAGCATTTCCCCCTGCCGTATCATGTCCAGAGTTAGTTTTAGAATGTATGAGCAGATATGACCCTGTTGAGAGGTGTATTAGGGATGTAAAGGGGAAAAGTTTGCTAGCAATTAGTCGGTAGACCATTGCCATAGTAATGAGGATTCCTGAGAAAGAACAGTATGAAGACTGGACGGTTTACAAGTCACAAGGGCTATTTTCAGAAAAAAAGGCTTGTTACTGAAGTGTTATTGCTAGAAATTGGCTGTTGAAATTCCAAAAAGGAGGTTCTCGGTTGCCCAACCCATTAACCCATGATCACATGATTCAAGACGTAAGGGACATTATCATTCTCTTACATAGAATGTGGGGGAATTAGATTGCCTATTACTGGGAGGATTGGATGTATTTCTTTGTTCAGGTCATCTTTGGTGAGAAAAGATATATAGATTGGGCCAAGTTGATTGCAGAGAGAATGCATGAGGGCTTAAGCTGCTTTGGAAACAAGAATTTTTATATGTCTTCTTATCTTATATATTGCTTAGCTTGTATAAGACAATGGATAGGTTTATTCCATGAAGTTTGGCAGAATAATATGAAAATTTATGAGTACCATCCACATTTACAGCAACACAGGGTAGCAGAGAATTATTATAAGGTTCAAAATATTTTCCTAGGCAGGATAGTATTTGAATTGAGGGGAGATATGCATAAGAGATTGACTGAAGAAGCTATGCAGTTTATAAGTACCTATTGCGGTGTCTATATTTAGTTTTCTAGATTCACTTATCTGAGGGTTGGTGGCTTTGAAGGAGAACCCTATAAGTTGTCGAGGTATGTCTTTGATAGACAGGTGCTAATGGAAGTAAGTAGACAAATTGCTTATATAGAAAAGAAATACAGAGAAAAGTATCAAACATGAGTATCTTTCCCTATTGAACTAACACATTACACTTGCAATACTATTTCAGATGCCTTGAACCCAGAGCTAGAGTTCAAACAGTTCAATTTCAAACTAGATATTCCTCGCACTAACTTTGATATTAAAGGTTTTTCAATGGCTCATCTTACAATTAGTGAACATTTTCAGCATATGCCGAGTCTAGAATATTTCTGGATAAACTGTGAGGATGAGTATGAGGTCTGGAGAAGAGCCCACCTAAGATTCACTGTGCGACAAGTAAGAGAGTATGGCCTAGAAATGAACACTGCTCATATCAAGGAAGATGGCAAAGATTTAATTGATCCACAGTTTGTTGAAGATAAGGAGCCAGGGGTAATCTCAAAGATAGATTGGGAGAAAAATGAGGAGGAAGATATTCAGGCTAGAACCCTCATGGTCATACGAAGAACAGAGAAATGGCTTAAGTAACACTGATTGAGGCAAAGCCGACAGAAGGGTTCAACTTCATCCTCTAAGAGCCTGGTTTCTAATACATTTATTCAATCTTGTGATGCAAGTCATTCTCACAAAAGGGATAAAGGTGAGCAGAAGAGAAGGGCATTACAAAGCAAAGGGCAATTGATTCCTATTAGAGTTACCCGCTCTAAAACCAGGAGTAAAAGAAGGTCCTTTCCTCCAGACACAGTAGTGGTTGATCTTGAAATGGATGCCCTTCAGGATAATCCAGGTTCAGAGCAACAAAATCTAGATGATGAGGAAACTAGCCAGCAAGCACAGGAAACCTTTCAGGTAGATTCTATCATGGTAATAAGAAATGAAAAAGATGCAGGAACTGATTTTGTAAAGACTCCAGTTTCCACAGGCCTAGTCTGGTTGGATAATATGCTTGGTAGCAAGAAGAGAAACATAGTCCCCGCATCCATTCCGATGGAAGATATGGTGAGTAAGTGCCTAGGAAAGACTCCCAAAGCCAAGAAATCAAAGACTGTGTCAAAAATTGATTTTGATGTTGATAGTGGAGATTGGGTGGCAGAGATTGCACATCCATTGACAGATGCCAAGATTCAAAATCCTACAGTTCAAGATTTTACTGTTGAAAAAGTAAACATAGGGACTGCTACTCATGCCACATACGTTCTTCATCTCGAAGCTTCAACTAAGAAGATTATCACAAGGACTTGGAAAGATGAAAGGGACAAGCATTGAATGAAGGAGATGTTGCACAAAATGGCAGAGTACATTGAGGCAGTGAATAGTCCAAATCCTCAACCCTTGTCACAATTGCCTACATAATTTGATCCAAAGTCCCCAGTCAATTAGAAAACCTTGGAACAAATATAGAAATGTAGACTGATAATAGAGACTGTGATGGAGTGGTTGGAGCAGATGCGGAAATTTGGAGCTGAGTATTTTGGGAACCTGAGTAAAGTTCATAATGGGGCAATACAAGTAATGAAAGAATTGGAGACTGAAATAAGTAATTGGAAGAATGAAGAGGTGGAATGGGCAACAAGGACTACACAGATGCGAGAAGTACAGACTTACAGAGTTATGAAATTCCTAATTGAGAAACCAGTGCCAGGGTTGGATGATAGCATCTTGTATGTCTGCCAAAATAATATTGAATGGAGGAATTCATTGATAAAACAAGCATATGAAGAATTCACAAAATTGGCAGGCCAACTTGTAGAGTTAACCACTTCCATGCGAAATGAGCTCTTATGCATCAGAATTAAATGCCTAAAAAGCGACGAGACACTAGAGACCGTCGAAGTAATAACAAAATTTTTTGAGAAAAAGATTAACTATGTGAAGGAGGCTAAAGGCTTGGTCTCAGATGACCTAACTACTATCGCCAAAATTGAGTCGCTTCTCTTCCTATGCATTGGACATCTGGATAGCCACTCCGATAAAGTTGCACAGGTTCACAAGGAAAAAGAGGTATGGAAGCAGTGCATAGCACACGTGGGGCTTCCACATAAGCCTGTTATTCAACACTTCATTATGACGTATTCTGATTGGAAGAAAGAATCTATTTCGTGAAATTGTTTCCATGTTTTCTAGACAATAGGCTTTGTTTTCTGGTAGTGAAAATAGACAATTTCATTTGGTAAATTTTGTTGAACTTCACGGGGCGGAAAGTTAGTTTTTCCGTGTTTCCCGCTTTACTGTAAGCCTTGCTGTGGCTATTTAAGGGATGAAAAAGACTCTGTTTGGTTCCAAAAGATTTTTGGGGGAAAAAGGAATGCAATAGATAAAGATCTATTTTTCATAATGTTTTGAGAGAGAAGAGAACAATTTTTATAAATAAAATTGTTGCAAGTTCTGTAGTATTAAATCTGTAAGTTTAATTGATTTAGATGATAATCTCTGTGTGGATTTAGTTTGAATCTGGAGTTTGTTACTTTTCTTCTCATTATATGTGAATGCATGTAGAATGCTTTTCCCTTGAAAAACAAATGCTTGAAGTCTGTGAACTTCATGATAAAATTGGTGTTGTTAATTGAGAATATATTCATTGTGTGCTGACAAGTGAATATAAATCTGCCTTTAAGTACTTTCGGGTAAAAAGTATGCAATTAAATTACTATAATCAGAGCTGATTGAAAATCATTCTTTGTTGGGGAGCTGTACCCGAATGCAGAGGATAATTATTCCTAAAATTATCCAACTGTTAGTTGCCTTTGTCTTTTAATTAATGGGCATACAGAGATTTAAGAATACAATGTATAAAAGACAAATCTGTTAACTAACAAAAGGTTAATACTATACTATGTTATCGAGCAAAGAACCTAGTCGGTAAACCCTAAGGAACCTAGTCAGTAAACCCTAAGGTTATCGCTATCGGTTAATAAAGGCAGAATGTCTACCGAGTGAAGTTTAGTATTTACCGAGTTACAACCGAGCTATAACAGAATGCATTAAATGTTTACATGAGATATTTAATGAAGGAAGCTAATGAGCTGGAGCGAATTAAATGATTAGTAAGCCGTGTATGAAGATTGTTAAAGAATCTATGGTAAAGAAAGATCGGTAGGAAGATCTATAGCTTAGATTGAACCGCAATACCCTAACACAAGTTCCAAGGTGAAAAAGTAAGTTCCAAAGCGGGGTAAAACATTTTCAGATCGAAGAATACATTGAACCTGGACAAGATTGAAGATCTGATGGCTATGATTGATCATGGGAAATGTGATCAATGAGATTAAGCGGTTAGTAGATTGTTTATAAATAGGAAACTATTGATAAACAATGCATGCGGGCAAGTGGATGCACAGGGATGCTACATAGTGATTACCGAGCACAAAAGCTTTGTCATGCCCAAAATTTAGGGCAAAAATGGAACGATTTTTTTTTTTAAAACATACTAATTTAATTAACAAGTTCCCCCTCGCGACAAGCGTTAATGAAATTTCCATTATTAAATTCGAGCTAATTCTGAAACGAACTAAGCATCGATAAATTGTTTAATTTTAATTGCGGAAAAACTAACTGGTATAATTTTATCTCCAAGAGATACCCAGTCATTAAGTTTATTAAATTAATCAAGCTAAAGGAAATAGGAGGGGAAATTTAATTTAACCTCCAATATGTCTATATAGCCTAATCAACCATTTATAAATTTCTCTTTATTATTTATTCCAAATAAAAACTAGGATTATATAAATACTTACACAAAATTATGATCAAAATTCATATATATACATATATATATACCCATATGTATATATATGGATACATATATATATATATATATATATTTTACATATATGTTAAATATTTTAATTCTAATTCAAAAACCATTTTAACCTCCTAAATTTAATCCATTTTTCCCCCAACCCTAATTAGGATTCTAATTTCTCACATATACATTATCTAAACTAATTAACATATTTATTTTTAAAACCAAATTGCCCTAGCCCCATCCGGGCTAGGGTTTAATCCATATATATATATATATATTTTTAACAGGGAATTAACTTGCTGGGTCGAAACCCTTGGCGGCCATGAAATCTTTTTTCTTTTGTGCAGGTCACGGGAGATTGAAGGCGGGAGAGAGCCGTGCGCCACTGTGTGAGCACACAGTGGGCGCTGCGGCACCACTGTGTGCCCACACAGTGGGCGCCGCTAGCGGCTCCCCACTGTGTGGCCACACAGTGGCGGCCGTGGCCGTCCACTGTGTGCCCACACAGTGGGAGCCAAAAGCGGCTCCACTGTGTGTGCACACAGTGGGCGCCGTGCGGCCCTCCACTGTGCGTACACACAGTGGAGTCCGCGAGGACCCTAACACATTCTCCCCCTTTTTTTTTTAATTTTTTTTTTTTTATATATAATATGTAAAATTATATATATATATAAATATAAATTTTTATATATATATATATATATATATATATATATATATAGATATATATAGATATATATATTTATATTTATATAAATTTATATTTATATAAATTTATATCCACAATTAAAAATGGTGAAAATATTTCAATATGAATATATATATATTTAAAAAAAAAAAAGATTTACATGCGAATTTTTTTTTTTTAAACTATTATAATAAAGGGAAAAACATTAAGTTTAATCAGAAATATATATATATATATATATATATATATATATATATATATATATATATATATATATATATAAGCCTTTTAAATCAATGATAACTGAAAAAAAACAATTTAGAATACTTTTAAAAAAAAGATACAATATACTTTTCTGGAATAAAAAGAATTTCATTGATTTTTTTTTTCTAATAAAATATTTACATAAAACATCTTTTTCCATTAAATTACTTAAAATCTTTCAGCATAAATAAACTTCTATTTTGCCACAAGTAAAAATACAGATAAAATTTAATTGAAATCTATTCCTTTATTTCTTTCCAAAATACAAGAAGCTTTTGCATGCAACACAAAATAACTTTAAATTTTACCATCAACCGGAAGTAGAAATAAACAAGCTTTTCTTTTTTTTTTTAAAACAACTCTAAGATATTCTACCAATTTACAGGATGTTTCTCTGAATAGTCACAACAATAAAACTTCAAGTCTACTTTCACAAATTACAACTTGCTTCTCTTTACTATGAATGAGGCATATTTCTATAACAACTTTAAACAAACATCTGCAACTGAATTTAAGTATCTTCCATATTAATCTTCAGTATCTTTTCATGGTTCCTATTCTCTTTCCTTGACTTTCCTGCATAATAGATAAACACAAATATGACCACGGAGTGCTCACCTCCTAGCCTAGGCTAATTGGTAGCCACCCCCGAGCTCGGAGAACCAATTCCTAGACGGGTAACAAACAGGCAAACACATAGAAAGCATTGCATACAGATTCTTTTCAGACACATTCCCAACTTGGCTTTCACAGCACCACACTCTAGTGATGAACATTTTCAAAGGGTGGTAGTGGACCAATACCCTGAGGAGAACTGCAAGTATGAAATAAACGAGAAGCCACCTCATGGCACAATAAAAATATCAAGAATCTCAACCCCTTATTCCTTATGCCCCCCAAAGGCATTCTAGCCTTATATCCCTCCTTATGACCCCCATTGCACAAATAGGCCATGCAGCAAGGGTCACACAAAGATCCCTTGTGATCGCTCTCAAAAGAGAGTCTCTCACTTGAGGGCTGTCACTGCTACCACCCTCAAGATCCTCTTCTCTCCCAAGAGTAAGAGATCTTGAGAAAACTCCCAAAACACAACAATTTCATAAAGCAAAAATACCAAGAGATTTTCAAACATAAACTTTCAAGAACACAGATTTCTTATACAAACAACTTCCATACATAAACAAGAAGAAGACATTACAAATAATAATTGAAACCAACCTTAATCTGCCCAAAGGTTATTATGATATCTGATGAAGAGCTGCCCAATCCACAAATCTTTTTCCTTCTACCCTTATTCAATTTCTCTATTCCATAACATTATTTTCTTTCCAAATTTTCTTCTGTCTCCAAAAATGGAGAGTGGGTGATTACCCTCCAATTCTCAAAAATCTTGCTTAAGAAGCTCACTCACAGAGTTCTCACAAGATTCTAAAAAAAAAACCAAAAAAAAAAGGAAGAAAGCAAAAATGCAAAAAGACTCCCATTCCAAAAGGAAAAATCCTGATTAGATTTAACTTCTAATTTTCAATTTTCGCTCAACTCAAAAAAAACCAATTTTTAAAGCGTTAAAAAGATCATAATAAAGTAGAAACTTGCCTAAAATTACCCCTAACCCCTAGGTATACCTTATGGGCTTTAGGAAACCCTATTAAACTACCCTTAGGTGTTCATTTAACCCATTTTAAACCCCTCTGAAGTTTATTTTCGGGTCAAACATAAGTTGACCACCCCAAATATTATATTCCCAAAGTATTTATGACAACACATTATTTTATTAAAGAAAAACTATAATTAAACACTTTCCCACCAAGATACACAAAGAAAACATTTAAATTTAAATCCACACGTGTCAAGTGACACAAATAAAACACTTTTACAAAAATAAAACATGAAATTGTCTCTTGTGGTTTTTACACAATAATTTTAAATAACACTTAACACTTATGCAACATATACTGTTACGAATAAAATACAACACAAACGAGGTGTTGTCTCTCCAAATAGACAAACCCTGGCTTACGAGCATACATAAGTCTAGGTTTGATTCTCCGTAATTTTCCATGGTCACATGGTAAATTTCCTGCACATCTCAATTTACACATTAGTACTTCCAAATATCCATATATAATATAATTCAATAATATAACAATACATATCATTACTTGCATACAATTTTCATCTGCACAGATTGAATACATCTTTTATCAAGCAATTTCACATAAGCAATTTCATCCCAATTCACATAAACCAAACATACATCATAGTTCTATATTCAGAGAAAAGTCCTACAAATTCAATAACGACATCTATCATTGCAATATCATCCTATCTAACAATCATGTAGTGTTCTATCTCATAAAGCATGTAAGTAAATCATCAAATCATAGCAATGTTATCCAAATCCTGAAATCATATAAGTTCTAAGTCTCAAAATGCATCAAAATAAAGTATCCATAATAGTCTAAAATATAAAATCCACTGAATGTCAGACTGAGTCGAGGTGAGGCCTCACAAGCTTGAAGATCTGTTAGAATAACAGAGTATGGATACCCAGTAGATAGACAAGATTAGTTCTATGTCTAAATTGTATTGAACAAATAGGAATCTGCTTTAGCATTTTTAGATGTGAAGTTGCATACATATCTTTATTACTGTTATTTTGAGAAGTAGCAGAAAATCTCTTAACCGAGTGGACTTAACAGTCTTATATGTAAATCCTCTAGCAAGGTGACATTCTTATTGAGTGTTTGAAATCCTTTAACAAGGTCACTTCTAACAAAGTGAAGATCCTAAGAGATCTGAGGGAAATCCCTTAACTGGGTCACATCTAGCAATGTGTTGGTAATCTTTAACAGGATTTGCTTTTAATCGAGCATACTCTAGAAGAGTATATTTCTTAGTGGGTCCAAAATCCCACAGTGGTTTTTCCCTATTTGGGTTTCCATGTTAAATCTGGTGTTATGAAGTTTATATTGTTCATATGCTTTTAAGTTTGCATGTTTGACAGTTTTGGTTATATGACTGATATATGTTACCGAGGTTGAATCTAATGTTTTTTATTGATGATTAAGTTTGTATGATTCACCCCCCCCTCTCATCTTGTTGGCTATTGGATCTGTACTTAGATTAAGTATCAGAACTATCAATTGGTATCAGATCTTTGGACTCCGAAAGGAAAGTTTAAAGGCACTTGAGTTAAAGATCCAAAGATGTATAAGAGGGATGCATCGAAGCTGAACAAGTCAAGTTTCTCTACATGGCAGAAAAGGATGAAGCTACATCTATCAAGAGTTGGAGAATATGCTATCTATTATTTGGAGAATGATTTCATCACACCGAGCACCTATCCATTGACAATGGAAGAGATAAAGGCAAAGCAAGAACATATTCAAGCAATGATTGAAATAACATCTGCATTGACCGACTCAGAGTTTAATGATCTAGAAGGACGTACTGATGCAAAAACAATGTGGACTAAGCTCATATCAGTATATGGTGGAGATGAACATGTTCAAAGAGCAAAAGTGGATAGTCTAAGAGGACAACTTGAATCTATGAGGATGAATGAAGGTGAGAACATAACTTAGTACAGTACAAGACTAAAGGAGATTGTAAATCAAATCAAAGGAGCAGGAGGAACTATTGAAGAAAAGGATGTAACAAGTAAGTTGTTAAGAACCCTTCTACCTGCCTATGCAATCCGAGTCTTTGCAATCAATGAATTGAGGTCTGTACCCAATATGCCAGTTTCTTTAGATGCTACTATTAGTAAACTACATGCATTTGAGTTAAGTAACTTTGATAATAGTGGGTCATCGGTAAATAAAGTTGAATTTGCATTCAGTTCTTTTCATATTGATGAAACTGATGATTACAATGATAGAAAGTATAATTACTTTGAAGGGAATCACAGTGGAGCAAGTGAAAGATTTCACAAAAACATGGAGGAGGTACATAAACTGTATGAGGAAATCAGAAAGCAAGAAGAGTTTGAAGCACTATTAGCCAACAGGTTACCGAGAGGAAAAGGTAAGTATAAGGGAAAGCTACCTTTAAAATGTTTCAATTGTGATAAGATAGGACATATGGCTTCTAACTGTCCTAACAAAGAATCTAGTGAAAAGAGAGATTACCAAGATGACAGACAGAAAGATAATCATTACAGAGGACACCGAGACTTCAGGAGAAGAGATAAAAAGACATGCCTAATAGCTGATGAAGAATCTAATGATGATAAATTAGATGAAATTGATACAGAGGAAGTTGTTTATGTGGCTATCAAAGATGGATCAGATGAAGAAAGGTATGAAGAAAAAGCTTTAATATCTCATATAAATACTAATGATTCTTGGATCATAGATAGTGGTTGCTCACATCACATGACTGGTGACAAACACAAGTTTATTAAATTAGATGATTATGATGGAGGCTATGTAAGATTTGGTAATGATGCACCATGTCCGGTAAGAGGTAAAGGATCCATAACACTTCTTGACAATGCTAAATGTAATGATGTTTATTGGGTTTAAGGTTTGAAATACAATTTGTTGAGTGTAGCACAACTAAACAACACAGGTTACCGAATAGAGTTTGAAAAAGGAATTGTCAAAGTTCATGACAAGCATGGAAAGTTACCTGCTACCGGGACACAAACAAGAGGTAATACATTTCATCTTGACTCAACTTGGAATAAATGTCTATATGCAAGGATAGAAGATACCTGGTTATGGCATAAAAGGTTTTGTCATGTTAATTTTGATAATCTGATCAAGATAAGTAAGAAGTATCGAGTAAGAGGTCTACCGAGTCTTGAAAAACTTGAGAATGATATGTGCTGAGGATGCCAGAAGGGTAAGATGACAAGATCAAGCTTTACAAGTAAGTCCTACACTTCTAAGGAAATTTTAGATCTTGTGCACACTAATCTTTGTGGTCCTATGAAAGTTCAGAGTTATTATGGTGATAAATATTTCATATTATTTGTGGATGATTACTCAAGGATGATATCAGTAATGTTTTTAAAAGAAAAATCAGAAGCTTTTCAAATGTTTAAATGGTACAAGGCCAGAGTTGAAAATGAAATAGGAAGACAACTGAAATGTCTCAGATTAGATAGAGGAGGAGAGTTTACATCTGATGAGTTCAACCTATTTTGCAATGACCATGGTGTAAAAAGACAAGTCTCTGCACTAAGAACTCCACAGCAGAATGGGATAGCTGAGAGAAGGAACAGATCTATTGTGGATTGTGCCACAACCTTGATGATTGAAAAGAAAGTTCCACAAACATTTTGGAGAGAAGCAATAAGCACAACTATTTACACCTTGAACCGAGTTCAATTGAAGAAAGGTACTTTGAAGACACCTTATGAAATCTGGTATGACAAGAAACCTAATGTAAGTTATTTTAAAATCTTTGGGAGTAGATGCTATGTTCATAAAGATAATAGAAATGGCAAGTTTGATCAGAAAAATGAAGAAGGAATGTTTCTAGGTTATTCTTCTAGAAGCAAAGCATTTAAATGTCTGATCAAATCATCTAACAAAATAGTAGAAAGTGCAAATGTGAAAATTGATGAATCTGTAGAAAGAAATAATGAAGCAAACTCCAAAGAACCAGAAGATTATGAAGGATTTGTCTATGTGCAACCGAGAAGTCCTACCGAGATAACTGTTGAAGAAAATGAAGGAAATATCCAGTTACCGAGTGATGAAGAAGATCATACAGAGTCTACTGAGCCTATATTAGCCAAGTGTGTCAGAAGACATCATGCACCAAGTCAGATTATAGGAGATAAGGATGATCTAGTGATGGCAAGGAACAAATTGAGACAGAACACATGTTTTATATCTAAATTTGAACCGAGCTTAGTGAGAGAGGCATTTAATAGTGAAGATTGGATAAAGGTTATGACAAAAGAGATTGATCAAATCAAGAAGAATGACACATGGACACTGGTCCCAAGACCGAAGGACAAAAATTTACAATTGGTAAAAAGTGGATCTTCAGAAACAAGCTAAATGAAAAAGGTGAGGTCATTCGGAACAAAGCAAGACTAGTTTGCAAAGGTTATGCCCAAGAAGAAGGAATTGATTATGGTGAGACTTTTGCACCTGTGGCAAGACTTGAAGGAGTAAGAACATTGTTGGCATATGCTACTTACAAGAATTTCAAGGTATATCAAATGGATGTCAAATCTGCATTTCTGAATGGTATATTAGAAGAAATTTTTTTTATTGAACAACCTGAAGGATTTGTTGAAGGAGAAAATAATGATCAAGTATGTAAATTGAACAAAGCTTTATATGGTCTGAAACAAGCACCTAGAGCATGGTATGAGAGATTGCACTCATATTTGATCAAAATTGGTTTTATAAGAACAAGTGAAAACAACAATATGTACATGAAGAATGATGAAAATGGAATACTGATCTCAGCCATATTTGTTGATGATATTATCTTTAGTGGAAATGATTCTCTATGCAAGCACTTTGGAAATGAAATGAGTAAAGAATTTGAGATGTCATTAATCGGTGAGATAAAATATTTTATAGGTCTGCAAATACTGCAAATGAAAGATGAGATTTTCATTACCCAATCCAAGTACATAAAGGAAATCTTGAAGAAATTTGGAATGGAGGATTCAAAACCAGTAAGTACTCCTATGACTACCAACTGTAAACTATCAAAGAATGATGAATCTGCATCTATTGATGAGACACTTTACCGATCTATGGTTGGAAAGCTGCAATATGTTGTTCACAGCAAGCCAGATATAGCACATGCAGTAGGTATTGTTGCAAGATTTTCTGCAGATCCTAAGGAAACACACATGACGACAATCAAAAGAATTTTCAGATACTTGAAAGGCACAGAAGATTATGGCTTAGTATATCAAAAAGGAAATGAGTTTGATTTAAAAGTTTATACTGATGCTGATTGGGCAGGCAACATTGATGACAGGAAAAGCACAAGTGGAGGAGCTTTCTTTTTAGGAGAAAGGCTAGTGAGTTGGCTTAGCAAGAAACAAGGATGTGTTTCTCAGTCAATAACAAAAGCTGAATATGTTGCTGTAGCACTGAATTGCACCAATATAGCATGGATCAAACAACTGTTGGAAGGTATAAATGAGCAAGTTACCGAGCCAGTAACTATATTCTGTGATAACATTAGTGCCATTAACATTTCAAAGAATCCTGTTATGCACTCTAAGACAAAGCACATCTCTATCAAATATCATTATCTTAGAGAAGAAGTTCAAGAGAAGAAAGTGGTGTTGGAATATGTTAGTACAAAGGAGCAAATAGCAGATATCTTCACCAAGCCACTGCCAAATGACACTTTTGAATATCTCAGAGGTCAGTTAGGGGTCCTACCCCTATCTTCCAATCACTGACCGAGTTCGGTGAAAGCATCAATTCGATGACTCTACAAAATATCTTTTAGGAGTTGATGCTGATTTACACACTTTAGGAGGTTTTTTAAAAGTGTGCAGGAAACAATAAATAGGAAACAAGAATTGAAGACAAATGCTTTGACCGAAACTGAATTGATACATAACAGCATGGAATTCACTTCTCAAAGGAAGAAATTATGTTTTAGTTCTTTTCTTTTTGGCATTGTTGTCAAAGGGGGAGAATACCTATGAAAGAGGGAGAATACATAAGAAGAGTAGACTACAGATTGGAAAGAAGACTGAGAAAATAGGAGAAGTCTAATGTATGGGGGAGAGCATTTCAGCATTTCAGAATCACAGCAATCCGAATCTATTAAGGTCAAATCAATTTTTTGCCATCAATGCCAAAGGGGGAGATTGTTGGAATTATAATAGACAAGAAGAAGGTTGGCATTCCAATTACAATGAGAGATTGTTGGCATTTCAATAAGGATATTAAGAAGGTTGTTGATGACTATGGATATAACTGATTAAGGATGATTATTGTCTTAATATTATTATTTTGTCATTGATGTCAAAGAAATTGATTTTCTAATTCAGTATGATGTTTCCATATCTTAAGAAGTATGATTTGATGAGTACAAAGATGTCGGTACAAGATACAAAATGAATATGATGAATAAGGGGATAAGTTATTCAATGGGCAACTATTATCGAGTTAGACAATGATGAGATCATGATGTTTAGATTGTTTTGATATCCTACATATGCTATTGTTTGAAAGGTTAATACTATACTATGTTACCAAGCAAAGAACCTAGTCCGTAAACCCTAAGGAACCCAGTCGGTAAACCCTAAGGTTATCGCTATCGGTTAATAAAGGCAGAATGTCTATCAAGTGAAGTTTAGTATTTACCAAGTTACAACTGAGCTATAACATAATGCATTAAATGTTTACATGAGATATTTAATGAAGGAAGCTGATGAACTGGAGCGAATTAAATGATTATTAAGCTGTGTATGAAGATTGTTAAAGAATCTATGGTAAAGAAAGATCAGCAGGAAGATCTACAGCTCAGATTGAACCGCAATACCCTAACACAAGTTCCAAGGTGAAAATACAAGTTCCAAAGTGGGGTAAAACATTTTCAGATTGAAGAATACATTGAACCTAGACAAGATTGAAGATCTGATGGCTATGATTGATCATGGGAAATGTGATCAATGAGATTATGCGGTTAGTAGATTGTTTATAAATAGGAAACTATTGATAAACAATGCATGCAGGCAAGTGGATGCACAGGGATGCTACATAGTGATTACCGAGCACAAAAGCTTGAAGATCTGTTAGAATAACAGAGTATAGATGCCCAACAGATAGACAAGATTAGTTCTATGTCTAAATTGTATTGAACAAATAGGAATCTGCTTTAGCATTTTTAGATGTGAAGTAGGAGACATATCTTTATTACTGTTATTTTGAGAAGTAGCAGAAAATCTCTTAACCGAGTGGACTTAACAGTCTTATATGTAAATCCTCTAGCAAGGTGACATTCTTATTGAGTGTTTGAAATCCTTTAATAAGGTCACTTCTAACAAAGTGAAGATCCTAACAGATCTGAGGGAAATCCCTTAACCAGGTCACATCTAGCAATGTGTTTGTAATCTTTAACAGGATTTGCTTTTAACCGAGCATACTCTAGAAGAGTATATTTCTTAGTGGGTCCAAAATCCCACAGTGGTTTTTCCCTATTTGGGTTTCCATGTTAAATCTGGTGTTATGAAGTTTATATTGTTCATATGCTTTTAAGTTTGCATGTTTGACAATTTTGGTTATATGACTGATATATGTTACCGAGGTTGAATTTGAAGTTTTTATTGATGATTAAGTTTGTATGATTCACTCCCCCCCCTCTCATCTTGTTGGCTATTGGATATGTATTTAGATTAAGTATCAAAACTATCATCATGGTCCAGTAAGAAACAAGATGTTATTTCTCTATCTACAGCAGAAGTTGAATACATTGTTGTTACCAACAACTGTACTCAAGTAGTTTAGATGAAGCAGATGTCGAAGGATATTAGAGTTGTGCATGATGAGGCTACTATTATATATTGTGATAATTAAAGTGCTATCAATATTTCCAAGAATCCAATATTGCACTCTAAAACAAATCATATATCAATTAAGTATCATTTCTCAAGGGAGAAAGTCAGTGATGAAGAAGTAAAATTGGAGTATGTATCTACAAAGGATCAGATTGTATATATCTTTACTAAGCTTTTGCCTGCAGATACAATATTTGTATATTTGAGAGACAAATTAGGGGTCTCTGCCCCTCTTGATGAGAGCTAGATGCATGGAGATGCATCAATCCAATGGACTTCATAGTCTTATCTTCTTATCCATATTGATGAGTTGGTGCTTCTACTTAGCCGAAGTAGTTAGTGAGTTCATTCTAAAGGGGGAGCGATTATTCAGTAAGGGGGAGAGAATAATCATCTGTATTTTGTCTTTGGAATTGTTTTCAAAGGGGGAGAGAAGCATGTGAAAACTTACCTTATCTTTGAATCTTTGTGTGCATGATCTTAGGGGGAGATTGTTGGAGGCTGTTGGTGTTGATTTATTCCTTTGCATTGATTGTTTTTCACATTCATATGTTGCCATCAATGCTAAAGGGGGAGATTGTTGGATATTGTTGCTGCTAGGATATGTTCTTGTCATTGATGTCAATGTATTCCTATGTTTTGTTGTTCTGGTATTGCAGAGAGTTAAGTTGGTGTTTGATCTGTTGTGCTTCGTTATGATCATATCTTTGGTTGTGGATTTGGGAAAGTGTTTGGGATGTTTGTGTGTATCTTCAATTCAAATGGTTCATGATTTGGTACTCTGCAAGTTATCTTTCTTGTCCGAGTTTCTTCTGTGAATGATCTTGAGTGTTAGCGTGTTGACCAATAAAGATTTGATTAAGTGGTATTGGTGTAGCTATTGCAGATGGTTCTAACATGTTTGTTGGTGGTTCTTAATCATCTCCTATTTGTTTTTGTGGTCCGCATTGATCATTGTGCATGTTATTGAAGATCTTATGGGTTTGGTGATATTCTTCATGTTATGCTGTATTTTCAGTGGTGTAAGGTGTTGCAGTTGATCTTGGTGAGATTATTGGTGGTAATGCATGTTTGAGGATTTGATTTGGGTCCATGCTATATCATCAATGGTATTGTATTGGTCTGGTGGTTGATTTATGTATCGTGTGATGTAATTGTGTAATTAGGTATTAAGGGTTGAGCTGACCTTGTAGTGAAGGTTGATGATGTGCATAAATAGGTGTTATATTCATGTAATTGTGTGATTGATGGTTATCAGAGGTTGTGTCTTCATTATCAAAGAGTGGTATATGTGTGAAAAAGCGAATTCATCTTTCGGTGTGGTGTATTGAGTAGAGATTTTTAGTAGGGTAGACAAATATGCTTAACTGGAACCATCATCAGGCATTTGGAGATGCTAATCTTTCAGTTCATGCAAACCGAATTGTAGTCCAAATATTATTTTAAGATAGTGAACCTTCCTTGAGGGTTGTAGCCTTTCAGGTCATTATATTTTGAGCAGTGAGCTCTAGGCAGTGTGCCTAAATGCATGTGCATTCCACATTATAATATTTACACATACTATTGCAGAGTATCATCTTATTGTGGGTACGTTCCCACCGTGGTTTTTCCCTTAATTGGGTTTTCCACGTCAAAATCTTGGTGTTATGTGTGTTGCTATTATTGTGTTCATTTATGTTCTAATTGCTGCTGATCAGATCTGAGATTGTGCTTAAATTGGTTTTCGGTGAAAATTGATTCAACCCCCCTCTCAGTTTTCCTTCATTGTTGTTGCCAATAGTCTCTTTAGCTAGTTGACTTGAGGTCTTATTTTTTGGTTTTTATCTTTTTGTGTGTGTGTATTTTGCCTTTTGTCTTTGTCTTCTTTTTTTGTGTGTTTGTCTTGTTTTGTGTGCCCTTGCATGCATTTGAGTGAGTTAAGATCCTAAGATTTGGGGCTTTGTTCCTTGAAATTAGTGATATCTTATTCTCCTTGTGATTGTGCTCATCATTTCTCCTCTCTTCCATCTCTTCATCTACTTTACCATGAGTATTTGCATAAGCTCATACTCCCATTAAAGTGGGGGCTAAATGTAGTGTTGTAAATTATCACTGGGCCAATTTACACCTCATGTTTATGCCCCTACTTTAATGTGTCTCCCCCTCATCTCTTATCTGGGTCTGTTGATTTCTTTAACTCCATTTTTGATGCGATGTACACCTACCAACTAGTTTCTTGGAGGGATATCCTTCTCCCTAGGGCTAAATTATGGTCCTTGATTGAGAAGGACCAGGGTGCTAGCACCCTAGTCCCTTGGTCAGGCCCTATTTTGAAATATGAGATTGGCCCTATCTCTCCGACGAGAAATGAAATTGGTGGCTCAACATGAACATTGGAGGTCAGCCTAATCAGTAAATGACCTAGATACCCCTATATAAAGACATTTTATTAACCTAATTTCATCGTAACTTAGACTCCAAGTAATTAAGCATCGATGTATCCGTGAAGCATTTATCATTAAGCATTTTCAAAGATCTTCAAGGCTTCATATTCTTCATTCAACCATTGTGGAGAAAAATTACATCATTCATACACAAGCATGTGTGTGTGATTGGGGTTTTTTCATGTTCATGCCATTTCATACAACATATGTGATTACATTCAAGAAGCAAAGCATCATCATCAACCATTGCAGATCTAAGGTATACCTTTCCATTATTTATTTCAGTATTTGCAATATTTCATTCAAGGTTAATTCCTAAACTGGGGTTTCACTTAGGCAAACCCCTATTTATGACAATTTCCCCCTTCTTTCTGTATGTAGGAAATAGGTGCGAAGCTACGATTCTCCGGATTTGAATTATTCATAGATATGAACAAATTCCCCTTTGAACGATAAAAAGTGCGGAGGACTAGAGCGACAAACATTCTGGTCCCAACATTTCAGGAGCTCCATCTAGGAACAGATCCAAACTCTCTTACATTGCTTAGATCCAGGTTTGTGGCTCGATTTGACAACTGTAGTTCACTTTTTATGCAAAATTACTTCAATTCCAACATATTTACCCTAATTTCAACATTTTCACAATTAAACTTAAACAAGGGTATCAATTTCCAATCTAGTGAATCCAATAGAATTTCTAAGCCCTATCCTTGATTTGAGGATATATCTCTTGGGTTCACCCCTCTTTAATGTAGTGGTACCTAAGAAAATATTCAAGGGCTTTACTTCATCATTGGGTGAAACCCTAATGTTTCACCATTACAATAAGTAACTTTTGTAACCCAATATTGATTTTCTTATCTAAAATGACAAGATATAGCTCAAAGTCTCTAAATTGTTATCCACACATAATTCCTAATTTTCAAATTCTGAATTGTAATACAAACTTTACAAAACTTAATTTGATCTATTCTATAAACATTAATTCCTCACAATGTTTTTACTCAATCAAATCAAGATTTTATAATAAGAATGACATAAGAACACTCTCACCATAGACCATAATGAATTCAACACAAAGTTTGAATGCCAAAGATGTTCTCTTATTTGATTGAATTTGTAAAATAACAATATGAACTCAAAGTTTCACTTTGCTCTTCACTTCGGTAGAGGTTCGTTGCATAAAATTAAAGATCCCTATTTACAATAAGCACTCTCATATTTATAGAGGAGAGGCTATGAGAAAATGGAGGCAAAAGCTAAACTAACTTTGACTTATTCAACAATGCATTCCTATTTGATTTCGACATGTACTGTTCTTATATGTAATTACAACTTTTCATTTGACATGTTATATGTCAAAACCAAATTACATAATGCATGATGAACAATAACTAAGTGTCTGAGGAAACGTCTTCATTATCATCATCCTTGAAGTCTCTGCATTGTTGCAAGGTAACATGTGCTTCTAGGTCATCTAGAATGAAGGCATAATAATGGATTTGAGCATTCTCGGAGTTAGGCAAAAAATTGACAAAAATCTTGTGTTGAATAAAAACTCCGAAAATGCAAAAAAGGAAGAAAAATTGACTAAGTCTGGGAAAAAATGTAATTTAGGTTCCAAAACCTGAATTACAAGTGAAAAATGCATATGCCATGTATGGAGGTCTTGAGACCTGAATTACATATAAGACATGTAATGGGGGTCTTGAGACCCGAATTACATAAAAAACGTGTAATGGGGGTCTTGCGACCTGAATTACATATAGAACATATAATGGGTGTCTTGAGACCCAAATTACATAAATGACATGTATTGGGGGTCCTGAGACCCAAATTACATATAAGACATGCAATGGGGGTCTTGAGACCTAAATTGCATATAAGACATGTAATGGGGGTTCTGAGACCCAAATTACATAAAAGACAAGTAATGTGGGTCTTGAGATCGAAATTATTACATATGGGACATGTAATGGGGGACTTGAGACCCAAATTACATATAGGACATATCATGGGGGTCTTGAGACCTGAATTACATATAGGACATGTAATGGGGGTCTTGAGACCCGAATTACATATAGGACATGTAATGGCGGTCTTGAGACCTGAATTAAATATAAGACATGCAATGGGGGTCTTGAGACCCAAATTACATTTAGGAGACATAATGGGGGTCTTGAGACCTGAATTACATATATGACATGTAATGGGGGTCTTGAGACCCGAATTAAATATAAGACATGCAATGGGAGTCTTGAGACCCAAATCACATATAGGAGCTATACACTTATATAATGTCGGGTTTAAGACCCGACATTGCATAAGGTAAAAAAATTCTAAATTTGAAAATTAGAAAACTTTGACAAAATGAAGAAAAATGAAGGGAGATTGATCAAGAGTATAACTTGAGGGTTTAGAATACATGCAAGGGCATTTGAAAATTACCTAGAAATGTCTGCCTAGAGGACATAGACTATGAAATGAATTTTTTTTGCAAGGGTTATCCCACAATTTTAAGTGAGCTAAAATTGGAGACAACGGGATTAAGTTAGAATATGGTAGTGTCTTTCAATTGACGGCCTCACCAAAATATGAAGCAGTCCCGCCAAAACACAGGGCAGACCCACCAAAATAGGAAAAGAGAAGATTTGAGTTTGAGTTAGCGAACACACCAAAGTGGAGGCACACCATCTAGATCAAGAACACACCCACCAAACCATGACCTGGAATGTGAAAATGTTAACAAGTAAAATAGTCAGATTAAACCCATGACATGGGTCCCACTTGACGTTCTAGAATGTATGTAGTGAAATGTGACTTCAAAAATAAGGGAAATAAATATTAAGAAAAACTCAAAATCACATAAACAAATCAACAATCAAGATTGGACAAGATGAAGCCAAACCAAAACAAAATCAAACCAAAATTAAATATGTTAGCCTCCTCGATGCAATAATTTTTCCTAAGATAATGATTTTGATGTGTGGTCACAATTTTAGCAATATAAGGGTGCTCAAAGTTCTCAATATTGCATGAATAGGGTATAGCTTTTCTAATTTACATAATGAGAGAGTGAGAGATGTTTTGGCTAATTGTCGAATGAAATGGAATGGAGGGCTAGGATGGAGAGATAATTTATTTAATCAAATGGGATGAAGTACTATAGTCTATTTCAGATAAATTAAATAAATTAATATACTTAGGGAAATAGAGGAATACATGTTGGTTAATTAAATAATGATAAATTATTTAATTCATTAGACAATGGGAATGGATGAACAATGGTGACAAATTTGATCAATTGATAATGATCAAATTTAGGTGTCTACATGTGTTAGTATTCAACATAGTTGTACAAGGTTAAAAAAAATTCATATCTTTGTCTATTTAAAGGCATTATTATCACACATTCCAAATCTTATAAAATTATTAATAATACCATTCCTAGTACCAATTCCCATCCTATAGCATTTGGGAAGAATTTTGACCTTGTTTATTTTACTTGTTATATTTACTTTAGTTCACAATGGTCACAACATATTATGCCTACAAATCCCTTCTATTGCTAGAGCCCTATGTTGCCCTAGCTCCTCGGTTGACCCCCACCCTTGAAATTGTGGGTAGAGATAAACTCTTGACTACTACCTTTGACACAAAGAAGAAAGGGAAATCCCAGAGACCCTCCCCCAGGGCTAAAAAAATAAAATTACCATTTAGGAGGTGGTTAGTGATGATGATGAGGATGGTGCTAAAGATGATAGTAAGAGAAGTGCTAATCGTAGATGCTTGAATAGGTTGGCCAACCGTATGGTGAGAAAAAATGATGGCAAAAAAATGGTTTGATTAATATTGCAGCTTCTCCTCCTCCCCTGCCTACCCAAATTCCTAACCTGAACAGTCCCCTGCCTTTTCATTCGTAGAGAAGCAGGGTGAAAATGATGTTCAGGTTGATGGGATGGAGGAGTAAGAAGGTCTCTGATGCAATTTTGTGCTTCAGTTGATTATAAGGGTTTTAGTTATTTTATTTGTTCCTGATGTTTGTATAGGGATCCATATCTAGGGACTTCGTAGTTTTTGGGTGTTATTTCTCTGGATGCACAATCTTCATGTGCACTTCTCTGCCTGCCAAAAGGCTTTTTTGATTAAGCTTTGTATTTTGTAATTCTTATATATATATATATATACGTCAAAAAATAAAAATAAATGGTAACAATGTGTTTCAAATTTATTTAGAAATAGAAATAAATTTTTCATTTTTTTAATAAGAAATTAGAAACAAAACAAATAGTGTATGATAAGAGAGATTTGTGGTTGTTAGAAATACAAGTTTGATTTAAAGATATGATAATTTTGAATCATACCCATAGTCTTCTATAAAAAGAAAATTTATCAAATCTTATAATTTTGTTTTGTTATATTTTATATATAATGTTATAATTATAATATTATGGATGAGATTGTGAGTAAAACTTAAAAAAAAAAAATACAAGTAATTATAATATAATATAATGTTTATTTTGGAATATATTAAATATTTTCTTGAATATTTTTTATTATCAATATAGAGAAATAAAATTTTAATTTAATAGTAAATTTAAGATTTTTTTAATTTCAAGTGCAATTTTTTTGTGTATATCATGTTCAGAAATACATATTAATTTTAAAATATAATGTTTTCTCCTTTTAGAATATTTTAAATATTAGATCATGATTATGTTTTAATATCAATTTAGAAACTTATTTTTTGAAATGATGCAATTTATTATGAATATAGAAAGCATTTTTTAATTTAATAGTAAATTTAAGATTTTTTTTCGTTTGCAAGTTTTTCTATCATTTTATCATATTTATTAGTGAAATACATACTAATTTATAATAATTAATATCAATTAGAAAATTTATTATTGAAATGATCCAATGGCTCTAGAGATTGCAATCGTCTTGCAAGTCTCTCTATAAATGTAGATTGTCGATCAAAGAAGTTAATGGATTAAGTTCTCTATAAATATAGATTGTCGATCAAAGAAGTTAGTGGATTAAGTTCATATAGAGAGCACCTTCGGCGTAAATACATCTTAGGCATCTTTTAGATAGATGTATTTAAGATTATACATTAATTTTAATTATTTAGTTTTTGATCTTTTATTTTCTTAACATTATCAATATTATTAATTTATCACTTTAACTAATTACTTATCATAAATTTAATGATTTAAATATATTTTAAGTAGAATTTTTTCTCAATATAATTATACATATATTCTATAAAATATATAAAACTTTTAATTTGATTTTAAATTTTGTATTATTATAAAGTAAGAACTTAATATTAAATGGCATGCTTCAATTGTTTATGTGGGTAAGGTTCAAGTGGTCCCATATGTAAAAAAGCATTTGATTTTATCTTCCCTCTTTCTTCAAATTTGATAATGTAAAAAAGACATTGATTACTTATAATAAACAAAAAATACATATGGGACCATGGGTTTGAAAATTCTCACTAATTTTATATTTTAAATTGCCCACCAAAAAATTGTGTCCCCCAAAAGTGAACCGAAATCATTGAAAATAATAAGTTTTACTATTGCTTTCAAATCAAGCTCCGCCATTTTTTTTTGATTTCAATAAGAAAAGAATGTACTCTACTATACATTCAACAGTAATTTAAATTTGGCAAACTATTCACAATGAGAAACAAGATCTTATATAAGTTTAGGATATTTTAAATTATTATTTAATATTTAATATTATATATATAATTTTGTTGTAGTTTTGATTTATTTAGTTTGATTTTAAATTTAGTTGCGTTTTTAAGATAATTTAGGTCTAATTAGTTGTTATTTATCAATTTTTATATAAAAAAGATTAAATTGCGTGTTTAGAGTCTAAGGCATGTATAAAAGGAAATGATTCTTGTGTCATTTAGATCATTGATGATAATCTAAAATCATTTATTATATTCATTTTTTACACTCAAATATTCATATGTATGTCATGACACATTTTTAGATCAACCATTTTGATTTTATTAATGCTTATGTCAACAAATATTCAAATCCCTAGTTCTTGCACTAGGTTAGTTTCTCATCCTTTGCTCTTTTGATCAAGCTTCAAGCTCTTATTATCATAACAACATCATTACTAATTAAATTTGCTACTTGACACGTCTTCCATATTTAATCAAGATCACAAAATAGATTAAAAGGGTTTGACCAAGGAACACGATGAAAGTTAGGACACTTCCACACTCTAGTTTAGTAAGCTCCAACAATGTTAGTCAACACCACCAAGTTTTTTTTAGGTGTAGGTACAAATAAAACTTAGTTATATGTATTAAATTTTTAAAGAAAATGTTTGAGGTTATGCCATTTGGACCGTAAACACTTATGCAAAGATTATTCACTTAGGTCTAAGATTGCAAAAAACATTGTCATGTCAATATATTCAATCAAGATATAACTCCAAATTCCAAGTATACATCCTTTGTCACAACCAAATTAGTCTCATCCTTTTCAATATTGAAAATATTTTTATTTTAGTTAGTTTACTTTTATTGTATATTTGACAAAGTACACATTTCTAAACTAAGCTCCTATATTTGAGTAAATTTATTTTAAGGGGGGAAAATTCTCCTACCCATTTTGTTATATCTAAAAAAATATTTAGATAATGTGGTTGGTAACTAGAGGAAAGATTTCATGGTCTACTAGATCATGATCATTGATATGGTATGTGCCAACAAAATCTTGAGCTAATTCATAAAGCATATTTATATGTGTCCAAAAATTTTTCGCCAACAAAATCTTGAGCTAATTCATAAAGCATATTTATATGTGTCCAAAAAGTTTTCAGCATTGAAATTTTGGGCTAGTTATTTATGTTGTTCACCTCTTTTATGGTAGAGAATAGTTCATGTGAAAGTTAAGTTCATATCAAGTGGTACCTTTGACTAGGAATTTCTTGTCACCATTTTTGATTACTTGATTAATCAACCACTCTAGAAACATTGGTTTACTTTCATCATTTAGAAATTTAATATGTTACCACTCTTAAATTCATATGTTATTTCACACCAGATGTGGTAACTTATTTCAAGTGAAAAAAATAGAGTTACATTCCTTTCATGATGACCATGATGGTTCTTAAGCCCTTCATTTCCTGAGAATTAAGGAGGTTGATTACAAAAATAGATGTTTGAAATGAGAAAGAAAAAATAAAATAAAAATAAAAAATAAATTACTACTCTTCAATTAACCCTCCAATAATTTGACCAATAGTAGATTTATCTAGCTGAAAATAAACCATGATTGTTGTTGAAACTAGTTCTATAGGAGTGGGGTTGGCTATGATTTGAGCATTCTAATGATTCATCTCTACCTTTTCCTTTATCACTTTATTATTTTCTATGATGAGAACTTTAGGAGGTCTGCTTTCTTAGGAATAGATTTGAGCTATCATCTGTATCTCTTAGGGGAAAAATAAAATATGTTTTCTAGTTTATTAGAAAGAAGACCCTCTTTTAGTGCTAATATACAGTTGATATGTATTGGGAATATATTTCTTAACCTTGCATTCTTAATGTTCATTTATAATACTTTGTATGCACTTGTTTCTTTTTCTTGTAGTGATATTATGCTTTTGTGGGAGAGTGGTATCACATTTGGAGGTTGGTTAAACTTTATCTTTAGTGAGTTTTTGGCCTCACATGAGTGGTTGGAATGGCACATTGAGAAGGGATATTTTTTCAACATTTTACATCTTGTAGTGTATGCAATGACATCATGACAAGACACATGCAAAAGGAAGTTTACAAAGAATCATCAAAGTGTCAATGACAATCTATGACATATATCATATGTATCTTTTTAAAGTAAGTAAGTTCTAAAATTTGATGAATTGGATATGATAAGTATATGGCACCTTATGACATGCTATTTTTATCCTATTAAGCCCATAAGGTGTTAGAATTTGAGCACTATATTACCTTCGGTTGGATCATGGTTTTCCAAAAAACCGTTTTACTTCATTTCCTATTTATTTCAATTATTGAATTGAGATGTAATGAGGGTTTCTCTTTGCAGGGTTATGCTCCCCTGGAGGAGGATGATGTAGATCACCATGTTAAGGCTTTCAACATACAAGTGTATTATGACATGTTTTTTATTATTTTTTTGGTGCTTTGGAGTGAGATTTTTTATATAAAAGAGTTTTTTCAATGTATATTGGTGTCTCTTTTCATTTTTATTTTCCTTCAATCTTATTAAATGTATTAGTTTTCATTTCTTTTGCTCTCAAAATTAATTTATATCTAAAATCTAGTTTATTTTCCTCAAATGGTTAATGTAAAATATTATTTGCATCCTAGTTATATTTCATGGAAATAGTTGTGTGCTATCAAGAATTTTGATTGAGAAAATTACACAAAAATAGAAGGTTTAGATTGGTTCATATTTCCTTGCACAAGTTAAGGTTTTTCCTTGTTTGAGTGTTTTTATGATAATAAGAGACTCCCCCATCAAAATTATTTATGAGATCCCTATTGTATGGAAATTTTAGTGTTTACAATATTCACCATAACTTTGGGTTTGTTTTTAGTTCCATCCGATTTTTTTTTTGAAGAAATGGGTATAATCTCTTGATTGTGATCACTAGTAATGTAACTTTCCTTGGAGTTTCTTTTATTTCCATTGGATGTACAATCAAATTTGATCTTCAAAAATATACAAGAGCATCATATTGTATATTGTGTACTACTTTATAAGGGGTTTATCCTCATCAACCCCTTGAATGATGAAATTTTAAGCATGGGTAATTTATTAATTATAATATCCTAGTATGAGAGAGAACCATAATTTTCTATTTTCTATTTGGTTTTTATATTGAACACCTCAACTATGGTGATGTACATCTTGGATAAGGGTTTCCCAAGTTATGAAAATATATAGGAAATTTGTATGTTTAATATCTTTCTATAAATAAAAAATTAATAATAATGGGATGTACGTATACAAATTCTAGAGAAAATTACATTATATAATGGTAATTTACACATCTAGAAGAGTTTGAGGAGAGCATATAGAAGGGTATTGGACTAGCATATCCTAACACATGGCCATGTCTTGCACTTAATACAAAGGAAATTGAATAAGTATATGCTTATTTGTTTCCTCATAATTGAGAAAGAAAATATACCTTAAGGAGCACTAGAATTCATATCTATAGAATCAATCCTATTTGATAATTTTCCTTTATGTCATCAATAATTAAAATATGTGCATTTACCTGTAGTAGGGACTTGGCTTTTTTGGTGAGCCATGATGTATAAAAAGGTACTTCATTCCAAATGAGGTATGTGAGATTAAATTTGTATCCAACTAAATCAAGACCTATCTAATTGATTTATTATTGAGATTTTATAAAATGTATCCTCCTCTTCTTTAGTTACTTAAGTAAATCTATCATTGATTGTTTGGTCCACATCTAAGAAGGAGAAGGATTTATAAGAGGTTATCTAGAAGCACCATTATATCTTTATTAAATATTATTCCTTCACCTTTCTACTACATATCTGGTTAGGGTGTCATTTATCTTATTAAAATAGGTGTTATTTACCAAGGAATATGTAATGCTTGCCAAAATACCCTAGAGAAAATAACTAAACTAACTAAAAAATAGAGATGATTTGGTTTTTAAAGCATCTACTAATGTAACATAGTAAACTATCATTACTCTAAATCATAGATTAACATAACACAAATGCATAAAAGACCATGAAGATAACCATAACTTCATACAACACAAGCAATAATAGCATTATAACAATTATCATTTCAATGCGTACCTATAATCATTCATCCATACATCTGTTCACTCTTTCCCTAGGGTACTTTAACGTCATTACTTACTAGCAATAATACATAACACATCAATATCATAAAACCATTGACATTTGTTATAACAATAACATTACTATCTCTTTTATCATGAGAATTCAAACACTTATTATATCATATTTCCATTAACTCTCTAAGTTCATTTTAAAACACCAATTCCAAGTGTTGGACTAATCCCCTATTTCTTCAATAACCATCTACCCAATATGAATCCAAATAGCACTATCAATATATAAGCTAATATAATTATTTTCCTTTCCTAATTTCATCTTACATCTCATCAAGATAACATATAAACAAGCATAAAAAAGTCTACACAACAAGTGCTAGCTACTTTACAAATGAGATTACTTATAACAAGATTATCTAATAGCACCATTTACACAATAAGGACATACACATAGCTAACCATTTCCAATATTATTCCATATAGATCTCTATCTCTTTCCAACCTAATGAACATTCTTACAACATGTATCATATAGTGACCACAACATCCTATTCCATTAAAAGATCATAAACTCGACAACCTCATCATCATGTCCTATTACATAAGAATACATGGTACAAGTACATAACCTCTTTTTCATTTTCAACATCATCATGATTAAATACACTATCTCAATACATAGAAATTAGCTCTACATAAATAAGAATCATAGAGTCCATACAAATTTACAACTACTCATTCTTTTCCATATTCCAACCTAGTAACTAACATTAAGGATTAATATCTTCAAATCAAGGCATACACAATCATTAACATATCCATTACCATCCACAAGATATACACAGGATAAACCAATTGTACCACTCAATCATTTAATTCCTTTTTAATCTATAATTACATACACATTGAGTATTCATTTACAACGATCATATCCAATACATCTTATTCTGAAATCAACCTACTACAAGTCTTAATACACATGTTCACAATTAATTACATAGTCTTCTTTGCTATTATATATTTCTCAAGATACAAAAACACATGATATCAATTCCAATTACATAGATTATTCTCCAAGATCCATCCATATGAGGTAAGATAAATCCATGTCCACATACACAAGCATCCAATGAAGAACATCCCAATGGAAGAAGGAATCAAACCACCCGACCATGTGGACCCAAATAGGTACCACCCCCAATGCTAGGAGATGACATGGGGTTCCAACTCACACTCAAGACCTAGGTTGACACCTAACTACCAAGGGACTCAATAAGACATCACAAAGACAATATCCATAACAATGAATCAAATCACTATTGGTATTATGGATATGTTGCATTGGTTTTGTCATTGATGTTAACACTTATCAACACTTATCCTTCTGGAGATCTCTGGTTATGTTCACCGGCAAGTTCAATGACTTATGCACAATCACCGATATTTGGTTCATCGGTAGGTTATATTGTTCACTGACACTGAGGATGACTTGTTATCATCTGGAGATCACTTGATTATGTCAAAGACATGGTTTGGACACTTGGTCTTGGTGATTTGGTTATTGGTCTAATCGGGTTGACATATTTGCTGTTACCGACAAATTGGTCTAGGTTATGGACTGGCATGCGTTATCTATTCCAGATCAGCACGACATGTTATGGATATGATTTAATCAATTGGTATTGTTGTTGAGCCGACATGATGCAACGCATCTTGACTTACTTTTTGTAATTGATTTTATTATAATATTCTTAATTAGCCGACCTGCACATTTGGTCTTAGGTTTTGGTATATATGTGAGATCTCATTTGTGAGATAAGAAAAAAAGAAGAAGCAAGAAGGTAGAAGGAAGAAAAGGTATATGGTTATGGTATTGTAACATGGTATGTGCGAATATTGAAGATCATATGAGCAGACCATAGAGAAGGAGATAACCAGATCTTAACCGGTACTAAATCTAGCATTGGAGATGCTACTTTGAGCAGTACATTATCATTGGATTTAATCATCCAATTGTAGTCAGTATGACTCCTATTTTGTGATTGAGCAGTGAGCTCTAGGCGGTTGGCCTTTCTGCATGTGCAGACCCCATTTGTATACACATACTATCTATAGTAGTATCATCTAATTGTGGGTAAGGTTTCCCACCATGGTTTTTCCCCTTACAAGGTTTCCATGTACAAATCTCTGTGTTATGTGCTGTGGATGTTGTTTCTCTTTCTGTTTCATGCATTAAGTTTCACCGATATTGATATTAACTGTTAATCTGTTAACCGACATTAAGTTTGGTTTACTGGTATTATGTATCAAGTTTGATTAAGTTATATTTGGGTTGAAATAAATAGACAACTGATTCAGCCCCCCTC
This sequence comes from Cryptomeria japonica, assembly GCF_030272615.1. NCBI lineage: Eukaryota > Viridiplantae > Streptophyta > Pinopsida > Cupressales > Cupressaceae > Cryptomeria > Cryptomeria japonica. Next base: position 54,398,301 of record NC_081410.1, on the reverse strand, counting down.
TCAGTTGCCTCCGGGTCCTAACAATTGGTATCAAACAAAAGTTCTATTTTTGTAGAAGTTTAACAACTTGAGGAGATTCTATGACAACTAACTTTTTCAGGAAGGACGATCCGAAACTTGATGGAACTAACTATGGTATATGTAAGATCAGAATGGAGACACATTTGAATTGCATTGGAAGAGACATATGGGATGTTACACAAAATGGCTATGCTGGTCCTACACCGAATCAACCTAATCCACCTACATTGGGTAAGGATCAAGAGAATGATTGCAAAGCAAGAGAAGCACTTTTGAGCGCCTTGTTAGATCAGAAAATCATAGGATTATCAGACCGATCTACTGCTAAAGCTATTTGGGATAAATTGGAAACATTGAATGAAGGAGATACCACCACCAAAATTGTAGAACTGGAATGCTTCCAGGTCAAGTATGAAAATCTGAAAATGGAAAAAGATGAAAGAATTTTTTCTTTGATGGAAAGGGTTAATGAAATTGTTTTGGGAATACAATGTTGTGGAGGTTCCTTAAGTGAAGATGAAATTGTTTCTAAATTTTTAAGAGCATTGCCACCGACATACAAAATGAAAGTAACTACTATTAATGAGTTAAGAACTATGCCTAATACATCAGTATCTAGAGATACCTTGGTTGGAAAACTTTCAGCATTTGAGCTTGAGGAATTTGGTCCTATTGCTACAATTAAGACAAATTTAGCCTTCAAAGCATCATCATCTGCAGCATCTTCATCATCAGTTGATAAATCTGATTGGAAAGCACTTTATGCAAGAGAACTTGAAGACATTAGGAGGGAAAATGAAGAATTGGAAGAACTTGAAGCACTATTTGCAAGGAAAATGCCTAAAGGTCCTATTGGAAGTAAGTATGAAGGTAAAACACCCTTTAAATGTTTTAACTACAATAAAATTGGTCATATGACATCTAGATGTCATGACAGACATGCAAGATTAAGAGAAGAAGCTAAAAGAACATATGAGCCTAACCCTGAATATCAGAGATACAAATTTAAGAAGAATAGAGACAAATCATGTTACTATGCTGATGAAGGAGTTACTGATGATTCTGATGAAGAACCGATAGACAATGGATGGGATTTTGTTGCAATAACAGAAGATCAACTGACACCTACTATTCCACTGGTAGAGCAAGCCCTAGCAGTTAAAAATGAAGAAAAGGATGAATGGATTATAGATTCCGAATGTTCACATCATATGACTGGTGATAAAAGTAAATTCTTATCTTTTTAGGAATATAATGGAGGTCTAGTAAGATTTGGAGATGACAATTGACAAAGCTTGTTTGATCAGAGGAAAAGACACTATATCTTTTGATGGTAAGCACAATACTGACAATGTTTATTATGTTGAAGGTTTGAAGCATAATCTTTTGAGTGTTGGTCAATTAGTTGAAAAAGGACTTCAACTACAATTCAAGAATGGTAAATGCAAAATCATGAATAGAACTGGTTTGGAAATTGAAACCGGTAATCAGACTAGAGGTAATATCTTTCATTTGAATAACAATGAAAAGACATGCTTGATTGCACATATTGATGAAAGTTGGTTATGGCATAAAAGACCCTGTCATGTGAATTTTGATTGCATTGTAAAGATTAGTTCATCTAAGGCAGTAAGGGATTTACCTAAGATTGTAAAACCTCATAATCCAGTATGTAAGGAATGTCAAATGGGAAAGCAAGTTAGAACAACTTTCAAGAGTATTTCTAAGAAAACCAATGATGTTCTTGATTTAATTCATATTGACTTATGTGGTCTGACAAGAACAAGAAGTTTACAGGGAGATAGATACTTTATGCTAATCATTGATGATTATTCTAGAATGTGTTGGGTTACTTTTCTCAGGGAGAAATCAAAAGCTTTTGGGAAATTCAAATTATTCAAGGCACTTGTAGAGAATGAAACCGGTAAGAAAATCAAATGTTTAAGATCAGATCAAGGAGGTGAATTTACATCTAAGGAGTTCAATAAATTTTGTGAAGTGAATGGAATGAGAAGACAACTATCAACACACCAGACACCTCAGCAAAATAGAGTTGTGGAAAGGAAGAATAGAACTATTCTGGATGCGGCCAGAAGCATGATATCAGAAGCAAATCTACCTCATGTGTATTGGAGAGAAGCAGTGAATACATCAGTTTACACTTTCAACAGAGTTCACATCAAAGGTGAAACCGGTAAGACACCCTATGAATTATGGTTTGGTAATATTCCTACTCTTAAGTACTTCAGAATATTTGGAAGGAAATGTTACATTAGGAGAGATGAGTATATTGGTAAATTTGATCCTAGAAGTGATGAAGGAATATTTCTTGGTTATTCATCTAAGAGCAAAGCATATAAATGTTTTAATAAAAGATTGTAGAAAATCATTGAGAGTGCAAATGTGAAGATAGATGTGTTGGCAATATAGCATTATAACAGACAAAGAAAGATTGTTGGCATTTCAATAAGGATATTGAGAAGGTTGTTGATGATTATGGATATAACTAATTAAGGATGTTTACTGTCTTGATATTATTATTTTGTCATTGATGTCAAGAAATTGATTTTCTAATTCAGTATGACGTTGCCATATCTTGAGAAGTATGATTTGAAGAATATAAAGATGTCAGTAAAAGACACAGGAAAGATTATGATGAATAAGAAGATGAATAAGGTATTCAATGGGCAACTATTACTGAGTCAGACAATGATGAGATCATGATGTTTAGATTGTTTTAACATCATACATATGTTGTAAATTGAAAGGTTAATACTATACTATGTTACCAAGCAAAGAACCTAGTCGGTAAACCCTAAGGAATCTAGTCGGTAAACCCTAAGGTTATCGCTATCGGTTAATGAAGGCTGAATGTCTACCGAGTGAAGTTTAGTATTTACTGAGTTATAACCGAGTTGTAACCGAGCTATAAAAGAATGCATTAAATGGTTACATGCAATATTTAATGAAGGAAGCTGATGAGCTGGAACTGATTAAATGATTGGTATGCCATGCATGAAGTTTGTTAATGAATCTAAGGCAAAGGAAAGTCGACATGAAGATCTACAACACAGATTGAACCGTAATACCCTGGCACAAGTTCCAAGAAATATGTGCAAGTTCCTAGGCGGGGTAAAATGTTTTCAGATCGAAATATGCATTGAACCTGGACAAGATTGAAGATCTGATGGCTATGATTGATCATGGAAAATGTGATCAAGGAGATTAAGCGGTTAGCTAATTGTTTATAAATAGGGAATTATTGATAAACAATGTATGTGGGCAAGTGTATGCACAGGGATGCTACATAGTAATTACCGAGCATAAAAGCTTGAAGACCTGTTTGAATAACAGAGTATAGAAGCCCAGCAAATGGACAAGATTATTTCTATGTCTAGATTGTATTGAGCAAATAAGAATCTGCTTTAGCATTTTAGATGTGAAGTTGCAGATAGATTTTTATTACTGTTATTTTGTGAAAGTGACAGAAAATCTCTTAACCGAGTAGACTTAATAGTCTTATTTGTAAAACCCTCTAGCAAGGTGACATTTTGATTGAGTGTTTGAAATCCTTTAACAAGGTCACTTCTAACAAGGTGAAGATCCTAACAGATCTGAGGGAAATCCCTTAACCGGGTCACATCTAGCAATGTGTTTGTAATCTTTAAAAGGATTTGCTTTTAATCGAGCATACTCTAGAAGAGTATATTTCTTAGTGGGTCCAAAATCCCACAGTGGTTTTTCCCTATTTGGGTTTCCACATTAAATATGGTGTTATGAGGTTTATGATGTTTATATGCTTTTGAGTTTGCATGTTTAACAGTTTTGGTTATATTATTGAAGTATATGTTATTGAGGTTGAATCTGATGTTTTTATGGATGATTAAGTTTGTATGATTCACCCCTCCCCTCTCATCTTGTTGGCTATTGGATCTGTACTTTTTTTTAGTATCAGAACTATCAAGATGAACATTTTAGAGGAAATTCAAGGTCTATGGATTCTGAATCGGCAGTTGAGATAATCACAAATGAACCTATACAAAGTGCACCGGTACAAAATATTGATCCAGTCTCACCGACATCATTAGAGAATTCCACAGTGGCTGAAGAACAACAACAAGTGAACACACCTAGGTATGTAAGACTGAATCACTCTGAAAGTCAAATAATTGGGAATAAGTATTAAGGAGTTATGACAAGAGGAAGACTGGCAAATGAAGAGGTATGTTTAATTTCTCAAATTGAACCAACATCTGTCATTGAGGCATGTGGAGATAAACAATGGATTAAAGCTATGGAAGATGAATTTGAACAAATTGAAAAGTACAATACATGGACATTAGTTCCCCAACCTAAAGATAAAAATGTAATTGCAACTAAATGGGTATTCAAAAATAAACTTAATGAAGATGGTAAGGTAATCAGAAACAAAGCAAGATTAGTGTGTAAAGGCTATTCACAAAAAGAGGGAATTGATTACAATGAAACCTTTGCACCAATAGCTATAATTGAGGCAGTCAGATTATTTCTTGCATTTGCAGCATACAAGAACTATAAAGTATATCAAATGGATGCAAAATATGCATTTCTGAATGGTGATCTTGAAGAGGAAGTTTACATTGAACAACCTGATGGATTTTCATTGACAAATGATAAAGATATGGTTTGCAGATTAAGGAAAGCTTTATATGGATTGAAGCAAGCTCCTAGAGCTTGGTATGCTAGATTGGACAAATATCTTTGGAAGCTTGGTTACACTAAAGGTAATGCTGACATCAAATTATATTTCAAAGTGACTAATGAAGACATCTTGGTCATTGAAGTTTTTGTTGATGACATCATTTTTGGAGGAGAAGATGGATTGTGTAAAGACTGTTTTAATAAGATGCGGGAAGAATTTGAAATGTCTATGATTGGGGAGATACAATTCTTTTTATGATTGCAGATCTCACAGATTGATAAAGGTATATTCATATGTCAATCAAAGTACTTGAAGGGATTTGGTATGGAAAACTCTAAACCGGTAAGTACTCCTATGACTACAACTGATAAACTATCATTGAAGGATGATTCAGCTCTTGTTAATCCAACAAGATACAAATCTATGATTGGAGGTTTATTGTATTTGACACAAATAAGACTTGATTTAATGAATGCAGTGCGTATTGTTTCAAGATTTCAGAGTAATCCTAGAGAAAATCATGAATTAGCAGTGAAAAGGATTTTCTGGTATCTACAAGGCACAACAAATCTTGGTTTATGGTATCCTAAAGATGAAAATTTTGATTTATGTGCATACACCAATGCAAATTGGGTAGGAGATGTAAATGACAGAAAGAGAACCACCAGCGGGGCATTCTTTCTTGGTAGCAGATTGATTTCATGTTTGAGAAAGAAACAGAGTTGTACATCATTATCAACAACAGAATAAAAAATATTGCAGTAGCAACTAATTGTACTTAGGTATTATGGATTAAGAAAATGTTGAAGGACATAAAGGTAAAATGCAAAGAACCTATAATCATCTATTGTGATAATTCAACAGCAATTGATATATCTAAGAATCCAGTATTTCACTCTAAAACTAAACATGTTTCTATCAAATAAATTTTTTTGAAAGAGAATGTTGAAGCAAAAGAAGTGAGATTGGTTTATGTGAATACTAAAGAGAAGATTGCAGATATCTTTACTAAGCCTTTACCTAAGGAAACTTTTGAATATCTCAGAGAGTAGCTTGGGGTTATACCCTCACCGGTAGAGACTTAGATAGTTGATGCATGGCATCAAACCGACAGAATTTACAGAGAACCCTTTTTCTGGCTTTGATGGAGGAGAGCTACTTCTCAGAGGGAGTAGTTGGTATTTGTAATTGGTTCTATGAACTGGTTGTATCTGGTATTTGTATTGCTTTGGCATTTGATGTCAAAGGGGGAGAGATATCTATGGAAAAACATTATCCTTTGGGGAAATATTATTCATTGGGGGAGTGATACATACTCTCTATATTTATTTTCATATCTATTCTGGAGATTGTTGGTTTTTGGTTTTTGGCATTCTGTTTTGGCACTTAGATGTTTTTCCATCTTTGTGTTACCATCAATGCCAAAGGGGGAGATTGTTGGTATTATGGATATGTTGCATTGGTTTTGTCATTAATGTCAATACTTATCAACACTTATCTTTCTGGAGATCTTTGGTTATGTTCATCGGCAAGTTCAGTGACTTATGCACAGTCACCAGTATTTGGTTCACCGACATTGAGGATGACTTGTTATCATCTGGAGATCACTTGGTTATGTCGAAGACATGGTTTGGACACTTGGTTTTGGTGATTTGGTTATTGGTCTAATCGGGTTGACATATCTGTGGTTATTGACAAATTGGTCTAGGTTATGGACTGACATGCATTATCTATTCCAGATCAGCACGACACATTATGAAGATGATTTAATCAATTGGTATTGTTGTTGAGCTGACATGATGCATCATATCTTGAATTACTTGTTGTAATTGATTTTATTGTAATATTTTTAATTAGCCAACCTACACATTTGGTCTTAGGTTTTGGTATATATGTAAGATCTCATTTGTGAGATAAGAAAAAAAGAAGAAAGAAGCAAGAAGGTATATGGTTATGGTATTGTAACATGGTATGTGCGAATATTGAAGATCATATGAGTAGACCATAGAGAAGGAGATAATTAGAGCTTAACCAGTACTAAATCCAACATTGGAGATGCTACTTTGAGTAGTACATTATCATTGGATTTAATCATCCAATTGTAGTCACTGTGACTCCTATTTTGTGATTCAGAAATGAGCTCTAGGCGGTTGGCCTTTCTGCATGTGCATACCCCATTTTTATACACATACTATCTATAGTAGTATCATCTAATTGTGGGTAAGGTTTCCCACTATGGTTTTTCCCCTTATAGGGTTTCCACGTACAAATCTCTGTGTTATGTGTTGTGGATGTTGTTTCTCTTTCCGTTTCGTGCATTAAGTTTCACTGGTATTGATATTAACTGTTAATTTGTTAACTGGCATTAAGTTTGGTTTACTGGTATTATGTATCAAGTTTGATTAAGTTATATTTGGGTTGAAATAAATAGACAACTGATTCACCCCCCCCCCCCTCTCAGTTGCCTCTGGGTCCTAACAATCACATCGCGAGGATAATCATAAATCAATAAACTCCCATAGGCATAATCAACACTAAATGCATAAGGATAATGGACACATGTAGGGAAGAGTGTCATCACATGCTATCCTCATGTGGAATCTTCCTCAACCTTGGAGCCAAACAAGGGAGGTCAGTTTACCGCTCCAACGGTCTTTCCAACCATAGATCCCAAAACCACCTCCCTAGGACTCGCCATTGGGGCATACAACTCAAATTTATTATCTTGGTCAAGTGAATCCTAGCTACCCAACCCTTTAATTAGTTTATTAAGGTTATCACTTGTAATTAAACATAAACTCTTCATGTGGTCCCATGACAGGTCTAGACCATAAGCATCCTCTCTAGGAACTTCTTAGAGATTATTGCTTCTGACCCCAGTCCTACACATGCAAGAGCCCACTCTCCCATCCATGGACCATAACCTCAGTGAAAAAACACATCAAAAGAACATCACAACAACATCATGAAGGCTCACAAATGACATAAACACAGTCATAACATCACTGATACAATCTGAAGTATAAGATGAAACATATGCTCAAAGACCGAGCAAGAGCCTCCAGCAAAACCATGCAATAATGAACCAAAGAATAAACATGAGATAAAAGACTAATCCCAAAAATAAATTCCAATCCTCAACAGTGAGGCAAACTCATCCCACTAGAGATTTCATAATCATTCCTCAACAATGAGGCTATCTTTCTCTCGCTGGAGCATGTTAGCATAAGAACAATAACCTCAACGGTAAGGCACAAAAACTCTTACCAGAGAAAAAAATAATCATGCAAAGGTCAAGATGACATCATAGACAACTCTAGGAAACTCAATGAAATCCCAAAATGCCTTTGGAAAAATCATAAAATCCTAAAAACCATTCATACAACACAAAATTGCCAAATCCCTCATCCCTAGAGCAATTCAACGCTCCCAGGAGCCAGATTAGCATATCTTGGAGACAGATTAGCACTCCAAGGACATATATTAGCATTATGGGTCTTAAATTTAGTGTTCTAGAGCCAAGAAATAGTGTTTTTGGTTTAGGATGTAGAAATAATAAAAAAACCACGATGGGGATAACCCACAATCTCTCTTACTACAGTGAAAAAGAGTGCCATGTTAAGAGCTTACAATCTGTTCTTTCTGAGAACATCACCCTATTAGGAGTGACTAGTATCTGGTTAGAAATACCTTAGAACCGGTTAAAGTTCACCTTGCTAGAGGATTTTACAACTTTATATTTGAAGTGACTCTATTAAGAGATTTTACATAAAGAACCAGTTAAGGTTCACCCTGGTAAGGGATTTACAATGTTGCAATTATTAGAAGGCAACAAGGATGATTTAAAATATTCTCCTAAAAATACATATCAGTTGTTATTTTAATTTCTATTAAGTGTTTTCGGATGTTACATATGCTATTAGAGCTACCAAGTTCAACACTGAACCTTAGTCTCTCCACTAAAAAAATTAAGTATAAACTTAATGTAGACTATCCTGCTTCACAGGGTGCGGTTGTGACGAACACCTCGGAAGAAAGTTCGAAACCCCTTATGGGTTCAATTTTGGAAACTTTGGCTCAACCATGACTAAGATGTGGGTGTACTTTCTTAGACAAAAATCAAATGTGTATCCTGTATTTCAGAAATTTAAGGCCTTGGTAGAAAAAGAGTTTGGTTTCTCAATTATTACTCTTAGGTCTGATAATGGGGGGGGAGTTTTGTTCTATTGCTTTCTCCACTTTCTGTGAGACACATGGCATAAAACGTTAGTTAACCACACCATACACCCCTCAACAGAATGACATTGTAGAACATCGTAACCACACTGTTACAAAAATGGCTAGGTCTATGTTGGAACACAAAAATGTTCCTAAGAAGTATTGGGCAAAAGCAGTGTTTATTGCAGTCTATCTCCTTAATAGGTCTCCCACTCATGTTGTTAAAGGGAAGATTCCTGAGGAAGCCTAGACTGGTCGCAAACCCAGGATCAGCCATTTGAAATTTTTTGGTTCTCTTGCATATGTTTGGATTACAAGAGTCAGAAGCTCATGTTTACAGGTTACAGTGACAACCATAAGGTCTACCAGCTGATTGATGTAGACAACGATCATCTCATCTTCAGTCGCGATGTTGTGTTTGATGAAGATTGAGGACCATTTTAGCTTTCCTCGTCTAAGCAAAATTCTGAGGATCAGCCTTTGAAGGCTTATGATTTAGGTGTTCGTCTTCCATTTGGTTCACCCGATGGGAGGGATGATGTAGATTCTGTATTTGATGATGCACTACAAAAATTTGAAGGTTGTAAATGAAAAATATTCAATGTTGTTCAAAGGAAAGCATGCAAGATGTTGGGTTCACCAAAATGTAATGGTGGGAAAATGATGAGTGATAGATCAAAAGGAAAACTACCCTTTCCCTCAAAGAGAGATGAGAGTTTCACTATTGATTATCCTTCAAGCACTTTTCACCATTACATTAGGAAGAAGGAGATGATAATTCACTAGATTCAATTCTCCACACAAAGATGCAATTGCAAGTTAATATTAATATTAACCACTAAGTTTACAAAAATTTGAAGGTTGTAAATGAAAAATATGCAATGTTGTTCAAAGGAAAGCATGCAAGATGTTGGGTTCACCAAAATGTAATGTGTGGTTGTTGAAGTGAAGCAACTTGCCGAAATTGCATAAGGACTCTCAATTTGACCAAGAGACACTCCTAGAAGGTGCAAGAGGACAAAATAGAGCCAATACAACTATTAAATTAAACCACCAACTCACACAAACAAGATTCATTAACAATTCCCAACACCTCCTCTCAAACTTGCACATAAAGACACCATACTCACATAGTGACACATGGAGATGCAGTAAATCATAAGGAAATAAAAAATATCAATACAAATACATTCAAAAGACCAACAGGACCACAAAGAAATGGAAACACAAATTCATTAAGAAATATGCAAAGTATATATATTCCCAACAATACTCCATTTCCAGATTTTTGCCAATATCTCACACACACATATATATAAATCAACTCCCTAAAGAAAAATTGCAATCTTTTAACACTAAAATCTCCCTTGCAATCAATATTTAAACAAACACAATGAAGACAATCTTTTCAAATTGAAATGTAAAAGAAGAGTTGAAGCTCCTACCTAGAAAAATCAAAATAAAGGCAAAGGAAATTTGAAGTAGAGCACTCCAATTACCAGCAAATCCAATCAATCAATCTTCAATTCCAACATGAAATCTTCAATAATCCAAGCTCCAACAAAATCAAACTTGTTGGAATCATTGAACACTGAGAGGGGAGGATGAATCAGTGTTCTGCAGTTAACAAACTTATCAAATTGATTCTTCAACCACCAGATAAAAATAAATGAAAGAAAAGTGTAGAAACATAAACTAATCAACCACAAAAACATAACACCATAATTTTTATGTAGAAACCCGGAAAGGGAAAAACCATGGTAGGATTGTGTTGGCAATATTACATTATAACAGATAATGAAAGATTGTTGACATTTCAATAAGGATATTGAGAAGGTTGTTGATGATTATGGACATAACTGATTAAAGATGTTTTACTATCTTGATATTATTATTTTGTCATTGATGTCAAGAAATTGATTTTCTAATTCAGTATGATGTTGCCATATCTTGAGAAGTATGATATGAAGATTATAAAGAAGTCAGTAAAGACACAGGAAAGAATATGATGAATAAGGGGATAAGTTATTCAATGGGAAACTCTACCGAGTCAGACAATGATGAGATCTTGATGTTTTAGATTGTTTTAACATCATACATATGTTGTAAAATGTAAAGGTTAATACTATACTATGTTATCAAGCAAAGAACCTAGTCGGTAAACCCTAAGGTTATCGCTATCGATTAATGAAGACAGAATGTCTACCGCGTGAAGTTTAGTATTTACCAAGTTGTAACCGAGCTATAACAGAATGCATTAAATGTTTACATGTGATATTTAATGAAAGAAGCTAATGAGTTGGAGCGGATCAATGATTGGTAAGCCGTGGAAGAAGTTTGTTAACGAATCTAAGGCAATGGAAAGTCGGCATGAAGATCTACAGTTCAGATTGAACCGCATTACCCTAACACAAGTTCCAAGGTGAATATGCAAGTTCCAAGGCGGGGTAAAACATTTTTAGATCAAAAGATACATTGAACCTAGACAAGATTGAAGATCTGATGGCTATGATTGATCATGGGAAATGTGATCAATGAGATTAAGCGGTTAGAAGATTGTTTATAAATAGGAAACTATTGATAAACAATGTATGCGGGCAAGTGTATGCACAGAGATGCTACATAGTAATTACCGAGCATAGAAGCTTGAAGACCTGTTAGAATAACAAAGTATTGATGCCCAACAGATAGACAAGATTAGTTCTATGTCTAGATTGTATTGAACAAATAGGAATCTGCTTTAGCATTTTAGATGTGAAGTTGCAGATAGATTTTTATTACTGTTATTTTGTGAAAGTGACAGGAAATCTCTTAACCGAGTGGACTTAACAGTCTTATATGTAAATCCTCTAACAAGGTGACATTCTGATTGAATGTTTGAAATCCTTTGACAAGGTCACTTCTAACAAAGTGAAGATCCTAACAGATCTGAGGGAAATCCCTTAACCGGGTCACATCTAGCAATGTGTTTGTAATCTTTAGCATGATTTGCTTTTAACTGAGCATACTCTAGAAGAGTATATTTCTTAGTGGGTCCGAAATTCCACAGTGGTTTTTCCCGATTTGGGTTTCCACGTTAAATCTGGTGTTATGAGGTTTATATTGTTCATATACTTTTGAGTTTGCATGTTTGACAGTTTTAGGTTATATGACTGATATATGTGTTACCGAGGTTGAATCTGATGTTTTTATGGATGATTAAGTTTGTATGATTCACCCCCCCCCTCTCATCTTGTTGGCTATTAGATCTGTACTTATATTAAGTATCAGAACTATCAGATTGAGTACCCACAATATTATTATACTTTGATTAGGACTATGATAATATTACAAAATGGAATGCACTTGCATTCAGGCACACTACCTAGACCTCACTGCTCAACTACATAAGAGGGAAACAACCCCGAAGGACTCACTATCCTACAAATGAAATACAAGAGAGATTACAATGTCTAAACTAGAATACACCATCTAAAAATGCCAAGAATCAGTTTTGGTTAAGAACAATTTGACTATCTTATGCTACTTTGACTTTCTATCTTGTTTTGTTGCACAATCATCTACTAGAGAACCAAATCTGCATTTTGATGCTCTTCACACTTCACACATCAAAATTTGAAAATTACACATACACACACATATCAAGATGATCATCTGGATCAGCATTATATATCCACACCAACAAAATAGATATCAACCAAGTCGGCTTCACAAAACTGCAAAATATGAAATGCGTAATGAATTGTCAGCTCAATCTATCCACAAATGCATATGCTAACCTAAACAGTATGGAAACAAGCTTCATGCATGTCGGCACAATCATCTCAAACTTGACAACAACCACCAAAATCATCCCACGTATTCTGGATCATATGTTACACCATCAAACCCAAAGATAACTCTGTTCTTCTAGAATCACCAGATACCAGAGTTTTAATCTCGCTCATGAATCAACATTAGAGGTCAAGAATACGAAGCAAGTTGCCTCGAACATCCAATCATCTATCTCTTATACCAAAACCAAAAATATACAATCAGAAATGAGTTATACTTAATGAATCTGCACACTGTGTTCCACCATCTAGACATGCCTAATGAATAAGAAAAACTCCTTAAGTCTTCTGGTAACTCAAATCTGCATACACCACATAGGAATTATAAACTAAGTTGCCATCAATGACAACCCCTAAGAAATATCCAAGCATGAATATTCACCGATACGGTGTCTCTTTCCAACAATCTCACCCTTTGGCATTGATGGCAACACTATGAAAAAATGAACTCAAGAACTCAAAACTGTAAAATATGAAACGTCTAATGACTTATCGGTTCAATCTATCCACAAATGCATATGCTAACCTAAACAATATGGAAACAAGATTCATACACTTCGGCACAATCATCTCTAACTTGACAACAACCACCAAAATCATCCCATGTATTCCGGGTCACACGTTACACCATGAAACCAAAAGATAACTCTGTTCTTTCGAAATCACCAGATACCGGACCTTTAATCTCGCTCATGAATCAACATCGGAGGTCAAGAATATGAAGCAAGTTGCCTCGAACATCCAATCATCTATCTCTTATATCGCAACCAAAACTATACAACTGGAAATGTTATACTCAATGAATCTGCACATTGTGTTCCACTGTCTAGACTTATGCTTAATGAATAACCAAAAATCCTCAAGTCTTCCGGTAACTCAAATCTGCATACACCAGATAGGATTTATTGATTGAGTTACCATCAATGACAACCCCTAAGCAATCTCCATGCATGAATATTCACCAGTACAATGTCTCTTGCCAACAAATCTTCCAAAAGAAAGCAATTTTATCTCGCATGGTAACCGACAACACTTTCAGACAAATTAATAAATAAATTTACAATCAAAACTATAGAACAATTTTGGCCAATCAAAATAATCCAATAAACCATTTATTATACCTACCATGCGTAAAAATGAGGTAAGTACTATTTAACATTATTATTTACTTACCCTTCTCAGAACAACCAATCAGAATAAAGGGTAGGTACAATTTATAATATAACCAATTATGCACATAATAATAATAATAATAATAATAATAATAATAATAATAATAATGTAGTATAAATCTTATTAATATATATATCAGTGGCTTGCCACTTTTGCTTAAAAAAAAGAAGGTAGTAGTATAAACATAAATGGGATAATAACAAATCAAATCCCAATAACAAATAGATAAATAAAAGCTTAATAATTAGAATCTCATAATAAAATATTAAAACATAAACAATAAATAAATAATAAATTAAATAATTAAATAATCACTTAATCAATAAATCAAATAAATCAATAAATTAATCTCAATTAAATAATTATAAAATCTCAACAATAAATTAAATATCAAATAATCAATTAAACACTAAATAAACCAAATAAATAAATAGAGACTTTCATAATAAAATCCAATTAAATATAAAATCAATCAATCATAAGAAAACATTAAATAATTAATAATAGCCAATAAACAATAAGTCAATTAATTAAATAAATCAAGTTCAATTAATCATTAACCAAGCTGATAGAAATAAATATTAAATAACAAACCAAATAATAATCAAATAATCAAATAAATCAACTATTATATTAATGGTGTACTAATCAAATATTAATTACATATAAATCACAAACTCACAACACCTCAAGCAACCTGACAAAGGGTCAAACATCGACACAAGACTCTAGCCACCAACTTGTTGGTCTTTCTGTGGCTGCTGGGTTGTCTTGCTCTTGGTTTGCAACCAGTTTTATTTTTTAGTCCTAGGTTCTCTTATGACACTATAATGCTTTATCTTTAAATCTTTGGGGTTTCGGGTCCTCTCAAAACCTGTTTTTGCTTAATCAAAAACTTGCGCCACAACACAACTGACAAGGTGAACAACTAAGCCTAGAGCATGAGAGGGAAGCACATGCCATCTCTGACAACTTGCCATTGGGATATGACATGCTCAAACTTGTGGAACCAAGTGGAGTCAATGTCTGGTACCTGCAAACCTGCATCCACCACTAAACACAATGCAACATATACAATAATATATCATAAATAATCAAGGAAGTGATAGAGAATCACAATGCCATATCATGCTCGCAATGAGTGGTATGACATCCTCCCTATCACAAAGACACTAGAAGACAATCACAATCATCACAACATCAACTCAATTATCATCATAATCATGGAATAGGGTTAGCATAATCAAGATGCCATCATAACCTCATAAATAATCCTGATCAACATATTTGTCCAGGACATAACTTCATCACAATGAATCCGTTATTGTCAAAGAAACTATCAGGGTGAAAATCTAAAAGTATATATCATACCTTCTCATAAAGGATGAGTCAGGGAGGGGCACTACATAATAACTATTATTCCAAGCATCGTACCAAAAATCATTGAAAAATCACATTTATGAGTTCCCAAGTGAGAGTATCAATGATGAATATCTTATAGACTATAATAAATTTCTAGATGTGTGAGCCAATGGACAAGGAAACTAACATGTGGATTTGGGAGGGGGAGATGAAGTCTTGATATTTGTATTATAGTACTTAACACTATTTTCTGTCTATATTGGAGTACATTTCCCATATCAATTTTCTTCTAGAGCCATAATTTGATCATGTAGGTGTCTTATTCCTAAGCCACCTTATTTATTTGTCAATATTTATCTCAAGCATGAGAAGAATATTTTTTAGTCACTCACTTATTTCAAGTAAAAATTTCATGATCTTTTCCAAGTGTTTGATGATGTCCAAAGATTTTTACATGATGAAATGATGAAAATTGGCAATGCTAAAATATTTTAAGTTGTTGGAAACTTGAGTTTGTGTGATATGTTTTCATTGATGTTAACCTATGTTGTGTTGTCATTGATGTCACTATGTGTTACAAATGGTCAGGAAGTGAGTGTTTTGCCATTGTTGAGTGATCTGGTGAAGACATTGAGTGTTTTTTAGAAGGATGGTGTAGTGGAAGGTTCAATATGCAAGAAAGAGTATTTAATGGACCCATGTGGAAGGATGTTTTGCATTCCTTTGGGTTTTGAAGATTATGTGTTGTGACTGGATATAATATTTATGTTCTATGTATATTGCATTATCAGGTTTTTAGGTCCACTATTGTTCAGATGGTAGAGTTGATTATTACTATTTTTGATAGTGAGGTTGTTTATCAGAACTGGTCCAAAAATTGCTTTGTGACTTTCGGATATGTGGATTCAAGTGTCGTGGTTTGGAGGACATGTTTATGTGGTTTGTGTGGTGTTCCAGTTCAATTTTCACTTGATGATTTGATTCGAAAATGGAGTTATGATGTTCTAATTTCAATGTTGTTAGTTGGCTTAGTTTTCCGTTGACTGTAGTGGTGTATCCTACTTGGATCATATTCTTTTGGTTTGGGTTTGCTTTGGAGAATGAGTTTTATTTGTGTTTTGGGTCTCACCACGATGTGTTTCGATCCACATTGTGTAATTTGCATTTGAGGTTTGTTTTAGGATGACTGGTTAATGTGGTTTAATATTTATCTAGATGTTTCTATTAGTTGGCTTAGTTTCAGTTGACTGTAGTGGTATATCCTACTTGGATCATATTCTTTTGGTCATGGTTTTCTTTGGAGAATGAGTTTGATTAGTGTTTTGGGCCTCAACATGGTGTGTTTAGATCCACATTGTGTAATTTGCATTGGAGGTTTGTTTTGGGATGATTGGTTAATGCGCTTTAATATTTAGTTAAATGTTTCATTTTATGCTGACCTTGGAGCATGTGTCAGCATGTCCGATTCATAAAAAAACATTTGGAAGAGTTTTGTCATGATGTCTTTAGGTCCCCTATATCTCCTGGAGTGGACCAGAATAAATATTTTAGGTTTGGGTGGTTGAAGTTATGCAATATTATTTATTCAGTCTATGGTTGAGCTAATTAAGGGTTTTAATCATTAATCTTGTATATAAAGAAGCGTGGATGTGTGAGTGATGGTATGGGATGTGTGTGAATTGACAAGCAATTGATGTGAATGATCTACAAGCAAACTTAATGTTGAAGATGTATGAAAGTTAAATGTGAAGAGCTTTGATGATGATATCTTCAATGTAATAATGCTTTGAGATAGTATTTGAAGTCAAATGTGTTTTCCATGATATTGGTCGCTTGACACAATGGTTCAAGGACAATTTTATGATTAGGAGATCTTGTTCTTTTCAATTTAGCTATTCCTATCTCCATCGGAAGATAGCGAGCCTCTTGGTAGCTTTCTGTTTCTTTCGTTGAGATAGCATGTTTTAGTTTTGCAAGTCATTTGTGTCTTGCCCTAAGGTTGTGCATCTTAGTTCTACAAGTTCTCTTAGGAGAAATGGGTTCCAAAGGCAACATTGTAATAAATTATATTGATATTGTGAGTGTGAATCTCACCATGGTTTTTACTTTATTGGATTTTCTATGTAAATATGGTGTTCATGTGTATGTTGTGCTTTGTGCTTTCATGATTTATTATTTTTGTAATTATATGGTTAAGGTTTAAAGTTTGAAGATGAAAAAATTAAGTATTTTTGAGATCTAGATTGATTCATCCCCCTCTTAGTCTCATGGTATGTTCAAGAACTGGTATCAGAGTGAGGGTCCTCTCGAGAAGCTTAACTAGTTGAGGAAGATCCAAGATCAAATAAGATTACACCTTCAAGGCTCCAAGAGAAAAGATGAAATATCATTTAACAACTATGTCGGCTAAAATATGGGAAATCATTAAGAAGGGTTATACTACTCCTTAGAATGGGCCTACAACTCTAGATGAAATCAAAGCATATGGGAATAATACAAAGGCTACAGTTGTAATTGTCACCTATTTGAATGATGCAGTATTCAACAAATTTATAGGCACAAAGTCAGCTAAAGGAATTTGGGAAAAAGTTGAAGAGTGTATTTGAAGGTGATGAAAAGATAAAGAAAGCCAAGATTACAAATCTAAAGCACAAGTTTGATAATGTAAGAATGTTTGATTATGAAAACATTGAAGGCTATACTAATTGAGTGAATGAAATTGTAAATTCTCTTTGAGGTGTTGGTGGAACACTAGAAAAAAGTGAAGTTGTAAGGAAGATAATGGCAACATTGTCAAAAATCTATAAACTTAAGAAGAATGCTATTGAGAGAAATCATGACATGAATATGTGCACTGTGGATCAACTCCTTGGTTCACTCTCTATCTTTGAGATTTCTGAATTGGATGACATTAAAAAGGAAAGGAAGGAAGCAACATTCAAAGTTACAAATAAGATTGAAGAAGAACCAAAAGAAAATGAAGACATGGATGAGATTGAAGAAAATTTTGTGAGAAGATTGAAGAGAGGAACTGGTAAGTACAAAGTTAAGTTACCCCTAAAATGTTTTAATTGGGGATTATTGATCATTATGCTTCTAGATGTATGTATAAATAATACTATGGTGGAAGACCTAATGATGATAACTAAGGAAAGGAGAACTACAAAGTGAATCATAGAGATATGAGAAGAGATGACAGAGATAAGAAAAATAAGATTTTTTGTTCAACAAAGGCCTACTCATCTGAAGAAGAATATGACAATGAATCAAATGAAGAATCTTTGTTGTTGGCAATAGAAAAAAATAATGATGAATGATTCGACAGTTCAAAAGATGTAAATAAAAGTGAGAAACTAGTAAGTGTGAAGACTACACTACATGCAAAAATGGAGCCAAAAATGTGGATCATTGACTCTGAATGTTCAAACCATATGATTAGTGATAGAGATAAGTTCATTAACCTTGAGAAATATGATGGTTGATTAGTTAAGTTTGTAGGAGAAGAAGCTGCACCTATTTGTGAAAAAGGAAGCATCGCTATTGATGGTAAGCATAAAACTGATGATGTTAAATATTATGTTAAAGGTTTGAGACATAATCTGTTGAGTGTGAGTCAGATCTGTGGCAAAGGTTATAAGGTCATATTTCATGGATTTGGATGTGAAATCAGAAAAGGAATTATTGGAAGATTAGTTGCAAAAGGTACAAGGACTAATGGAAATATTTACAATGTAAGGGATAACAATGGAGGAAGCTGTTTGTTGGCACAAAATAGTGAATTTTGGTTGTGGCACAAAATAATGGGACATATCAACTTTGATAATATTATGAAGATTATCTCTAATCATGTTGTGAGAGATTTACCAAGGATTATCAAACCTGATGATACTGTGTGCATGGAATATCAGTTGGAAAAGCAAACAAAGAGGAAATTCATAAACAAGGAGTACGCTACTTCATAACCTTTGGATTTGATTCATACAGATCTGTGTGGACCTACAAGGACAAGAGGACTAAGAGGATAAATGTGTTTTATGTTACTTATTGATGATTACTCTAGAACAACATGGGTTACTTCTTAAGAGAAAAGTCTCAGGAATTACACAGATTTAAAGTATTCAAGTTAATGGTTGAGAATCAAATGTCTAAGGTTTGATAGAGGATGAGAGTTTACATCAAATTAATTCAATAATTTTTGTGAAGAACATGCTATTAAGAGGCATTTTTCATCCCCAAGGAATCCTCAACATAATGGTGTAGTTGAAAGGAAAAATGCGACTGTTGTTGAGATGACTAGAATTATGTTGAAATATGCTAATATGCCTAATGTATATTGGAAATAAGGTTTGGATACTGTTGTTTATCTTCTTAACATGGTACAAATCAGAGTGAATCACACAAAGACACCTTATAGACTGTGGAATGCAAGACCTCCTATAGTTAAGTACTTCAGAATATTTGGAAGTAAGTGCTACATAAAGAGAAATGAAGATGATCTAGGCAAGTTTGATACTCAAGAAGGCACTTTATGGACTCAAGCAAGCTCCTAGAGCTTGGTATGCAAGGTTGGATAGATATTTGTTGCATCAAAACTTCAAGAATGGTACCATAGATGAAAAAGGGGGAGAGTTATAGTTGGAGAGTTAGTTGCCAATTGATGGTACATGTGTTTTCATCAATGATGAAGGGGGTGATAATTGGTAGTTTGCATTGTATTATCATTGATATCAAACTTGTGTGTATTGATGACAAAAGAGAACAATAGGAGGAAGTTGTCAGTTGTGTTTATCATTGGTGTTGTGATCAATGACAAAGGGAGACATTGTTAGCAATGTGTGTTTAATATTGTCTTTGATGTCAACCTCATATGTGTGGATTGTTGCTTGATATGTAAAGGTACAAAAATGAGTGCTCAAATGTTTTTATGATGTTTGGTGGTGATGTTGAGTGAGTATGTGGTGTTTGTAGAAGGTGATAGTATCAGAAGTTGAAATATGTAGGAAAGAGTATTTCAAGTCTTTATTAAAATGCTCCACATTCCTCTTTTTTAAACATGATGACTTTTAGTTATAGATTTAATGTCTATGTTCTGTGAATATTGCACTATCATGTTTTCAGGTCCTCAATAGTTTAGGTATTGCAGTTGGTTGTTGCAGTTTGTCGATGGTGAGTCTATCTGATAGGACTGGTCCAAAGAATCTTTTGCATTTCTCCATAGTTTTGTTTCATGTGTTACAACTTGGAGAATATGCTCATATTGTTCATGCAATGTTCTAGTCTAGAATTCAAGTGCTTTTTTGCTCCACAAGTGAAGTTATGTTGTTATATTGTTTGGTGCTATCATTTGTGTTGGTCTTTGGCTAACTCAGTTCGTTCATCTTATTTGGATTATACTCTTTTGTTCTATATATAAATTTGAGGTTGTGTTAGGGTGTTGCTATGGGTCTTGCCATGGTGTGTGAAGATCCACATTAATCCATTTTCATTGGATAATGTTTTTGGGCCAATTGGTTAATGTTCTTTACTATTTATCAACACACTATGTTTGATGCTAACTTTGGAATCTATGTGTTTTTGTGTGTGGTTCATTGGAATCAACTTAGGAAAACATGTTGTGGTGTATTTGGGTCCTCTTTATCTATTAGAGTGGACCGTATATTGAATATTTGGGAAATTGAGAGGGGGGGGGTGTGAATCAGTTGATAACTTAAAACTATTTCTTTAATTATTTTCGCATCCAAATCCAATCCAACATAATTAACTAAGACAAATATTACATAAAACACATAAACATATAATAGATCACACAATGAACACCGGATATGACATGGAAAAACCTAGAAGGGAAAAATAATGGAGAATGTTAGTTCTCAATATAAAACACTTGTTAAGGTGATTTGTATAAAGGGTGGCTCACTGCTAGAATGATCACTGCAGGTGGGCTCACTGCCAAAGAGAGAAAGAAAGAAAGAAAGAATCCACCACGGAAACACAATCTGCAAAAACTAGACTTCTTTCAGTGCCCCAACACCAACACACTCTCACATATCACCAACAGTTAGATCTTTCCTTTCCAATCTTGCATATCTTCAAAATATTGTCACTTTTTCATATCTAACACAATCAAATCATCCTCATATATATTGTCTTCTGGGAAGCATAATATTTCGACCAAGATAGATACCTAAAATAGGTCAACACTAAACATTTTGGTGGTGGGAAGGAATGATAAGTAGACCATACCACAACACACATCAACGGTCAGATCAACATGTTACAAGCATTACAAATTCTGGACCCAAAACATGACTCACACTCTACACCAAAAGGCACTACACATCCTCGAATTTCAGACTTAATCCAAACCCAAAAACTCATTGCCTAATACACCAGAGATAAGAATGGAACCTCAATATGCATGAATACCATCAATCAATACCATATTTGATAACTAGAGATATCTAGATCACTAACAACACATCATCTAGAGCACCAAAGATTCCAGGAACACATATTCTAGATCACCAATAAAAAGAACATCAATGACAGCCATTATGTTGACATCAATGGAAACCACTCAACATCATCACCATCATATATGCAACACCATATTTATCATAGTTTCTCAAGGTGGATGACTTTCTGTAAATTATGTCTATTCTATTTGTGGTCAACCTAGTTGAGAGTTTCAGTAAATAAGCTTATATAAATAGATGTGAAAATGTGTGATTTTGTGTGTGGATTTATTGAAGTGATTTGGAAGTATATGTGGGAAGAAGTGCAAATATCAGTTTGTGATGAGATTTGATGATCATATCTTTAAGTATGATAGAGTTTTGAGAAGTGTGTGTATTGTGTTTGTCATGATATTGGTCGCTTGAATCAGAGGTTAAAGGATAGCTTCATGATCAAGAGGTCTTGTTGAGATGCCTCTATTTCCTCTTGTGTTAACCCTGTTTGCATCTCTTCTATACACCCTTGCTAGGGTGGTATAATTTCACACTTAGGTTAGCACCCACCTTAGTGTGTCTTGCATCTTGCATTTCTAATTCCCCTTTAAGAATTTAATTAATTAATTTAATTAAATCTAAGGTCATGTTTCATCACTTTACACATTATAAAGTTGGGCCCTTTACCCTAAGCGTGCCCCTTTTTATCTTATTCCTCCAATGAATCATTTAATCATAAACCCTAATTATGTCTTATTTTGACCGTTTAGGTCTGATTTCACAGATCAAAACATCTCAAAATTAGTTGTAACTTTGGGATGCACTCTAATATCATCATATCTAATGGCCACAAAAAAATGGTGAAAATTTGGTCGAACCATGGCGGGAATGCACATGGTCCGCAACTTTTTCCCTGAAATTTTGGGAGCACAATCTTATGATATAATAATGCTTAACCCCAAAATATTAGCGGGAAGTTCAAATCCTAGGTCAGCCTAAACATGAAATTAAGATGTAGGGTTTCATACTTAAGAGCTCTCTTTCTTCATTTGAAGGGGTCTTCTTCTAAGAATCTAAGAGGAGGTTTTTGGAGCATTAGAGCCTTCTTTGTAGTGAAAGAGTAGATCTTTGAAGTCTTTAACGACATTCAACACTCATCCATCAAACGTTCATCAAGCATGATTTTATCAATTGGGGGCTTTTGAAGATGTAGAAGAACAATAGGAGATCACCGACTGACGATCGACTTGTACCTCTCCCTTGGGGTTGGGTATGGTTTCATGTTGTTTTCATGTCTTTGCATAAGCTTAATTTTGATTCACATTCATGCTTTAGATAACTTTGCATTGTGGATTTAGAGCATTTACTTTGTCAATTAGAAGTAATTAGGGTTTACTCTTTAGGGTTAGTCCAGGTTGTTTACTTTCATTCTTAGGATATTGCACACACACAAGGTTCTTGCAAACACATTTTCAATACATTATCGACTATTCATGGAGGTGGAAATCACCAACATAGAGGTTTGACTAAGGCAAAACCCTATATAGCCACCCCAAACCCTCTTTTTCAACTTTAGGTACAGGTTAAGATCTGAGCATCGCTGGAAGTTTTGAAACCGGAAGAGCACACAAGGACATTTATGGGTTGCAAATATTCACAAAAGCCCCAAAGGACAGGGGCATGGCACCCTGGTCATGCCCAAGATAGTGGTGTGGCACTATGGTCCTACCCCCTGTCAGCAGGATATAGAAGAATAGTACTTTGCAAGCCTTAAAATCCATCATGTTAGTTGCAGCTCCCGAAGTGTAGAATCAAGATAGTGGCATGACACCCTGGTCCTGGATATTTCTGTTCAGCTGGGGATAGCACTCATGTTTTCCTTCTATTCTTTACTTTTCAGTAGTGTATCAATTGTTCTTTGATCTACATTCTTAGATTAGGGTTTGCTTTCTTACTTGCATTCTAGGTTAGATTGCATTTTGCATCATTTCTCTCTCTCATTTACAAAGGAATATAAAACCTAAGAGGTAATCCACAACTCTCTCTTTCTCATAAGAAGTAGCCAACATTTGTTACCTCCCTAGGCTCTTTCATATTCAATGAGTGTGTATGAAAGTGGGATTAGGGTTTCCATACTTAGTCTCACTTTTTCCCCTACACATCTTTGGTGAACCTGACGTGAATCCAATTTCATTTTCATTTTCATTGAATTGTTAGATCTAGATCTAGTTTATTTCATTTGCTTTCAAAACATAAAAAAATAAAGATAGGTTTCTTTCATTTTCCTTGCATTATGTGTTTGAGTTTCATGCAATTTTTATTTCAAAATGTTAGATTTCTATTTGCAAGATGTTCATGCTTTTGATGATGTATGCAATTTTGTTGATTATGAGTTTAGTAAGGATGAATTAGATGAATCTCTAGATGAGTTTTTGAACCTTAAGCCTTCTAAACCCTCATTTTTCCAATAATTAATCAACCTTGTTACTATGCCATTTCGTGGTGATGAGAAAGATAAGTTGAATGAATCCTCTCATGGGTACTTTCCTATCAACTCCTCCACTAGATCTAGAAACATGGTTGACTCTCATGATTCCCTCTATGATGTTATGTCTCCTTTTGAGTCCAAAGATAATCCTTTCAATCACTATGACCATGCCTTATTGGACGATGCCTTGGATGACTTTATGTCTTTGCCTAAACTTTCAAACAAGAATAATTCATCTAAAAGGTTAATCAATATGATCAATATGAAACAACATAGAAAACCACTTTTTTTTGTCCAAGGTGCTTGTCCTTCTCCAACTTCACCTCTTCCTAATCAACCTCTTTTAATGGTTCAAGGTGGATATAGTCATGATTCCTTTAGCACTCCAAACAAACCTATCATTACGGTTCAAGGAAGGAATCCCAATTAGAGTCCTTATAGCTATGCTAGACAACTAACTAAGGATAGTTATAATACAGCTGCCCATACCTATAACACAAGAAACAATAGGCAACCTAATCCTTCTCTTGTTGTTCTGACTCCTCTACTTGATCCTCAACCCATTCTTCCTCAAGCACCTCGCATTTCACAAACCCTTGGTCAGGAATATGATCTTTTTGAACAACTTAAAGCTACTCCTGCCAAGATATCTCTTTGGGATTTTCTTCAAACTTCCTCGACTCATCATGGAATGCTACAAGATTCCTTGAAAACATTGAATGTCCCATCTACAATGACATCCAATAATATGGCTTCCTTGATCCACTCTATTATAGCACCTAAGGCTTAGATTATGTTTACACAAGATGAGCTACCCTCTAGTGAAGTTCAACAACAATATGATCCCTTAATGATTGTGGATATCGTAAATGATAGTGCGATAAGATGAACACTAGTTGACAATGGTTATGGCCTTAATGTTTGTAGCATTAACTTGTTGCATAAGATCAATGTTGATATATCTCTTATTAAGCCCGATTCTCTCACTATCATTGGCTTCGATAATGTTGCTAAATCTTCACTAGGTATCATCACCTTGCTTGTTAAGGTAGGTCAAGTTACTTTACCTACTCCTATCCATGTTATGTCTGGAGAGTTGATATACAAATTTTTGCTAGGGAGACCTTGTATTCATGGAATTGAGGTTGTTCCCTCTACATTGCATAGGCAAATCAAATTCATTCACAACAATACAACATACACCTTGTTAGGTGACACAAGGTTCAAGGCTTATTTACAAACATCAAGTTCTAAATCCTCTTCAATCAATTCATCCCCACCTATCTTATAAAAATCCTCTAAAGCTTCTACTCTGATTAGTGTGATCAATTCATTGAACCTGTCTCCTATATCTGAATCGATTCCCAATACTTCCTCAAATGGACCTAAGGTTCTTGAGGAAGAGTCTTCTCAGCCCGACTCTACAATTGGGAATAGTTTCTCTCCTGAAAAGATTCTTGTAGAAGATGATTGGGGATCCCTTGATTTCAATCCTACTTTCGTAGGGGAATACAAAATTCCCTTGAGAGAACCTAAGGTCAAAAAGAAGAAAGAAGAAGAAGAACCCAAAAATCAATCTACTTTGTCTGGGCCATTGAGTAATAACTTTATGGTGGCTTCTCAGACTTTATCTCCCTTAGTTTTAGGTCTAGAGGATTTTGACTCTTCACTTTTTGAAAATCCTCCTTCTTCTTTGGAAATGACTAACCTTTATGGTCTTGGTTTTCACATCCTAGCTAGGTGTGGATATAATGGAAATGGATGTGGTGCTCAAGAACAAGGGATTAAGGTTCCCTTAATGGAAAACAACTTTCGTGATATGACATTTGGGCTTGGTTATGATCCTTTCAAGCATACTAAAGCCTCTAAGAGACCATCTATTAGTGTTAATGTCATTTTTGCTTCTCTTTCACTAAAATATTAAGAATATATTGACTGTGACCCTTCTTGTGTCTTTTCTTTGGATGTTTTTTCTACCGATGATTCCTTAGCTGAATTCTTGGGAGCTTATGACAACCTTCCTCATTATCACCATAACCACAGTTCTCCCTATTTTCTAAATGCGGAAGGTTACTTTGGGAATGAAAGAAATAACGAGATATTTAAAGAATTTCCTCAATTAAAAGATGCTCCTCAACAAATCAATCTCCTAATAAATGACACCATTGATATCAAGATGGATCCTTGTGTTGAAGATAAAATCATCAAGATAGGGAAATGTCTTGATGAATAAGAGAAAAAAAAGTATGCCGAGTTTTTACATGAATTCTCTGAGATATTTTCTTGGATATTCTGACATTCTTGGCGTAGATCCTAAGATTATCACTCATAACATTGTCCTAATTCCTGATGCTAAACCTGTGAAGCAAAAGATTCAAAAGATTCACCCTAAAGTGGCATTACTTGTTAAAGTTAAAATTGAAAAACTATTGGATGTTGGATTCATTCATCCTATTGATTATTCCCCATGGATTTCAAACATTGTGGTTGTGGCTAAAGCTGAAAACAAGATTAGGATGTGTACGGATTTTTGTGATTTAAACAAGGCCTCTTTAAATGATGAATTTCCTCTCCCGAATATCGATATGATAATGGATTCGGTAGCAGGGCATTCTTTATTATCCTTTATGGATGGTTTCTTAGGATATAATCAAACCTTTATTAATCCTCAAGATCAATATAAAACTGCTTTTACCACTCCTTGGGGTACGTTCTATTGGATTGTGATGCCTTTTGGATTGAAAAACGTAGGCACAACCTATCAGCATGCTATGACTCTCATCTTCCATGAATATATGCATAAAACCTTAGAAGATTACGTTGATGACATCTTAGCCAAATCTGTTCTTCGTACAGATCATGTTAAGATCCTTCGTCAAATATTTGAGAGAATTCGTTAGTATAACATGCGTTTGAATCCCCGAAAATGTGTTTTTGGTGTGGATAGTGGAAAAATATTAGGATTCATAGTTTCACATCGTGGTGTTGAGGTGGATATGAAGAACATAGATTATATTGTTAACATGCCACCTCCTAAGAATGTCTCCCAACTAAAAAGTTTGCAAGGAAAGATCCAAGCTATTCGTAGGTTCATCTCTCAACTTGCAGATCGTTGCTTTTCCTTAACACAATTGCTTAAAAAGAATATCACTTTCCAATGGAATGAGGATTGTTGCCAAGCATTTGAAGACCTAAAAACCTATTTATACAATCCTCCTATTCTTCAACCTGTTGATCCTACTAAGCCTTTTCTCATGTGCACCGTTGCTTCCCCTCAAGCTCTTGCAACCTTATTGGCACAATGTGATAAGGATGGTAGAGAATGTCTGGTTTATTACATAAGACACACTCTACTTGATTATGTAGTCTGATATTTTGCAATAAAAAGACAATACCTTGATTTAGTCTTTGCAATTCAAAAGTTGAGGCATTATCGCTTGAATGCTGAGATCCATGTTATCATTAAATTTGATTCTCTTAAACATCATTTCTCCAAAACTGACCTTTCTAGATGCTTAGCTAAGTGGGTTATGATGTTGACCGAGTTTGACCTTAAATTTGTCTCACAAAAGGCAATAAAGGGTCAAGCATTGACTAACCACTTAGTTGATGCTCCTTCACCCTTCTCCCTACCTAATCCAAAGTCCTTTTCCTATTCATTTATCATATCATCTCAATTCCTTATGTACCAACAACATTTCTGATATGAAGCTCTTATAGTAGGAATTAAAGCAACCTTGGCATTGAATGTGAAACATCTACATATTTATGGAGATTCTCAACTAATCATAAGACAACTGACAAGAGTTTATAAAGCTAAGCAAGACAAATTATCACAATTTAGAGATCTAGCTATATCCTTTTTGCAAAAATTTGATTCTTATACAATGGAGCCTGTTCCTCAAAAAGATAATCGACATGCTGATGTGATGGCATGTGTTGCCTCTCTTGTGTCTCTAGAGGACCCCTTGGTAGATCTTAAATTCTACCCCAGCTATTGTTGATAATCCTAGTGATGTGGCATATTGTTGCATTATAGATTCTGATGAATGGTACTTACATATCATGAGATATTTGAGTGATGGTACCTTTCCTAATTCTACGAATAAGAATACTAGGGCTAGGATTCACAAATTGGCTGCTAGATACATTATCATTTCTAATAATATTTATAGGAGGGGTTATAATGGTATTCTCCTTTGATGCTTAAACAAGGCTGAAATTCCTATTGCTCTAGAGGAAGCACATTCAGGTGTTTGTGGGGGGCATTTTGGGGTAGATCTTTAGTTCAGAGATTGCTCCGAATGGGATGTTATTGGAAAACCATGGAAAATGATTCCTTTGTGTTTGTTATAAGATGTCATCAGTGTCAGCAACATAGCAATTTTATCCATGCCCCTGCCCAAGAACTTTGATCACAGGTAGCATCTTGGCCCTTTTCTACATGGGGTTTGGATCTTGTTGGTAAAATATGTCATTCTTCATCTCAAGGACATACTTTCATCATAACTGCCACTGATTACTTTATGAAGTGGGTGGAAGTCGTTCCTCTTCGATCCACTACCGCTGAAGTAATTTGTCAATTCATTTTGGAAAACTTTATTTCTAGATTTGGGGTACCTTCTGCCTTAGTTTCAGATAATGGAACGTCATTCAAAAATAAGGTGTAGCGTCGTAAATTGTACGCACTTGCTAGGGTGGTACAATTTCACACCTAGTTTAGCACCCGCCTTGGCGCATTTTGCATTTTGCATTGCATTTCCCCTTTAGCACTTAATTAATTAAATTAATTAGGTCTAAGGTTCTATTTTATCATCTCCTATATCATAAAGTTGGGCCCTTTCATTAAAGTGTGCCCCTTTCATTTTATTCTTCCAATACATCATTTAATCAAAAACCCTAATTAGGTCCTATTTTGAACTTGGGGGCTTGATTTCGGGGGTCAAAACATCTCGAAATCAGCTATAACTTCGGGATTCTCTCTAAAATCATCATATCCGATGGCCCTAAAAATTTGGTGAAAAGTTGTTGGGACCATGGCGCCCGGCGTGCACATGGTCCTGGACATTTTTCCCAAAATTTTAGGAGCATGATCCAATCATAAAATAAAGCTTAACCCCAAGAAATTGGTGGGATATTCAATCTCTAGGTCGGCCAAAAGTTGAAATTAAGACCTAGGGTTTCATATATAAGAGCTCTCTTTCTTCATTTGAAAGGATGAGAATTTTTGGTTTCAAGGACCTTCTATGCAGCGAAAGAGCAGATTTTTGAAGACTTCAATAACATTCAACATCCATCCATCAAGCATTCATCAATTTCATTCATTTAGGGCTTGGGAGACATTGAAGAACAATAGGAGATTACCGACTGAAGATTGGCTTGTACTCCTCCCTTGAGGGTTGGGTATGATTTCATGTTGTTTTCATGTCTTTGCATAAGCTTCAATATATCCTTTATCCATGCTTTAGATCACTTTGCATCTTGATTTAGAGCATTTACATTATCATTTACAAGCAATTAGGGTTTACTTTCTAGGTTGCTCTAGTTTGCTTTCTTGCATTTAAGGACCTTGCACACACACTAGGTCTGCACACACAATACATTTTACAATACAAATTGGCTATTCGTGGAGGTGGAAATCACCGAAGCAGGGGTTTGACTAAGGCAAAACCCTATATAGCCGCCCACCACACCTTTTCAGATATAAGTGCAGGTTTCGAAATTCGGACGACGCCGCAAGTTACAGATCCGGAAGAAGCAGACGGAGACCGAAGTTCACACCAAATCTCAGAACAAAAGAACAGGACAGGGGCGTGGGGTGCCCAGGTCCTACCAGGATAGGGGCGCTGGGCACCCTGGTTCCTGGGATAAGGGCGTTGGGCACCCTGGTCCTTCTGACAATAGTTTTCAGCATTTTTGACAGCTTTGCAAAACAGCAGTTTCCGGAGCAGTTTCAGGGGTAGAATCAGGACAGTGGCGCCCGCGCCCCCGTCCCGAACATTTTTAGTCAGATTTTAACTCTGAGTACGCATTTGCATTCTTGTCTTGTCCTTGTGTTTATAGCTTTCCATTGTTTAAGTTCAATTCTGCAATCTTGTTATTAGTTCATACTTGCACTTTGGGGTTAGGAATTGAACTTGCATCATTTTATCTTTCAATTGCAACAAAGGAATAGAAATCCTAATAGGTAGCCTGTGGCTCTCTCTTCCACAAAAAGAAGTGGCCAATTGTGTGATATCTCTAGGCTCTTTCATATTCCACAAGTGTGTGTGGTTGAAAGTGAGATTAGGGCATGTTTGCTTAGTGTCACTTTTTCCCCCACACATTTTGGTGAACCCGACGTGAATCTATCATTGCTTCCTCTTGCATTGCATTTGTTAGATCTAGATCTAGATTTAGTGTGTTTTCATTTCATTTTCATTAAAAAGAAAAAAAAAAAAAAAGTGTGTTTCTTTGCATTGTGTGTTGAAAATTTTATGCAATTTCAAAATGTTAGATTTTTATTTGCAAGATGTTCATATTTGTGATGATTATGAGTTAGATGAAGCTTTAGATGAATTTTTGAAACCTAAATATACCAAACCTTCTTTTTACCAAAAACTCATAAACATTGTTACTATGCCATTTCATTGTGATGAGAAAGATAAGTCGAATGATTCCTCTCAAGGGTACATTCCTATCAGCTCTTCCACTAAATCTAGTAACATGGTTGTTTTCAATGATCCCCTCTATGAAGAGATATCTCCTTTTGAATCAAAAGATAAACCTTTTAATAGATATGATCATGCTTTGTTGAATGATGCCCTTGATGCCTTTGTGTCCCCTAAAAAACACTCCCTTCATGAGGATCCTTCTGTGCAAAAAGATGACATTATCCCTACATTTCCTAGTGATGGCCTTTCCTTTTCCAACAAAATTCCCACTAGAGATGATGAATTAATGGTAAATGCTTACCCTTCTCCTAAAGTTGGTCTTACCCATAAGCATCCCTTAGAGAAAGAAGATGAAATAATAAGCAATTTCCTTAATTCTCTCTCCCCTATTGAACATATTTTGAGGAAAGAGGATGAGTTTAACACATCTATTGATGCTCTCCCTCCTAGGGATGAGGAATTAATAAACAAAGTTATCTCCTCTCCCTAAATTGACAATACTTCAAACATTCCTTTCAACAACTTCACTATTTGGGATGAACCATTAGAAGAAGGTATAGATTATTCTCTACCCCTAGCCAAAGGGGATGAAATCAAGATTGAAAACTACCTTGATAGTTTCTCACCTTCCTTGAATCTCAATCATTCTTCCTCTAAAAATAAAGCATCTCCCTCTCCTCAACTTGGTTCTACTCATAAGGAAACCCTAGTTCAAAGCAAAATGGTTAACATCTCTTTCAAAGATATCCCTCTCAAAAGTGAGACTGTAGAGAGTAGTGTTGATCCTTCTCCTAGAGAGTTTATTCCCCATGTAGATCCTGTGATGATAAAGGATGATATGAACTTTCCTAGTATTACTCTCCCTACTAGAACATCAATGCCTATCCCTTGTCTCTCTCCTAAAATTGATTTGATCTGTGATAAGATTTTAGTGCAAGAGAAGACTATCAATAATTCTTCCAACACTTTTGTTCATTCCTCTAAACCGTCCTCAATCAATTTGATACATGTGAATGAGACACCTAACAAACCTCTCTTCACTGTCCAAGGTGCTTGTCCTTCTCAAAATTCTCAACCTTTAAATAAGCCTATCTTAGTGGTTCAAGGTGGTTATGCTAATGATTCTTTTTGCACTCCTAAGAAACCGGTTATTACTGTGCAAGGAGGTTATTCCTCTAAGAGCCCTTATGAGTATGCTAAGCAATTGACTAGAGAGAGTTATCATGCGGTTGCCCATACTTATAATACTAGAAACAATAGGCAACCTAATCCTCCTCCAGTTATCCCAACTTCACTTCCTCCTTCCCAACCTATTCTTCCCCAAGCTCCACGTATTTCACAAGTTCTTGGTAAGGAATATGATCTCATAGAACAACTTAAAGCTACCCCTGCTAAGATATCCCTTTGGGATTTGATCCAAACTTCTTGTGCTCATCATGGAATGTTACAAGATGCCTTGAAAGATTTGAATGTTCCTCCACCTAATACATCTAGTAATATAGTGTCTTTGGTTAACTCTGTGATGAATCCTAAAGCTCAAATTGTGTTTACTCAAGATGAGTTGCCTACTAGTGAAATTCAACATCAATATGATCCCTTGATGATTGTGGTTATCATAAATGACACTGCTATAAGACGAACACTGGTAGATAATGGCTCTGGCCTTAATGTGTGTAGCATTAATCTATTGCATAAGATGAATGTGGATACATCCCTTATTGAGCCTGACTCTCGTCCCATTCAAGGCTTTGATAATGTGGCTAAGTCTTCATTAGGTATTATCACCTTACCCATCACAGTGGGACCCATTACTTTGCCTACTCCTATCCATGTTATGTCAGGAAATCTAACATACAACTTGTTATTAGGGAGACCTTGGATTCACAGTATGCAAGCTGTCCCCTCTACATTGCATAGACAAGTTAAATTCATTTATAACAATAAGACATATACCTTGATAGGTGATACTAATCTTCAGGCTTGTTTGCAAACATCTACTTCCAAAGGGAGTTCTTCTAAATCTTCCTCTTCTAATGATGACTCTTTAAACAAGATACCTATGGATGAATCATCACCCTCTGATAATCAAGAAGATTCTTCTCAACTTGAATCCACACATGAAAAGGCTTTTTATCCTGAGAAGGTTCTCGCAGAAGACGATTGGGGATCTCTTGATTTTAATCCCACCTTTGTAGGTGAGTATAGGGTTCCTCCTAGAGAGCTTAAAGTTAAAAAGAAGGAAGAAACTAAAAATCAATCAATCTTACCTGAACCTATGAGCAATAATTTTGTGGCCGCTTCTCAAACTTCTTCTCCTCACACCTCTAATTATGAAGAGTTTGATTCTTTGTCTTATGAAAAACCACCTTCTCTTCCTGAAATGGTTGATCGTTATGGTCGTGGTTTTTGCATTTTTGCTAAGCATGGGTATCATGGAAATGGTTGTGGCGCTCATGAACAAGGGATAAAAGTTCCTCTAGAGACTAATTTTCACAATTATGCCTTTGGACTCGGCTATAATCCCTGCAAACGTACCAAAGCATCTAAAAGACCATCTCTCAATGTGAATGCTATATTTAGTAGTGATGATGATCTCACTTCAACTAAATCATCTTCTACTTCTATCAACTCTCATTCCCCTCATAAGGAAATATTGGCGATGAACAAATCTCTTTATGACTCCTCTCAAATTTCTAAATCCACTTATGAATCTTTATCTCCTATTTATCATAAAAGTCCTTTCCTCCAGGGATAAGGCTCTAATAAATTACACTCATCCCTCTTCTAAGATTTCTTGTGACTTTTCTTCTTCAATTTTTATCACTTTATACATGTTTTTGATCTCACTTATAGTTGAGCATTTAGCATGTCATATTCAAATACCTCATTCAATCTATCATGTCTTTAAATAACATTAATGGCTGTTATGTTGCTCATCATTATGTGACATTGGTAGCTCATTTACTGGGAGCTCATTGTCATTCATGATGGTACAATTTCAAGTGCAATCATATTTTTTGAAGCAACATAATAGCCTAATTTTCTTGTTCCTATGGGGACAAGAATGATTTCATACATCTCTTCTTTTGCTTATGTCCAAATCTCTCCCTAGAAGATTGTGTAAGTCCTTCTCATTGTCCTTATCCTTGGGAGGCAATGATCTTTCCTTATTTTTATCTAAGGATCCACTTTTTCCTATTTTGTGGATGGTGTGGACTTTATTACTTGATGTTATGCCTTGTACGCATTTGTTGTTGTTTGTTCAAGGATTCTCTCTTACAAGAGGTGTAAGTCCTTGACTACAACCTCTTTTGCACTTGGTAAAATACATCCATAACAAATTCACTCTCCTAATTGGGTTAAAAAGAGCGTCATCCTTCATTAAGAATCACTTTCACCTCGCAAAAGAAGGAAGTATTGCATTCTTATTCTCTTCTTTGTCTTATTCTAGAAGATGTTATATTTGTCTAAGATAACTCCTCTCGGGGATAGGTGTCTTTTGTACAAATATCTCTTCTCCTCTAAGGATCTCTTTTACACATACTGCAAGATATCCCTTTTTCAACTATCTTACCCTTGCTTAAAGAGTGCAAAACTCTCTTGCTTGGATCTATGACATTGTTGCATTTTTGGGGTATCTTCTTTTGTGATGAAGGTAGGTATCCTTGTTCTACTTTTCTTATGACGTAAACATTACACTTTTTGAGCAATGGGTCATTCTCGGAACCAGAGCACAGACTCTTAGAGCGAGATGTCTCCATTTTTCTTTTATGCAAGGTGATTATTCTCGGAACCAGAGCACAGACTCTTAGAGCGAGATGTCACGCTTTTGTACTATACATATACAGGTTGTAGCATACTCAGGCATAGACTCCTATGAGGTGCTTCTAACCTCACTTACACACACATGCACGAGGTTGAGTGGAACTAGCGGCATAAGGCTAGACTTTCTCACTCTCCTCCCTTACATGGATCACCTAGACAAACTCTAGGGGCTAGTTTTCCATGTCCTTTGTCCCATGGATCGCCTAGACAAGATCTAGGGGCGAGAAGTCCATGTTTTCTCTCTCACTATTCTTTTCATGGATCACCAATGTGTGTATTCATGCTTTTTTCCTTTCTTTTCTTCTCTTTGCATTTTGTTTCCATTTACATCCTTCATCTTGTGTTAGATAACTCTCAAATCCTCACACTATTTGTTGTGTTGGAATTGAGATTTAGTCCTCTTTCTTACCAAATGATTCTCCATTAGTTTTGATCTCATATCAAATCTTCTGGTGAGCATTTGTCATCAATATTCTTTAACAATTCGAAGTGGTAAACATGATACCCTGTTTCAACTCACTAAAATTAGCAAGCCGAAACAGGGGGGGGCATATAGCTACCCTTGAATTTTCATCACCTTCCTTAGTAAGCATTAGGTGATTTTGTGATCTAACATGTGTTTTGTAGGGTGCGGTTCCTAACTGT
Source organism: Cryptomeria japonica (assembly GCF_030272615.1). NCBI lineage: Eukaryota > Viridiplantae > Streptophyta > Pinopsida > Cupressales > Cupressaceae > Cryptomeria > Cryptomeria japonica. The sequence continues at coordinate 54,362,953 of NC_081410.1, read as the reverse complement.
GTACTGCAGATACCGCTGGGGGCTTCGTTCAACAGATCTATGGATATATCCTTTTTCAAATAATGTTTACTTTTCTGTACTTTAGCTTGCATATGCACGTAGTGTTCATATGACCGCTAAAGTGGGGGCTAAATGTAGCGTCGTAAATTGTACGCACTTGCTAGGGTGGTACAATTTCACACCTAGTTTAGCACCCGCCTTGGCGCATTTTGCATTTTGCATTGCATTTCCCCTTTAGCACTTAATTAATTAAATTAATTAGGTCTAAGGTTCTATTTTATCATCTCCTATATCATAAAGTTGGGCCCTTTCATTAAAGTGTGCCCCTTTCATTTTATTCTTCCAATACATCATTTAATCAAAAACCCTAATTAGGTCCTATTTTGAACTTGGGGGCTTGATTTCGGGGGTCAAAACATCTCGAAATCAGCTATAACTTCGGGATTCTCTCTAAAATCATCATATCCGATGGCCCTAAAAATTTGGTGAAAAGTTGTCGGGACCATGGCGCCCGACATGCACATGGTCCCGGACATTTTTCCCGAAATTTTAGGAGCGTGATCCAATCATAAAATAAAGCTTAACCCCAAGAAATTGGTGGGATATTCAATCTCTAGGTTGGCCAAAAGTTGAAATTAAGACCTAGGGTTTCATATATAAGAGCTCTCTTTCTTCATTTGAAAGGATGAGAATTTTTGGTTTCAAGGACCTTCTATGCAGCGAAAGAGCAGATCTTTGAAGACTTCAATAACATTCAACATCCATCCATCAAGCATTCATCAATTTCATTCATTTAGGGCTTGGGAGACATTGAAGAACAATAGGAGATTACCGACTGAAGATTGGCTTGTACTCCTCCCTTGAGGGTTGGGTATGATTTCATGTTGTTTTCATGTCTTTGCATAAGCTTCAATATATCCTTTATCCATGCTTTAGATCACTTTGCATCTTGATTTAGAGCATTTACATTATCATTTACAAGCAATTAGGGTTTACTTTCTAGGTTGCTCTAGTTTGCTTTCTTGCATTTAAGGACCTTGCACACACACTAGGTCTGCACACACAATACATTTTACAATACAACTTGGCTATTCGTGGAGGTGGAAATCACTGAAGCGGGGGTTTGACTAAGACAAAACCCTATATAGCCACCCACCACACCTTTTCAGATATAAGTGCAGGTTTCGGAATTCGGACGACGCCGCAAGTTACAGATCCGGAAGAAGCAGACGGAGACCGAACTTCACACCAAATCTCAGAACAAAAGACCAGGACAGGGGCGTGGGGTACCCTGGTCCTACCAGGACAGGGGCGCTGGGCGCCTTGGTCCCTGGGACAAGGGCGCTGGGCGCCCTGGTCCTTCTGACAGCAGTTTTCAGCATTTTTGACAGCTTTGCAAAACAGTAGTTTCAGGGGCAGAATCAGGACAGTGGCGCCCGCGCCCCCGTCCCGAACATTTTCAGTCAGATTTTAACTCCAGGTACGCATTTGCATTCTTTTCTTTTCCTTGTGTTTACAGCTTTCCATTGTTTAAGTTCAATTCTGCAATCTTGTTATTAGTTCGTACTTGCACTTTTGGGTTAGGAATTGAACTTGCATCATTTTATCTTTCAATTGCAACAAAGGAATAGAAATCCTAATAGGTAGCCCGTGGCTCTCTCTTCCACAAAAAGAAGTGGCCGATTGTGTGATACCTCTAGGCTCTTTCGTATTCCACAAGTGTGTGTGGTTGAAAGTGAGATTAGGGCATGTTTGCTTAGTGTCACTTTTTCCCCCACACATAAGGATGTGAAGAAGTTTCTTGAGAAATATCATATTCAACATAAATTTTCCACACCTTATTATCCTCAGTCAAATGGTCAAGCTGAGTCTTCTAATAGGATAATTGAACAAATTCTTTGAAAGACTGTAAACAAGCATGGTAAGGATTCGCATACTCAATTAACCTATTCTCTGTGGGCTTATTACACGAGTGTATGTGTTGCTACAAGTTGTAGTCCTTATAATCTTGTTTATGGTGCCGATGCAATTATGCCTTTGGACTTAGAGATTCCTCCTTTGAGAGTATCTCTTAGGGCTATAGTGGATGATGATTCCTATAGAGAGCAAAGAATTCAACAACTTGAGATGCTCGATGAACGATGCATAAATGCCCTCGATCATATTCAAGCATATCATAAAAATTTGCAACGAAGCTACAATAATAAGGTTATTCAACGTTCCTTCTTAGTAGGTGATTTAGTCCTTTACGAGAATCAACATAATGTGAATGCCTTACCTGAGGAGAAAGGAAAATTCAGCCCTAATTGGCTTGGACCATACATTGTTGTTGAGGTCTATGGATTAGGGGCTTATAGGATAGAAGATGTGGAAGGTACGCCTCTCAAGGAACCCATAAATTCTCTCTCTCTCTCTCTCTCTCTCTCTCTCTAGTCTACTTTCTTTTCTCTCTATATCTTTTTCTTCAAAATTGGGTAATATGTTAGCATGTCTTCATTAAAGTATGTAAGATTAAATGATGTTATATTGTTTGGTCTACATTACTTTATTCTTGACAAGCATGTTTCATTACTTTATTGTTTGTCTTGGATTCATTTATGTAAATTGTAATTGATTTAGATTTCATATGTGCTAGCATGTTATACAATTTCTTATATGTTAAGTAGAGTTATATCATGTTGTGTTTAATTAAAGTTAATTAAATCTGTTGGATTTTGCCAAGATCAAGAAGTCATTGAAATGTACAAGATAGAGACATAATATGGGACAAGAATAAACTGTATTCTCATCAATAGAAAATGATCAACAACTTGTTCAATAGTTACATACAATGTAGATGAGCCTGCTTATATAGGCAAGGCTAGGGATATGTATGAGCACACAAACATGACATGTGGCTCAATAAGAAACAAGGGTAGGTAGGAAATAGGTGTGGGTAGGTAGGAGAAATAATACAATATTCCACATGAGGTGGATCACCCACCAAAGGTGGAATTATCACTCCACAATAAGTGGATATGATAGTGTAATAACAAGATCAACACCATAAGAGGTGGAATTTCTCCTACACACACTATCCCAATGTGGCACAAACACCCAAGTGTCTCATATCCAAACTACTATGAAATGCATTATCCTAAGTAAACTTAAGTAAGTGTAATAATATCCATGATGAATAATTATTTACACCAACAAAATCACATTTGTCATTTAGGTCTTAGGCTTAATACATTCTTCTTTTCCATCATCAAAGTAGCATTTAAGTATTTAATTAAATTCACACATGTATCAATTTAATCATGAAGCATTGAGAAATCAATCACATGGAAATTAAATTAGACATAGCTGTTCATCACTCAATATGTTACTTCTAATCTAAGCAATGAACATATTGTTTAAGCATTAAAACAACATATCCATGAGTATCATAATATATACATCAATACATCAAGATCATCTCCTATCCCTAGGACTAGTAGCTAGAGGATGGTGGATAGATGCCCCCTCCTAATCTGGTCGTGGGGGTGGCCCCATGGGGGTGTATCGTGATATGGACAACGAGGAGATCCTAGGATCCCTCTTCATAATAATCCCATGGTATGTGGCTGCCTCCATCTGTGATGCTACTAGGTCACACTTTGTCTATCGTAATCTCTCTCGTAGGACCTCCATCTCCGTCCGAATAGGGGAGAAAAGGTCCTCGTGTCATCCTATACTCCTCTGGGATCTATGTGATATCTATGAGGAACTAGGAATGTGCATAGTCACAATGAGGTCTGTCACTGCATTCTAAATGAGAGAATGCCACTCCTGGATGGTAGCTACAAGATAGAGAGAAAATTTTTCATCAACAACATTTTATATCATCAAATCTAAACAAGTAAGATACATAAGTTAATCAATAAATAGACACCTTACCTGGATCTCCCTCTCGCCAGTAGGGATCATGGAAAGCGACTGCTTGAGACTGGGACCTGCTAGGCTCTCTTTTCTCATACTGTCTTTGTAGGGTCCTTCTCCGCATGTAGTGGGAGACTCGGTGGATCTAGGGCTATGGTATCCTCCCTAGAGTGATGAGGAACTACATTTGACTCATCCTCCTCTTCGTTCTCCTCATCGTCATCATCGTCATCGTCGTCGTCATCCTCCTCCTCATCCTCCTCCTCCTCTTTGTCCTCCTCATCATCTCCAACCTGATCTCCCTCTCTAGTTTCAAGATCATCTCCATCTCCACCTGCTTCCTACTATCCTGTGTCATCAACCTGATCATCTGAGCCCTCCTCAGATGTATTGGATCCCTCTCCGTCGCTTGACTGTCTCCATGGATAGGGGTTCCCTCCAAGGAAGTTTACTAGGAAAATGGCTCCAGGGTATGTCCTCCCCCACCATGTGATATACCGTTGGTGCACACCAGAATCATCTCTATAGTCTGTCACTGTGTTGCGATCCGACCCATCTGAATTTGTGATGTCGATCTCATCATTGGTAGGCCTAGGAATGGATCCTAGCCTCGACATCACGCATGAGTGTCAGATGTACGCAAGTACATTAGTAGGAACACACTGCTCGAAACCAAACTACCGCTGAACTCAGTCGAAGTAGAAGGGAACGACTATGTGGCTATACAATCCCTCTAGTAGACGATTCCTCTGCAAGCTGAACATTTGCCTATGTAGCCCTGGCCACATGTACATCCTGAGGCAGGGTCTCCATATGACTCTACCCACTATCAATCTATCTAAGCTCAACCTCCAATGCAGGAGATTGCCGAATTGCCACTTGCGGGTAAGAGGATAAGAAAATACCCTAGGCTACTCTAAGACTAGCTCTATGGGTGCTCCAACAAGCCTCGTGCAGGTAATATGCTCAAACAACAACACCTGTAGTAGTGTGCATGTCATTAGGCTGCATCCCTATCCAAACACATACTCCCCAAGGTCATGATAGAGATGCATTAGCAGGCTTTGACCGCAAGAGTATACCCTCCTATGTCTCTCCGTCACTCAGATAGCATAGATGAGTCCTCCATGCATATGCGTGTCGTGCCCATTAGGGCACATGACTAGTGCAAAGGTCGCAATCATGAGTTGCCTCACTAATGGAACCTTGTCAGTCGGGTGTAGGAGCTAGCTAACCATGATACAACCCCTCATCTTGATGAGTATCACTCTCCCCACAACATAGACCCGCTCTCTCCTATAATCCTCCTCTATCTGATCAGATGGATATCTCACGGTCTCTCCCCTAATGGGAAGGCACACAATGCAGCATACACCCTCAAGGGTGACCGTCATCTCCCCATAGGTAATGAGAACGTCGAGGTGTCTGCATCCCACCTCTCAATCAGCACCATCAACATCACATAATGGAATTAGATGGTCGGCATGGTCATCGCATCCCACAAGCCCACTGCATGTAGCAACTCCCTCTCCCCACTGTCAACCTTGGGATTTGCTCCCGAAGGCTCCAAAAGGTGAGATCGACGATATGCTCATGGATGTATGGTAGTGTTTGTAAAATGCAAAATAATCTATCATTAGTAATCGATCAATCATCACTATCATCTAATCAATGCAATCACTCTATCAGTTCTAACATTCATCACCTAATCTTGTGTCACCGTCGATTGCCCCAAATAGGGACTAGGGCGCGTTGAGTGGACCAAGGCACCCAACTGGGACGATGGTGCCCAACTGGGACCATGGTGCCCAGATGGAACCAGGGCACCCTAGGAGGATTAGGGCGCCCCCTTGGGACCATGGCACCCTAGGAGGACCAGGGCGCCCCCTTGGGACCATGGTGCCCTAGGACAACTAGGGCGCCCTAGGACCCCTAGGTGTTCGAAGAGGGGGCCCGGGCCTAGACTTGGTGATGAAATCATCATTCCTAAAAACTATGAAAGCATGAAAAAGATAAATGGAGTCAATGGAAGGTCAACTCACCTCGTCGAGTGGTCAGTTGGTGAGTACGAACTGGCGTAAGATCTCCATCCTCGTAGGTTGCTTAGGTCGGTGTCAAGGCATGATTGCTAATATGTGGGCTCCTCTCCAGTGAATAGTGCCAAAAAGTTAGAAAGTGACAAATGAAGGTGTCACTTTCATATTTACGTGTTATGCACTTTTTGACTTTATGTTTTTTAGCTAAAACTCTAATTTGTGCACTTTTTCTTCAATCTATCACACCTTGAGCTAGGAAGCTCCGATTATTGCACCATTGGTGGCATTGGAATTTTTAGTTCGCCTTCTCACTTTGCATTAGTTCCATAATGTTCTTGGATGAGCAATCAAGCCTTGTTGTGAACTTCCTTCATCAAAATCTTTATCACAATTCGCTATAGAAAACATGATACCCTGTTTCACCTCACTAATAAGAAAGTTGAAATAGGGGGGGGGGACATATAGCTACCTGTGAATTTCATCACCTTCCTTAGTAACAATTAGGTGATTTTGTGATCTAACATGTGGTTTTGTAGGGTGTGGTTCCTAATTGTGTACTGCAGATACTGCCGGGGGCTTCGTTCGACAACTTATGGATATATCCTTTTTCAAATGATGTTTACTTTTTTGTACTTTAGCTTGCATATGCATGTAGTGTCATATGACCACTAAAGTGGGGGCTAAATGTACTAGTTTCATAAATTGTACACCCTTGCTAGGGTGGTACAATTTCACACTTAGGTTATCACCTACCTTAGTGTGTCTTGCATCTTGTATTTCTAATTCCCCTTTAAGCATTTAATTAATTAATTAAATTAAATCTAAGGTTATGTTTCATCACTTTACACATTATAAAGTTGGGCCCTTTACCCCAAGCGTGCCCCTTTTCATCTTATTCCTGCAATGAATCATTTAATCATAAACCCTAATTATGTCTTATTTCAACCATTTAGGACCAATTTCTCATATCAAAACATCGCGAAATCAGTTGTCACTTAGGGATGCACTCCAATATCATCATATCTCATGACCCCAAAAATTTGGTGAAAAGTTGGTTGGACTGTGGTGGGAATGCACATGGTCCGTGACTTTTTCCCCAAAATTTTGGGAGCACAATCCTATAATATAATAATGCTTAACCCCAAATATCAGTGGGAAATTCAAATCCTAGGTCAGCCTAAATATGAAATTAAGATCTAGGGTTTCATACTTAAGATCTCTCTTTCTTCATTTGAAGGGGTCTTCTTCTAAGAATCTAAGAGCAGGTTTTTGGAGCATTAGAGCCTTCCTTGCAGCGAAAGAGTAGATTTTTGAAGTCTTGAAAAATATTCAATATCCATCCATCAAACATTCATCAAGTATCATTTTATCAATTGGGGTCTTTTGAAGATGTAGAAGAACAATAACAGATCACCGACTGACAATTGGCTTGTACCTCTCCCTTGGGGTTGGGTATGGTTTCATGTTGTTTTCATGTCTTCGTATAAGCTTCATTTTGATTTGCATTCATGCTTTAGATAACTTTGCATTGTGGGTTTAGAGAATTTACTTTGTCAATTATAAGCAATTAGGGTTTACTCTTTAGGGTCGGTCTAGGTTGTTTACTTTCATTCTTAGGATATTTCACACACACAAGGTTCTTGCACACACATTTTCAGTACATTATTGGCTATTCGTGGAGGTGGAAATCACCAACATGGGGGTTTGACTAAGGAAAAACCCTATATAGCCACCCAAAACCCTCTTTTTTAGCTTCAGGTATAGGTTCGGATCCGAGAGTCGCTGGAAGTTTCAGGACCAGAAGAGCACACAGGGACAGTTCGGGGTTGCGGATCTTGGAAAAAACCCCAAGGATAGGGCCATGGCACCTTGGTCCTGCCCAGGATAGTGGCATGGCACCATGGTCCTGCCCTATGTCAGCAAGATCTGGAAGAATAGTACTTTGCAAGCCTCAAAATCCATCCTGTCAGTTGCAGCTCCCGTAGTGCAGAATCAGAATAGTGGCGTGGCACCTTGGTCCCGAACAATTCAGCTTAGATTTCAGACATATGTACACCTCTTATTTTTCCTTCTATTTTGTAATTTTTAGTAGTGTATCAGTTGTTCTTTGATTTGCATTCTCAAATTAGGGTTTGCTTGCTTACTTGCATTCTAGGTTAGATTGCATTTTTCATCATTCCTCTCTCTCATTTACAACAAAGGAATAGAAAACCTAAGAGGTAATCCATGACTCTCTCTTTCTCATAAGTAGCCCATGTACATTACCTCCCCAGGCTCCTTCGTATTCCATGAGTGTGTATGAGAGTGGGATTAGGGTTTTCATACTTAGTCTCACTTTTTCCCCTACATAGTATCAAATCTCTATTTCTTGATTGAGAGCTTGAGCTTCCAGTTGTGTTCATGTTCCAAGTTGTGTTATAGTATGGGTCACTGTTCAGATCCATCTGATTTTTTGCCTTTTTTGATCTTGTTACTGTCATGTGATCTTGACACTCTATGACTCACTATGATCTTCTAAATGCAAATGGTAGATTGATATGGATGCAAGACTTATGACTTAACTATGTATGCAATCTATGAATGAAGACATTCTTCGAATATTATTGGCGAGGAACATCTGCCATAAGCTTTTCAACAAATTGTAGAAATTCTTCTTGTTCTCTTTGTTCCTTGATTTCTTTTGCTAACTTTGTATCAAGGAAGACAGATTTCTGGACTTCATTATCTATGACAACATCTCCTTCATATTGTGGATGATAAATTCTTACTTCCCAAGAAAGATTGTCCAAACCATCATTTATCTCTAACTAGTCATTGTTTGGTCCAAGATTGGGTTGTTCCAATGGAAAATCACCATCTCCTTTTAGACCATGCAAAGGATATGTTCTTAAGAATTCTATGGTGAAAATGACTATGATGATGTTTAATGAAGACTATGCAAACTGATTTGGGTACTAATATGTGTAATGTAAGTACTCTATCCTAAGAGGAGTGTGAATGGTGGACTCTATCTTAAGTTGATAGCAAATGATGGACTTTTACTCTCCTAATTGTGAAGACGTATTCAAGACGTGGATGAAAAACTTAAACTATGCATTCCCTATATGTGTGAGGACCTATGATCACATGAAGCACCATTTTCTTTCGTACTCTTGAATGTTTGGAAAATTTTGTTGAACTTGTTGGATGTAAACACTTGGTTGTTCTCTTGAATTTTTGATTCTTGAGTGTTGAGTTGATAAAATTTTGGTTGATGTTGATATGAAAAACTTGGTTGTCCTTTTGAATTTTTGCCTCTCGAGTGTTGAATTGAGAAATTTTTGATTGATGTTGATATACAAAACTTTGTTGATGTTCCACTTTGAAATGTTTGATCATGTAGCAATTACACAACAGACACATCAAGAAGCATAGAAAGAATACTTGTTTAAGGAACTTTTCAAAATTCCCATGAATGTTGGAGTCTTTTTCAAGACCCCTCTTTGTTTTTGTTGTAATTCATCAATCGATTGTACAACAAGAAGACTCTCTTAAGGTGAAAAGGTCACAAATATTACCACAACCCACATCTTGATACTCTGTCAGCTCAAACAAACCTATCACACCCTAAGGTGCACTCATTGTTTTGCCTTTTTCCAAAAATTAAACCAAAGAGGATTGCTCCTCAATTGGCTCGTTATCCTGGGAGATATATGATGAGTGTCTTGGGGGAATATTCTTCCCCACCCTTGCATTGTGATAGTATAAGTTTCTGGTTACTGACTCAGTTGGGCTTTTGATGTAGAGAGTCTTGGAGTTGATCCTAATCACCTAGTTGTCTTGGTTGCTCTCATCAACCCTCTAACTCCTCAAGCCCATCCAATGGCACTTGGTAGGGGTTTTGATAGTTAGACCTTCAAGGCCTAATTCATTTTGGCTTTCCTCCAAGTTATAGCCACTGATCTTTAACAACAAACTCTTCCTATTGAGGATTCCACCTCAATCCCTAAAACACTCCCAAGGCTCCAACAACCTCTGCAAAGGATCTTACTTCTCCCACATGTTCTATGTGAGTAACTTGAACTTAATTATGTCTTTGATTAATTTTAGGGGTTTGAGAACCTTCAATCCCATCGCCAAGCTTTCCCAACCTTACTTTGTCTCTATCGGCTCCAAATAGGCCTAATACAATTAGCCCTCCTATTGCGGTTTTCACAGCTTAGTTGAAAATATTACCACAAAAGGCCACAAATAAATTACATATTTGAATACCCTTTTTAGGGTTACAAACAATATTTCAAATTTGCATCTGGGTTGACCATACACATATGGGAACCAAAACTGTCCTATTTTCAAGGGTTTAGGCCTACCCAGGTGACTTACAAATTTGGTCTTAAGAACCTTCACTAGTCAGATCATCTTAACAAATAAATTAATGTTTATTTAAGGGAATTAAAAGGGATTTCCAAACATGCATCATTTTCCCCTCTACCAATCCATATGTGCTCTTAAATCGCACATCTTTTGCTGTCCTAACTCACCAACTCCTAGTTGTGAGCCTAGGGCATCATTGCACAATCACCACAAAGGACTACAAAGACACAAAAACTACTCTAGAGATATTTATAGACCCTAACCTAGCATTCCACATAATTACAATTGGTTCCATCAATGGATGCTCAGGTTAGAGCCATTTCTTTCTTAAACCCTAGTTGTCAAGGGTTTTACACCTAGTCACAGAGATTGGATCTAATCTCTGCAACCATTTACAACCAAACTTGTTAATCTAACTTACTGGGAAGTAGATTCAACAATCTTCATCCCTTGAAAGTAAATTCCTCTGTTCAGTCCGTACTGGACTGTAAAATGCAATAAAAACAAAGAAAACAGTCCCAAAACGATATCAAACAAGATTTTCCTTCAAGTCAAAAACTTGCTTTTTCATTCCAAATCTTCTAACCCATACAATGAAGTTTTTTTTGGCTTATATTCTCATGATTCAGTTGGTTGAACCAACTTTTCAATGCCAATCAACAAGAATGCAACTTTTTGCAAAATGTTGCTGAACAATTTTTACATCTTTTCATCTTGATAATGTAACTTTGCACTCAAGTGCATTCCAAGGCTCAAAATGCCCTCAATGCATTCTAGGAAACTTAAAAACAATATATTTCACCCTCTTACATAACGACCCTATTCTAGAGTACTACAACTATGATCAACATCAACGTTACAACTTTCCTAGGCTAATAGCATCCCGAACACAACAAAAGTTTGGACAACTCAACCATGGCTCTATTGAGTCCCAAATGGTTGGTCCATTATTACAACTTGAAATACAACACAAAAAATTAGAACAAACCAAAATCACTTTCTTGGAGTGATGTGTGCCCTACACCATACTCCCTTGGGACAAAGAACTCAAGTCCCTTGAGTTAAGAGGTCTGCAATGTCCAAACCATGCTGAAGTATATCCGATTCTGACATCCACATAGTATCTAATTTAGGTAACCCTACCCATGTGACCAGATAATGCTTGTATGATCCTTTCCTTTCCTTCTTTACTACCTTGGTGTCCAAGATACTTTCCAACTTGACCGGTTGGCTTGGTGGCAAATCTCTCACCCAATCTTCATTACCCTGTGATGAAGTGTCCAACTGATTTTTTTGTGATTCTCCCTTGTATGGATAGAGATCACATACATTAAAGATAGGAGAAATACCCAAGGTGGGAGAAAGTTCAACTTCATATGCATTCTATCCATATTTATGCACCACCTTGAGAGGCTCAATCTTCTTCATCAATAGCTTAGTAGGCTACCCTTTTGGAAGTCTCTCTTTCTTGAGGTATGCTAGGACCAAATCTCCAATCTTAAACTACACATTCCTCCTTGTTTTATTAGCATCCATCTTATACTGTTCAGACTTTTGTTGTAAGGTCTGCCTTACCTTATCATGAACTTCTTTGATACCTTCTGCAAAATTCTCACCTTGTGCACTCTTAGGTGCCATAGAACTAAGATCTCTGAGCTCTAGTATGCCCCTAGGATGAAATCCATACACTATCTCAAAGGGACGTTTACCCGTGCTTCGGTTAACTAAGTCATTGTATGCATATTTTGCATGGCCGAGTACCAAATCCCAAGTCTGCCCATGTTGTTTGGTAAGCCATCTTAGCAGATTACCCAAAGATCTATTGACTACCTTTGTCTGACCATCTAATTGAGGATGATAGGTAGATGAAAATGATAATTTTGTGCCCAACTTTCTCCAAAGTGTCCTCCAAAAGTGACTTAAGAACTACACATCCCTATCATTGACTATGCTGATTGGAAGGCCATGAATTATGACTATTGCTTTGAAGAAGAGTCCTACAATACAGGTACCATCATTGGTGCTCTTGCAAGGTATAAAATGTGCCATTTTACTGAACCTATCAACCATTACATACACACTGTCAAATCCCCTTGGAGTTCTTGGCAAGCCTAACACAAAATCCATGCTCAAACATTCCCAAGGCCTCTGAGGTATGACCAAAGGTTGGTATAGACCTGCATTACTTGATGAATCTTTTGCTCTTTGACAGATTGTTCTACAAACCTTCTCACTTCTAATTGCAACTTGGGCCAATGGTAAAACCTACTAACCTGCTCCATAGTTTTATCTATGCCAAAATGACCTCCTAGACCTCCTTGATGCTTTTCTTGGATAATTTTTTGTCTCATAGAGCATTGGGGAATGCAAAGAAGGTGTCCTTTGAACATCAAACCCTCTTTATCATAAATTCTGAATAAGAGACATGTGAGGTGTTAGAAAAATCGGAACAAACAATATATATCTCAGCAAAATATTTGTCATCCTTGTAGAGGTCTTTTAACTCATTCAATCCCACACTTTGTAATTGTATCTCCTGCATAGTCATGACTCTCCTACTTAAAGTATGAGCTACCTTGTTTGTAGTGCCCTTCTTGTGCTTGATAGTGAAGGTGTAAGATTGTAAGTATTCAACCCACTTTAGGTGTCTCTGATTAAACTTCTCTTGCCCATTAAGGAAACTAAGGGCATGGTTGTCAGTGAAAACTACAAACTCTTTGGGCAGCAAGTAATGATGCCACTTCTTCAATGCTTGCACCATGACATACAACTCCAAGTCATATGTGGAGTATCTTTTCCTGGATTCATTCAATTTTCTGAGAAGAATGCTATAGGATGACCTTCTTGGCTCAAAATAGCCCCTATTGCCCTTTGGCTAGCATCACACTCTACTGTAAACAATTGACTGAAATCAGGCAATCTAAGGGTTGGCAACTCTTCTATCTTAGCTTTCAACAATTCAAACCCCTCATTGGCTTCCTCTGTCCACTTAAAGTGACATTTAATCCCTCCTTTAATAGTGTTGAGTATAGGAGCACAAACATGGCCAAAGTTTCTCACAAACTTCCTTAAAAAGATGCCATTCCATGAAAAATTCTAACATCACTTATGCCCCTAGGTATAGGCCAATTAAGTATTGCTTCCACTTTACTTGGATCCATCTTTAAACAACCTTGTGAAATAACAAAATCAAGGTAAACTAGCTCTGTTTTCAAGAACTCACATTTTTCAAGATTGATTTTGAGTTGAGCCTCCCTCAACTTCTTCAAGACCATCTCCACATGCTTAAGGTGTTCCTCCTTGGACCTGCTGAAGATCAAAATGTCATCAAGATACACTAACAAATTTACCAACAAACTCAACTAAGACTTCATTCATGAGCCTTTGAAAGGTACTAGGTGCATTGGTGAGGCCAAATGGTATCAACAACCACTCATACAAGCCTGCATTGGTTCTAAAGGCTGTCTTCCATTCATCACTAAGTCTGATCCTTATCTGATGATAACCAGACTTCAAGTCCACCTTTGTGAAGTAGCTTGCTCCACCTAGATTGTCCAATAGGTCCTCAATCCTTGACATGGGAAACCCGTATCTTATAGTGATCTTATTGATTTCTCTTGAGTCACTGCACATCCTCCATTTTCCTTCTTTTTTAAGCACTAATACAGTAAGAACAACACATGGACTCAAACTCTTTTTAATAAACCCTTTGTCCAAGAGTTCTTGTACTTGTTTGGCAATCTCTTCATTTTGGCTAGGTGTCATTTTATAAGCAGCTTTGTTAGGCAGATTTGCCCTTGGTATAAAATCTATTTGATGATTTACATCTCTCATTGGAGGCAAAGAATCAGGCATATCATCTCCTATAAATTCTACATATTGCTTTAGTAATCTTTACACTTCTTGAGGCACTTCACTCATTGGATCCAACTTAGCTTCGTCTTTAGGCTTTAATATTATAGCATGGCCCTGATGACCTTCTTGCTTTAACACCTTAAGGAAATATTTACCTCTCATCAACATAACACTGGACCCTACTTGTTTTTCCTCCTTTGGATTAGGTAATGGATCCATATGATATTTCTTACCATTCTTGGTGATGAGATAATTGTTCTTTTCTCCATCATGACAGACTTTCACATCATATTGCCATGGACGACCCAAAAGAAAATGACAACCATCCATAGGAAATATGTCACATAGTAGTTTTTCTTTGTATTCACCAATTTCACAGTCCACCCATGCTTGTTCATCAACTAAGACATGTTGACCGCGGTTGAGCCATGATACCTTCTAAGGAGTGAGATAAGACAATCTTTTCAGTTTGAGTTTATCCACCATTTCAACTGAGACAATGTTCTCAGTGGAACCTGAATCCACAATCACCTTACAAATTTTGCCATGTGACCTACAAGTGGTCTTAAATAAACTTTTCCTTTGTGGTGGCTCTTGAGCTTGGGGTATCTTTAGAATTTTTCTTCTCATCATTAAATTTTATCCATCTGTCACTGGCCTTGCTTTGCTGATTGGAGAGGTCTCACTTTGAGTCTCCTCCTCTTGCACTAACTGAGTCCTTCTTTCACCCATGTATGAGCTTGTTGAACTTGAGGCTTTTCCCGAGCACCTACTCATGGTATGTCCAACTTGGTTGCAGTGATAACACCTACCGGTGAAGACTGTATTTCCTCTCCCTGAGCTTCCAAACCTGCCCCTAAAATTGTTTCTTCCTCTAAATGATCCTCTATATGTTCCTCTTTGGGATTCCCTACTTCCTTCTTGGTTTTGATGTTCTTCATTTCTTGTAGCATTCTGCCCTCTACCAAAGGTTCATCTACCTTTGAAGTTCTTACCACCTCTATGTTTCTGATTTTGCTCACTTCTCCTTTTGATCTTTTCTTTTGCCCTTAATGCCAACTAAAAACACTTTTGAACAGTGTCTAGTGTGAGGATGCTTATTTTATCTTGTATGTTTTGTCTAAGGCCATTCATGTATCTAGCCAATTTCTCCACTTCATTCTCATGCTTCCTAGCCCTCAAACTTACCTTGTGGAATTCCTCAGTGTATGCATTGACATCTAGTTCCCTTTGTTTCAAATTTTGTAGTCTCCTGTGGATTTGGACTTCATAATCTCCTGGTAGGAATTGGGCTTTCATCCTTATCTTCATACGCTCCCATGAAGTTATCTTTTTCTTACCTACTTGCACCCTTTCATCTTGCATCATGTTCCACTAAACCAATGTTGATCCCCTGAATATTGACTTGGCTACATTTACTCTTTTCTCCTCTTCTACCTCCTTATAATCATAATGATTATTCAACGCTTCTATCCAATCTAGTAACTCCTCTCCATTGAGATTTCCTCCATAGGTGGGTAACCCATCCAAGTTATCCTTGGAAATGGATTTAACTGCATCCAAGAATAGTTTTTGGTCTTGAGGCATTGCTACTGCTTTATGATCCTCCTCATCTTCCACTTCTTCATCTGTCTCATCCCCCCATTCTGTCTTAACCTCCCCCTTCTCCTTCTTAGCATCTCGGGTTCCTTTACTTCCTTCCTGATCCTTCAATCCTTCTAACATATCTACCACCATCTACCAGATGGCTTCTAGAGTCATTGCCTTTGGAGGCATTGAAATTGCTTTTGATTCTTCACAGTCTGACATACATCAATGTTTCAAAGGGTGGCTTTGATACCACTCTGATGCAGAGAGTCTTGGAGTTGATCCTAATCACCTAGTTGTCTTGGTTGCTCTCATCAACCCTCTAACTCCTCAAGCCCATCCAATGGCACATGGTAGGGGTTTTTCTAGTTATACCTTCAAGGCCTTATTCATTTTGGCTTGCCTCCAAGGTATAGCCACTGATCTTTAACAACCAACTCTTCCTATTGAGGATTCTACCTCAATCCTAACACACTCCCAAGGCTCCAACAACCTCTACAAAGGATATTACTTCTTCCACCAATTCTATGTGAGTAACTTGAACTTACAGTGTATATTTGATGCCTTTTATGGGTTTTAGCACCTTCAATCCCAGCAAGAAGCTTTCTCAACCTTACTTTGTCTCTACTGGCTCCAAATAGGCCTAGTACAATTAGCCCTCCTATTGTGGTTTTCAGGGATTAGTTGAAAATATTACCACACAAGGCCAAAAATAAATTACATATTTGAATACCCTTTTTAGGGTTACAAAAAATATTGCAAATTTGCATCTAGGTTCGCCGTAAGCATATTGGAACCAAAACTGTCCTATTTTCAAGGATTTAGGCCTACCTGGGTGACTTACAAATTTGGTCTTACAAACCTTCACCAGTCAAATCATCTTCACAAATAAATTAAGGGTTCTTTAAGAGAATTCAAAGGGATTTCCAAACATGCATCATTTTCCCCTCTACCAATCCATATGTGCTCTTAAATTGCACATCTTCTGTTGTCCTAAACTCACTAACTCCTAGTTGTGTGCCTAGGGCATCATTGCACAATCACCACAAAAGACTACAAAGACACAAAAACTACTCTAGACATATTTAAAGACCCTAACCTAGCATTCCACATGATTACAATTAGTTCCATCAATGGATGCTCAGGTTAGAGCCATTTCTTTCTTAAACCCTAGTTGTCAAGGGTTTACACCTAGTCACAGAGAATGGATCTAATCTCTGCAACCAGTCACAACCAAAATTGTTAATCTACCTTATTGGGAAGTAGATTCAACAATATTTCATCCCCTGCAAGTAAATTCCCTTGTCAAGTCTGTACTGGACCGTGCAATGCAACAAAAACAAAGAAACCAATCCCAAAACGGTATCAAACAAGATTTTCCTTCAACTCAAAAACTTACTTTTCCATTCCAAATCTTCTAACCCATACAATGAAGTTGCTTTTGTCTTATATGCTGATTATTCAGTTGGTTGAACCAACTTTTCAACACCAATCAACAAGAATGCAACATTTTTCAAAATGTTGCAAAATGTCGCTCATCAACTTTTACATCTTTTGATCATGATAATGTAACTTTGCACTCAAGTGCATTCCAAGGCTCAAAAAGGCCCTCAATGCATTCTAGGAAATTTAAAAATAATATATTGCACCCTATTACATAATGAATCTGTTCTAGAGTACTACACCTGTGATCAACATTAGCATTACAACTTCCTAGGCTAATAACATCCTGAACACAACAAAAGTTTGGACAACTCAACCATGGCTCTATTGAGTCCCAAATGGTTGGTCCATTATTACAACTTGAAAGACAACACAAAAACTTAGGACAAACCAAAATTTATTGCTTGGAGTGATGTGTGCCCTGCACCAACTTATAATTTCGAAGGTGTTTTGAAAGGGTTTCGCTTGAGTGGTCATAATCAGTAGCATTTTACACTCTGTTAAGGGAGGTCTCCCAGTTTGTAGAGGTTACACTCTACAGATTTTAACATACCGTATAGGCACTGAGGGAGGCATAACATGTTGTGACAACTTGTAACACTCATAGCACATTATTTTCATCACACATATTTATTTATAGTGGCTTGGATTACTTGGGTTCAATTGTTGCCACTTAGGTCGATCCCCTCTCACTGACCTTAATGGCGCACTAAGGGAAACTCGGGAGGGTAGGCCTTCTAAAGGTTTTAATGCATGAAATTGAAACAAATCATAAAAGAGATGGTTCTGTTTTTTTGATCACCCATTAAAGGGGAGAGCATATACCTATCACCTCACAAACATGCAAAACAATGTTCTTTTTAACCTCAATTGCAAAATTTTATAGTCTAAATGGAGATGTTACTCCATGAAAACATGGTATTCATTTTATCTATCATAGCAATTGTGCAAAAAAAAGGCAGATTGTTTGTGGTTTATTTTAAATGCACCAAAATGAAATATTTTCTAGGCTATCCCTGCAAGGAAACCCAAAAAGGATAGTTGACACATGGTGGGCTTTCCAGCCTAAATTTCTGCTTGGTTACAACTTTTCTGTTTGCAGAAACATAATGAAATCTGAAAAAAAAATGACAAAAAAATCAAAACAAAATCTATCTAACGTATTCTAGCAAATGTTAATTAACCTTTATTCAAGTGCAAATTAGTATCTACTCAAATGCAAATTATAATTATAGCGATTGCGAATTACTGTCAGGTCAATTGCACATTAGTTAAACCTGCAACTTTGAAAAAAAAATTAAACAATTGGAAAAAGATGGAAGAGAGAAATTTTTGTTTTCAGTGAAGTCATTCCAGATGAGGTTGCCCATTACTTCGATATCATCATAAATGTCGAATTTGTCTAGGATTTTGTTTATGATTTGACGGTATGAAGCCATGGCCTCTCCCTATTCAAATTCTTGTAATTGTCTTTCTACTTTGATAAGCCTTTGATAGGCTTTTAGCTGTCTGCTGTGTTGTTTCCTCTTCCTTGCACCTGAAATTTTGAAAGTTACCTTGCCTGCCTGCCATGGAGTTAGAAACATTTTATGTCTAAAAACAAACTTCTCTAGAATTGATAGATTTTAATGGGTTAATCTCGCAAATGAATTTAAAGCCAAAATGACATTAAAAAATAAAATTATGGGTTAAGCCTGCAATTGCAAACTATTTAAATCAATTGTGGATCAGAATAACATCAAATGCGAATCAAAATAACATCAATTATGCAAATATGTGCAATTGTGAATTTCTGTGTAAGCAATTGCGCATTCCATTTTTTTCTTCTGTTCTGTACAACCTTCCTGCAAATTACGAAACTAGAAAAGATAGACCAGTCACTGTAGGTTCACGTCGGGTTCACCAAATATCCTCATGCTTGAATATCATATAATTATAAATCTGATTAGGGGGTAAAGATGATCATGAATCTTTAACTAATCAAGTATAATCTAACATAACACAATAGATTATCAAATTGAAAGAAATGAAAACTTTAAACTAAGTAAAACTCCCTATTTTTTATTTGTGCTTCCATTGTTCTGCTTGGAAATTGCATGGGTGGCTCTCAGGTATTGCATTGAAATTCTTGCATAGATTGACAATTGCTTTGAAGAGTGTGATCTTGCTTGATTTGAGAAAATGATGCTATTTATATAGATTTTCATGAGAGATGGGGAGAGATTTTGAACTCAAGGTCTGATTGGGAGTGAATTGATTTAGATTGATCAATTAACAAAGTTGATTGATTTGTTAACTCATTTAAATGAGTAGTCAACTACATAGATTGGATAGATGACTCAATTGATTAGTTAGTTGACTGAGATGATTGAATAGAAGACTAAATTGATTGGGGAGATAAGTGGATTGATTGATCAGTCAGAAAAAGTGATTTGGAGTGAAAAGGGGTGATTGGAGAGTTGATTGACTTAAATAATTAGTCAATTGATTTGTTCAATCAGTTATGATTTCAACATGTGTTGTAGGATTTTGAAATTGAATTTGATTTTCATTTTCAATTTGGATTTGAATTTGGACTTTTGAATGCTGAAATGTACATGAAATAAATTGAAATTCAGACTTGGTGAAATGTGAATTTGATGATTTGGAATTAGATGAAATTAATTGAAATCCACATTTGGGGAATTATGAATTTGAGAGAAATGAAATTAGATGGAATTATTTAAAATTCGAATATGGGGATTTGTAGGAATAAGTTAATTAATTTAAATAATTCAAATGAAATTATTTAAACTTTAGAAATAGAATTAATTAAATAATAAAGATTATTTAGTTAGGGAGTTAATCGTAATTAATTAAATAATTAATATTTGAGAAAGGGGATTGATTGATGAATTGATTAAGGATAGAAATTAAATAATCAATAAGATGAAGAATGATGATTGAGTCAGTTTAGAAGAATAATTAGCTTAATTAAACAATTAAAAAATTACTTAATTAATTAGGATGAATAATTAGTGCATGATGAAAAATACATTTTTCACTGTCTACAAGAAGTTTAAGGATTTTCTCAAGATTGATCCACTGCACCTCCCCCCCGCTCTTAGTCTTGTGTTGTTTCTGACAATAGTTACAACAGCTTAAACCTTAAAGACACAAGGTTACAATTTACTAATATCTCTCAATCTTTGTATGTAGAAATAAGGGCAAATATTTGTCCTAGTTTTAAAATGTGACAAATTAAAAAATATATGTTTAAGAGTGACCCTTGACTTACTTTAAAAAAATGGTTATATGCAATATTATTAAAATTTCAAACCCCATTTAACACTCATATAGGGAAAGACTAGTAAGTTGTGTTATGCATATTTAAAAAAATATAGTCATGTATATGTATGGGATGCATGGATAAGGCATCATTATTTTCTAGAAAGGACATGAAGCAACATGAGATGTGTGTAAAGAGAAAAAAATGTATACTTTGTGATATTTCTATTTATTTAATTTTTTTAAATATACACTTATAATAACAAGTTTACTTAATTTGACCCCCTATAATAATCAATTATCTTTAAAACATTTTATCTCGCATGGACATGACCCCTAACATAAAATTATCCATATTCTACTTTGATTCTATATGTTTCTATCATCTAATATACAAGGCCACCATGCTAGCCTCCACCTAGTCTATACCACTTGCAATAGTGTACGACATATTCAAACTTGAATTTCCTATCCAGACATGTACCTTTTTCACATTACCCTAATCCCGATTCATCTTTAGTGGTCAAACCAATCCCAAGAATGTTTACTTAAGTATCATGTTATCTAAAATATAAATATTTAAGATTCTTCACACATCCATCTAGCACATTTTTCTTCTTCTATAACACACTTATCATTTTAGACATTTAGGTACTCTCCATGATTGAACATTCCCACCTTTGTACTGGGTATGTGTAGGATCATGAGGTGCCAAAAAGTAGCGATATTCTGACTAAAGTCCTGATTGAAAAATATCTATAACTTTCAAACGGTGCCACATTTTTTGAATCCGAAACATGTGTCACATTTTATGCTTCATATACTATAGGATTAAATTTTTTTTGAATTTCATAAAGTTTTGACCAAGTTATGGTGGTCAGACATACGCGTTTTTATATTTTAAAAAAGATGTAGTAAAAAAATCATAATTAATTATTTATTTCAAAACAAATACAAAAAATATGTGTCACATCTGAACATGAGTCTTCTATGTATATCTAAAATCTTATAAAAAAAATTATGATTTGATTGTGGTTAGGGTGGTTAGACAGACACCCACTTCTTATGTTTTTCCTGAAATTTTAGTACTATTGGATTGAAATTTCAAATTTTTGTCAAAAAGTTTTTTTTTAGAACACAACTAATACCTTAGAAACTAAATTCAATTTTCTATAGATTCTATTCTTACATATTTTTGAAATAATGTTGGCAACTTATTCAAATTTTTACGTCAATTTGCCTAACTCTGTTTTTCTAATTTTTATTGCCACTTAAGGGCTTGTTTGGACCACCATGATCCTGCACATACCCTACTCTAGCTTCCTACATATACATGCAGAGCCAAAAACTCCATATTTTCAATTAATCTTACTTCAAAATAGTTATAGGTACTACAACATGAACAAGAAAAGTTGAAAAGTACATGAATCTTACATAAGAAAGTATAGAGGATGCAACCATACTAGTAGAGGAAACCATTATTGTTGGCATTATTGGCATTAAGTTGTCGTTGATATCAACTGGTTTGGCATGGTCACCGGTGAGTAAGAAGTGGTGACCGACATAGGAAAATTAAGACATGATGATGTCAATCCATATGTATGTAAGCAGATTGAAGGTAACTTACCAATACACATGAAATGCATCATCTACCGGTAAAGCAGGACCACCGACAAGACAAAGCAAGCAAGCAAGAGAAGAAATGAAGGATGTAAATCGGTATACTCAAAGAAGATTAATGCTGTCGGTAAATGGATTGAGTAGTAGGACCAACATGTTTGATGGAAGGCCACCGACAGAAAAGAGGTTTGCAAGTATGAAGGCCCACTGGTGAAGTTATTTTATACCAGTAAGGTGAGTTGAATCGATAGTCAATCTTGGTCAACAAAGAATGTCAAACCAACATAGAAAACCAAGCAGAGGTGGATGTTGACAAAGATGACAACTGGAAGCTAGGTGGTGATAATACACAGGTTGGTGAAGTGTGCATCGATGTAACAGTCAGCAAGAAGGTCGACTTTTATGAAGAACCCGCAAGTCATGGAGGATGCCAAAAGATTGCAGCTCAAGGAAGACAAGTTGGCAAGCGATTAAACTAATCGTGCAAGAAGATTCGATCTTCATACCCGTTTTATGAAGGAAACAACCGAGCCATTAATGGCGCGTGACAGAGAAACGCAGAAAAGCATAGTGCAGACATCTAAATATAAAAAATGCATATTGGAATGCGAGATGTTGGTGGTGTTGATAGATGACAGCAAATCATCTCTCAAGAAAAGCAAATCGGATCAAATCCAGTATGGATCGAGTTGGTGAAGAAAAACCTAACACAACACTATTTGAATGTTATTTTGGCGGGAACCCTAGAAGATATATATGTGATCTCGAGATAGAAATCAGTTGATGCTTGATGTGAAGAGTGAGAGAGAAGAGAGCTTGAGCAAGGAGAAAAAATCATCCTCCTTAGAGTTTATTCTAAGAAAGTTGCAGAGTGAGTTAGCAAGCGAACTAGTGAGAGGGTATAATTGGTAGAGACAGGTTAACCAGTAAACTGTTACAGGTCTAATAGTTAAGCTAACCGGTGAGGTGTGATTGGTCAACAAGGCATCTGAGAGTGATATAGTGTGTTGTGAAGCCGAGGGATAAAGAAGAGAGACTAAGAGTAACCAGTAAGTGATCAAAGAGAGTAATCTGATAACCGGTAGTGTGAGAACCAGTGAAGAAGAGAAGTTTGTGTTGGAATCCAAGAACACTGAGAGGGGGAGGGTGAATCAGTGTTCTACCAGAATGATCAATTTTAACCTTATTAAAACATGCATACACCAACCGATATACCGATACATATAAAATTTAAAGAATTAAAGCAACCACTAAGCCAATCACACAAATGAATACCATAACACACATAATTATACGTGGAAAACCTCAAAGAGGAAAAACCATGGTGGGCTTTGTGATCCAAAATATCAATCCACTGGCCATATGAAGATATATTACAAAATATAGGGGCCTGCACTTGCAAGAAGTCTTATAAGCTAGAGCACACTGCTCAATCACAAAAGGAGCCTCACTGACTACATACAAATCCAGACTAAAATTTGGAGAATTCATTGAACTGCAAAGATAGCATCTTCTATGCCTAAATACAGTTCTGGGTAAGCTCTATTTGTTCTGGTCTAAAACCCTAAACCCTTACTGGAATAACCCCTTACATAAAATTTGCATTACAAAACATTATCACATTATCCCATCCATCCATATCAAAAAATGATCTAATCAACTGACCTATATACCCCTTTACAATCTATCATGCATTGTGTCGGCTTACAAAGATAATTACAATATGAATATACATGTCGGCCTAATAACATAAATACATGAATATCAAAATAGTTGCCGATGTCGAATCTCGAAATGATGTCGGCCCCCAATACCGATAACCTGAATATAAACCATGTCGGCTTGCATTGTTGGTAACGAAAGAAATCCTTTCATCCTACCGGTGCCGGTGCCGGTGAAGTATCTGTGAAGTGCCTGTCGGTACACAACTAAACCAAAATAATGAAGCCGAAACATGTTGCCGTGTTGCCATCAATGACAGCATATTGAAACCAACCAATTGAGTGTCAATTGCCAACAATCTCCCCCTTTGGCATTGATGGCAACACTCATGTGAAAAATGATCATGGTTTCCATCTTTTGGTTTCATCTTGAGCTTGCTCCCCCTGAGCTGAATATCCATTTGAACAAAATACTCGATATCTCTTGATGCCAAGAATATATTTTTCACCTACACTCCCCCTTTGACATCAATGCCATAAAAAACTCCAAGAATACCAAAAAACCAAAAAACTGGGACGAAGAATAAAAGACCATAGAATGAATGTCCCAAAATACCTTACTAGAGCTGAATACACTTGAAAATTTCCGGATAGGCCTTCTCCAAAAGCTCTAGGTAATTATCCCAACCAGATTTAAAAGTGTAGAAAATAGATACAAGTCCATTTAGCATATGGGCATATGACTCTTTCTCATTTAGCTCTGCCGGAGTGGGCTTACCAGCCATATCTATACACTCCTTCTTATGTACACTTAATGAATCCAACCGGGACTCACCAATCCTCTAAGAATTCTGGCTCTCCTTATGATTTTATCTTTTTCCCTCTCAAGAGCAAAAAATTGGGCTTCCAAAACCAAAATCTGACCATTAATAGATGTAGTCAATGAATTAAATCCATCAAAAGAATTAACTATACCTATAATCTCCTCCTGGATATCTTTAATCCTTTTATCTGTCTCAGTTGTGAGTAAACCTATGTTACACCATACTCTATAAATATTAGTAGACTACCTCAATGCATTATCAATCAACTTTAATTTATCATTATTCTCCTTCCTTTCCAACTCAATCATTTGATCAAATGTAGCTCTCTTTGCTTGTGTAAATCTCTCCAGTGCTTGTCAGTTTGATATCTACTATAAAGACTGAAAATAGTTTGACATGTGCTAAGTGATTATCTTAAGCTTACTAGATGGGATCGCTTCATTGTCAAATTTGCACTCTGGGACAAGTCTATGCAAAACTATGATAGACTGATCAATAGCACCTTTATCCATAGATCCCTCCATCATTTTCTGTGCATCCATCATCACGAGTTCATTAGAACTCATCTCAGTTATGCTTTTGTTTTCAACCTGCGAGGTGTCAACTGACAATAATGATGGGCTAACCACCGGTTCCCTGTCGAATTCCCCTTTCACTCCCTCTAATGGTTTAACTTTTATAGCTTGCATCGATGGCTTCACCACTTGGTGTAGTCTCAGTAACTGCCAGTTCCTCCCTAGGAACTGTAACCTCATCCTGTACAATCTGATCCAAAGGACTTCTATCCTCAACATTAGTAACCTATACATTTGCAACTTTTACACTCTCTGTATCTGCCGGTATCTCAACATTTTCCTATACATTAGTATCTATCGGGGGCTCAATATCCACTATCTTAATGTTTTTCAAAAGGGAGGGTGAAGTAACCATAATACCTTTACCTTTCCCTTCAACCAGGATGTCTGTATTATCTTTCTTAGGTTCCGATGAAGTGTAAAAACCATGGTTTTCTTCAAAGAACTTAACCCATGCCTTGTGTGTCTCCTTGACTATCTTATTGACCCTACCTAACATAAGACTAATTATTCTATGTTTGTTGTTAAAGATTTTCTTATTTGCAACTTCAAGTGTCTTGTCCATCTCCTCTAGAGTAATAGTAACACAAACATATAACAATTCCTAAATCTTTAAATGTCTGTCTTCTTCCATTGCTGATAATCTTCTAGCATCTAGTATGTCATATAAATGTGCTGGTATTTGGTTTTCAATTTCTAACAAGGCTTTCTTATATATATCCAAATACAACAAAACTACTTCCTCTACTTCTCTTTGTTCCTCATTATCCAAATGTTCATAATAAAGTTGTACATTCTTTAACATACCATCTTTATTAATTTCATCGACTAATTATGCACAAGTCTTTGGTGGAATAATAGTTACATTACTAGATTCACGTGCAAGATCAATTTCATCTTTCTTCCTTCTCCTTCTAGTATTAGATGAGGCCGGAGGTGTTTCTTTTGGTGCTCTTTTCTGTGTCGGTACCCTAATAGTAACTTTCCTAACCGGTTTCTTCTTAGCTTCTACCTTAGACTCTTTAGTTTTCTTCCTTAATACCCTTTTGAATGCTAGGGGTGTGTCATCATTAGATCCAGATTTTGTTGCAATAGGCTCAATGAATATTTCTGGCTCTTTCCTCTTCCTGCCTTTCTCTAGAACAACATCAATTAATGCTTTGATATCCTGTGAAACCTTTTCAATAAATTTACTTGCCTTTCCCTCCTTCTCTCTCTTGTTCCAGTTGAACTTAGTTTCAACCTCTTGCTTCTTTTGCTTAGCAGTACCAAAGATTTTTACAGTTTCATCAATAGGTGCCTCAATTAGCATCTATGCATAAGCAACAAGAATTTGTGCATCAACTTCATAACCCATTTCCTCAATCCAAATCTTCTGGGACCTTACAACTTCCATCAAAGTTTCATCTTTCTTGACCATGAAGCATACTCTATTGAGTACTTCTCAACAATGTGCTTTGGAACCCTCACCCAAGAATTCATAGGCTTCTGAAATGATTTAAAGTAACCCCACACTTTGTCATCTCTCTGACTACCCAATGTAGCAATTGATTGTTTTAGTTGCCTCCCTACCAGGATATTGAATGCCCATTTTCTCTTCCCAAAACAAAGTCTCATTGATGAAAAATAACATTAAACAGACAATTAGGTTTCCATACCAGAATGTTCCCTTCTTTTCTCCTTTGATCTTTCCAAGGTTAGTCAACAATTCATCCAACATCCAACCACATAGATCTAACTTCTCATTCTCCCTCATCATTTTATGAGCTGCATACAATGCAAGAGCTAGAAACAGAATCCAGACAATTTGACTGAGTTACCTTGTAACTGATGACCATGCTTTCAAATCTAATAAGTGTGTTGGTTATAGTACTAATCCTCATTGATCGCTTGTCTGATGTTGCATCGATGATCTTGTTGACTTGATCATTTGAAACCTTCTTCTCAGGATGTTGTCTAGCTTGCAGTAAACAGGTGATTGCCTTGATGGCCTCCTTCAAAATCTTATACGGTCTATCCAACCAGATAAACTCTCCATGCACTCTTCTCAAAACATATCTAACAATCTCATCTTCAAATTCTGGAATATCCTGAATGCCAGTAAACCCTAGATCCTCAATATGTTTGTATTCAGGCTTAACCTTTATAGATTCTCCCATTAGCTCACTCATGTCCATGTTATTTATATCACTCATTCCTAAATCCTCAACATGAAAGTGTATGTAAGCTCTTACATCTTCAACATACATGACTCCTTCCGGGACATGGGAAAAATTGCCAACCGAATAGTCCAACGTAGCAACAAGCAAATATCGATTGAAAATTGGCCTGGGACGGTTCTTGACCTCAACTATAGTAGGATTTGCAATAAAAATAGGTACAGATGATGATCTTGCTTCCATGATGGAAGATAAATACCCATGAATAGCTATCGGTGAAAAACCCTAAAGAACTCTTCCAATCACTGGTGAAATCGCTCAAGATGATATCAATCACACTGAATTGTCTTAGACTTCCTCTGAATCGCTCTGAATGCAAAGTGATCAGAAATGAAGTGAATTCGACCTTTTATCCTCCAACAAACCCTAATCTGTCATTGATATTAATGACTTCCATTGGAAGATACCATATTTTGATAAAACATCTCCATGCCGGATAAGCATCTCTAATGTTTGAAACATCTTCCAGAACCTCTTTCCAAGGCATATGCAACATCTTCATGAATTTTGCCTACCCCTAAGGCATCTGCCTTAGTTACCAGATGAGATTCCTGTCAGTGCAGGAGCAACATCCTTTGCCAGTTGAGTAACTGGTGCATTTCCATCTGCTGATTGGTCTTCTGACTTCCTAACCAATCTCTAAGTATGATCTTGCAGAATTTTATTAACCTTCTCTTTTCCCTTCTCATTTGATCATGTTGGCAATTGACACTATATTGGTTGGTTTCACTATGTTGTCATTGATGGCAACATGATTTTGTGTTCCGGCTTCATATGGTGTACCGACAGGCACTTCACAGATTCTACACCAGCACCGACACCAGCAAACAAAAGGATTTCTTTGGTCACTGGCAATGCAGGCCGACATGGTATAGTAAAGGTCATCGATATTGGAGGCCAACATATCTTGGATCCAACATTGGCAATTTGTTTTAATGTCTATACATTTATGTTATTTGGCCGACATGTAATATGATATTGTATGTATCTTTGTAAGCTGACATAAGGCATACAAGTTGTATAGGGTATGTAGGGCATATTTATTAGATCATTTGATATAATAAGGATATGTATGTAATGGATTAGGATACAAATGTAATATGATACAAAATTATTCAGAGAGATTATGTATGTGAGGAATTTATTGTAAGGGTTATTCCGGAAAAGGGGTTTAGGGTTTCAAACTAGAACAAATAGAGCTTAAACTGGAATTGTATTCTAGCATAGAAGATGCTATCTTAAGCAGTTCACACTTCTTCAAATTGTTTTCTGGAATTTTATGTAGTTAGTGAGGCTCCTATTGTGATTGAGAAGTGTGCTCTAGGCTGTAAGCCTTCCTGCAAGTGCAGGCCCCTCATATTTTGTAATATCTCTTCATATGGCCAGTGGACTGATATTGTGGGTCACAAATCCCACCATGGTTTTTCCTCATTGAGGTTTTCCACGTATAAATTTGTGTGTTATGATTCTCATTTATGTGTTTGGCTTATTGGTTACTTTACTTATTTCAATTCTGTTTATACTGGTTGGTGTATGCATGTTTTGTTAAGGCTAAAATCTACTATTCTGGTATAACACTGATTCATCCCCCCCTCTCAATGTTTTTGGTTTCCAACAATTGGTATCAGAGCCTTGTGCCTCAGAGGAAGTTTAACAGCTTGAGGAAGATCCTAAAACCATAATCTATGAATATGGCTTTGGAGAAATAGCTTGAGATGGCACTTGAAGATTATGATCTTGAAAGGTTGAAGAACTTAAAGCTACAAGATGAATTGAATTCTGCTAAGGAATTCATACTTGTCCTACAAGAGAAGCTATCGTCTGTTCAAGCTAGAAGGAAGGAACTTTTGTAAAATCAGGATGATGAAGAGAAAAATGCACTTAAGGAACAATGTCAGAAATTGAGTCAGGAGAACATGGTTATGAAGAATGAAATACAAGTTATAACTATGAGGATGTCTAAGGAGATTGAGGACATAAAGAAAAAGGAATAAAATCTTGTTGTATCCTTGAAGAACAAGTTTGAAGAATGTGGTAGGTTGGTTCATGAAAATGATATGTTGAGAACTGATTTGGTACAATCCCATAGTAATGAGCAAGAGCATGAGAGATAAATGACAATACTAAGAGAAGATTTAACTGTTGCAAGTGAGTAAAAAGAAAAATTCAAGATCATCTCAGCACAACTTAATGAGTTATTGAAGAGACAGAGGTAGATTGGAGATTCCAGTAGACTTGGATTTGAGCAAGGATAGAGTTCCGATAGTTTCAATGAAGATCAAAACCATAAGGCACTAGTAAGACAATTCAATGCTTATAAATTGAATGGTAGATGTTTTGTTCGCAATAGATTTGGTCACATGGCTAGGCAATGTAGAAATAGAGCAAATTAGAACCTTGATTTTGCTCCCGATAAATGTTCTAAATATAATAAAATTGGTCATAAGACAAAAGATTGCAGAATGAATGTTAAATGTTATGCTTGTGGAAAATTTGGACATATGGCTAATCAGTGCAGGTCGAACAATTTCACCGGTTTTAGCAAAGAAATTCCAAAGAATAATGTTACATGTTATGCATGTAATAAAGTTGGACATATTGCTAAGTTTTGTAGAAGCAGAAATCCACTAGTTAGTAATGGAGAATCAAATAAAAAATGAAAAGAGAAGGTTAGTGAAAATTGACAAGATCATACTCAAAGATAGGTTAGGAAGACTGAAGAATAATCATTAGATGGGAATGTCCCAGTTACTTATTTGATAGAAGAGGCTTCTCTTGCACTGGCAGTGAGCTCATCCGGTAACTAAGGCAGATGCCTTAGGGGTAGGCAAAATTCATGAAAATTCTGCATATGCCTCGGGAAGAGGTTCTGGAAGATATTCTAGATATTGGAGAGGATTATCCGGCATGGATATGTTCTAAACGAGATCCGATATCTTTCACCGACAGTCATATATGTCAATGGAAGATTAGGGTTTCTCTCGAAGAATAAAAGGTCGAATACACGTCATTGTTAATCACCCTGCATTCAGAGCAATTTCAGAGCGATTTAGAGCGACTAAGTGTGATCAGAGGCTATTCAGAGGCAATCAGATTTCTTCTTGAGCGATTTCACTGGCGTTTGGAAGAATTTATTGAAGGATTTCATTAAGAGAGATCAAAAGGTATTTATCTTGAAACATGGAAGTGAGATCATCTTCTATTCCTATTTTTGTTGCAAACCCAACTGTAGTGGAGGTCAAGGACCGCCCCAGGCCAATCTTCAAGTGGTATCCACGTGTGGGTACCCTGGAAGATTCAGTTGGAGTATTTTCTCGGGTTCCGGAGGGAGTTGTGTATGTAGAGGATATTAGGGCTTATATTCATTGTCATATCAAAGACTTGGGAACTTCAGAAATCAAGGGAATGTATATGAGTGAGCTAATGGGAGAATTTGAAAAGATTAAACTAGCATATAAACATATTGAAGATCTAGGGTTTACAGACATTCTGGATATTCTAGAGTTTGAGGATGAGATAATCAAATATGTACTGAGCAGAGTACATGGGGAATTCATATGGCTGGACAGACCTTACAAAATCACTAAGGAAGCCATCTAGGCAATTATTGGTTTACCATCGGTAGGGCAACATCTAGACAAGAAAGTTTCAAATGACTTCATGAGGAAGATCATCGGCGCTGCATCAGACAAGAGATCCATGAAAGTGAGCACTATCACTGACATGGGCATCAAATTTGGTAGCATGATTATCAGATATAAGGTAACTTAGTTAAACCGACTGAATTTTGTTTCCAGTTCATGCATTTTGGCTGGATATAAAATGATGAGAGATAATGTAAAGTTAGACCTTTGCGGTTGGATGCTTGGTGAGTTGTTAATCAACTTAGGAAATATTAAGGGTGAGAAGAAGGGCATTTTCTGGTATGGGAATTTGTTAGTCTACTTGATGCTATATTTTCTGAAAGATTCACCCAGTTCTGGTAAGAGACAATGGGCTTTTGACATTTCGGTAGGAAGACAATTGAAATAGTCAATTGTTGCATTAGGAAGTCAAAGAGATGATAAGATATGGGGTTATTTTAAGGCATTTCAAAATTCTTATGAGGTCTAGGGTAAGGGTACCTGAGCATATAGTAGAGAAATACTCTACTGACATATGTTTCATGGTAAAGAAGGATGAGACTCTCATGGAAGTAGTCAAGCCCCAAAAGATTTGGATTGAATAAATGGGCTATGAGGTAGATGCACAGATTCTTGATGCCTATGAAAAAATGCTAATTGATGCACCAATAGATGAGACAGAGAAGCCCTGTGGAACTACACAACAGAAGACTGAAGAGTTTGAAACAAAGTTCAACCAGAAGAAAAGGGAGAAACAAGAAGGAAAATATATAAATTTGTACAAAAGGTCTCAAAGGATATTCAAGCACTAATTGATGTTGTCCCGGAGAAAGGTAGAAAGAGGAAGGATCCGAAAGTTCATATTGAACCTGTTACTGTAGAATCTAAATCAAAGGATGACACACCGTTAGAATTTAAAAGGGTTGTTAGGAAGAAACCAATGGAAACTAAGGTGGAAGCAAAGAAGCAACTGGTTAGGAAGGTCACAATCAAGCTACCGAAATAGAAGCAAGAATGTAAAGCTACACCTGCAACTGTATCTAGTACTACCAAGAGGAAGAAGAAGAGTGACATTGATTTAGCACTTGAAACTGGTAATGTAACTATCATACCACCCATGACTTGTGCAGAAATTGTAGATGTAATTACTAAAGATGGCATGTTGAAGAATGTTAAATTTTATTATGAAAACTTAGAGGATGATGACCAGAGAGAGGTAGAGGAAGCAATTCTATTATACTTGGATATTTATAAGAAAGCCTTAATAGAGATATAAAATCAAATACCATTTGAGTTATATAACATGTTAGATGCTAGAAGATTATCAGCTATGCAAGAAGACAAACACATTAAAATGCAAGAACTATTAGCTATCTGTGTTACTATAGCTCTAGATGAAATGGAAAAGACAATTGAGGCGGTAGACAAAAAAGTCTTCAATAACAAACATAGGATAACTAGCCTGAAGCTAGGAAGAGTGAATGAAGTAATAAAGGAAACTCAGAAGGCATGGATTAAATTTTTGGGAGAACATAAAGGATTCTTTACTTCATCGGAAACTAAGATAGACCCTGCAGATACCCCCCGGTTGAAGGAAAAGGGATTATGGGTACTTCACCATCAATTTTGAAAAAAGATTAAGATAGTGGAAATTGAGCCACCGGTAAATACAGAAATACCAGTTAATATAGAGAACATTGTACATGATACTAATATTAAGGATAATTGTCCTCCAGATACAAATGTATAGGTTGAGGATAATGTTCCTACAGAGGAACCGACAGTTACACAAACTGCAC
This sequence comes from Cryptomeria japonica, assembly GCF_030272615.1. NCBI lineage: Eukaryota > Viridiplantae > Streptophyta > Pinopsida > Cupressales > Cupressaceae > Cryptomeria > Cryptomeria japonica. Next base: position 54,330,191 of record NC_081410.1, on the reverse strand, counting down.
CAAGTGGTGAAGCCACTAGTGAAAGTGAGGAGGTTATAAAGGATAAAACATTTGAGGACAAAACAAGGGAATCCGACAGGGAACCAGTTGTTGGACCATCATTATTTTCAATTGACACTTCTCAAGTAGAAAAGAAAACCATCATAGAGATGAGTCTCACTGAACTGATGATGATGGCTGCTCAAAAACTGATGAAGGAGGGAACCACAGACAAGGGGATAATAGATCAATCAATCACTGTTCTACACAGATTGGTCCCAGAGTGTAAGATTGAAAATGAAGCAGGCCCTTCCGAGAAGCTTAAGGTAATCACTAAGCACATATCAAAAGACTTTCAATCCTTACAACAAATCTCAAACCGGCAAGCATTAGAAAGATTCAGTAAGGCTAAAAGAGCCGCTTTTGATCAGGTCATTGAAACAGAGAAGAAAAAGATTGAGGAGAAGCTAATTCTAAGAGAAAATTATTTGAAACAATGTAAAAATATATATAGGTTATGTTGAAATACTGAAATACTTACAACAAATGTAGATAAAAAGATAAAAGAGATTCAAGAGAAAATTGCAAGTATTGCTAACTCTTTTGATGGATTAATTTCACTGCCAACATCAATTGATGGCCAAATTTTGATTTTGGAGAATTAAATTTCTGTTCTTGAGAAGGAAAGAGACAAAATAATTTGAAGAGCCAGAAGTTTGAGAGTCTTGGTGAGTCCAAGATTGGATTCACTCTATGTTCATAAGAAAGAATGCATGGATATAGTGGGAAAGCCCACACCGCAGAGGTAAATGAGAAATAATATTTTGCACATTTATTGAGTTAACTTGTATCTATTTTTGACACATTCAAAACCGATTGGGATACTTATGTGGAGTTACTGGAGAAATCTTATCCGGAAATTTTGAAATTGGTCAAGCTTCGGTAAGACATTCTTGGAGGTATTCAGTGTACAGTTCTAATTCTTTGACATTCTTTTTACAATTTCTTTTGGGCATTGATGTCAAAGGGGGAGTAATATAGATGCAAAAAAGAATAAAAAGTTGCATACATTAGGGGGAGTTACAAAGTTTTGGAGTTTTTGGAGATATGGAGTATTTTGGATATTCAACTCAGGGGGAGCAGGGTAGGATGAAACCGACAGATGAAACCTTGACCACTTTTCACATGAGTGTTTCCATCAATGCCAAAGGGAGAGATTGCTGGCAATTGACACTCTATTGGTTGGTTTCACTATGTTGCCATTGATGGCAACATGATTTTGTGTTCCGGCTTCATATGGTTTATTGACAAGCACTTCACAGATTCTATAGCGACACTGACACCGACACCGACAGGACAAAAGGATTTCTTTGGTCACCGACAATACAGAGTGACATGGTATAGTAAAGGTCATTGATATTGGAGGCTGACATATCTTGGATCCGACATTGGAAATTTGTTTTAATGTCTATACATTTATGTTATCTAGCTGACATGTAATATGATATTGTATATATCTTTGTAAGCTGACATAAGGCATAAAAGTTGTATAGGGTATATAGGGCAGATTGATTAGATCATTTTCATATAATAAGGATATGTATGTAATGGATTAGGATATGAATTTAATATGCTGCAAAATTATTCAGAGAGATTATGTATGTGAGGAATTTATTGTAAGGGTTATTCCGGAAAATGGGTTTAGGGTTTCAAACCAGAACAAACAAAGCTTAAACCGAAACTCTATTCTAGCATAGAAGATGCTATCTTAAGAAGTTCACACTTCTTCGGATTGTTGTCTGGAATTTTATGTAGTCAGTGAGGCTCCTATTGTGATTGAGCATTGTGGTCTAGGTTGTAAGCCTTCCTGCAAGTGCAAGCCCCTTAGATTTTGTAATATCTCTTCATATGGCCAGTGGATTGATATTGTGGGTCACAAATCCCACCGTGGTTTTTCCTCATTGAGGTTTTCCATGTATAAATTTGTGCGTTATGATTCTCATTTATGTGTTTGAATTATTGGTTGCTTTACTTCTTTCAATTCTGCTTATACTGGTTGGTGTATGCATGTTTTGTTAAGGCTAAAATCTACTATTCCGGTATAACATTGATTCACCCCCCCTCTCAGTGTTATTGGTTTCCAATAGATCCTTCATTACCAACCGATGGATTTATGCTTCTACAGAACTTAACAATATGTCCAACCTCATTACATGCATAACATGTAACATTGTTCTTTTGAATTGCTTTGCTAAACCCAGTGTAATTGCTTGACCCGCACTGATTAGCCATATGTCCAAATTTTCCACATGTATAACATTTAACATTCATTCTACAATCTTTTGTCTTATGACCATACTTATTAAATTTAGAACATTGATCGGGAGCAGAATCAGGGTTCTAATTTTCTCTATTTCTACATTGCCTAGCCATGTGACCAAATTTATTACAAACAAAGCATCTACCATTAAATTTATAAGCATTAAACTGCCTTACTGGTACCTTATAATTTTGATCTTCATTTGCAGTGCCGAAACTCTGTCCTTGTTTAGATCCAAGTCCACTGGAATCTCCATTCTGTCTTTGTCTCTTCAATAACTCATCAAGTTGTGCTGAACTAATCTTGATTTTTTTTTTATACTCACTTGCAATAGTCAGATCATCTCTTATAATTATCATTTATCTCTCAAGCTGTTGTTCATTACTCTAGGATTATACTAAATCAGTTCTTAGTATATCATTCTTATGAACCAACCTACCACATTCTTCAAACTTGTTTTTCAGAGATACAACGAGATTTTCTTCCTTTTTCTTCCGGTCTTCAATCTCCTTAGCCATCCTCATAGTTATAGCTTGCATCTCATTCCTCATAACCATGTTCTCCTAACTCAACTTCAGACATCTCTCATAAAGTGAATCTTTCTCATCATTATCCTTATTCTGCAAAAGTTCCTTCCTCCTAGCCTGAACATATGACAACCTCTTCTATAGACAAGAATGAATTCCTGAGCATAATTTAATTCATCTTGTAGCTTCAAGTTCTTCATCCTTTTAGCATCATAATCTTCAAGTGCCACCTCAAGTTTCTTCTCCAAACTCATATCCATGGATTCCGGATTCAGTATTTTCCTCAAGCTATTAAACTTCCTCCAAGGTACAAGGCTCTGATACCAATTGTTGGAATCCAAGAACACTAAGAGGGCGGGGAGGGGGGGGGGGGAGGAGGGAGGGTGTGAATCAGTGTTCTACTAGAATGATCAATTTTAACCTTATTTAAACATGCATACTCCAATTGGTATACCGGTACATATAGAATTGAAATAAGTAACACAACCAATAAGCCAATCACACAAATGAATACCATAACACACATAATTATATGTGGAAAACCTCAAAGAGGAAAAACCACGATGGGATTTGTGATCCAAAATATCAATCCACTAGCCATATGAAGAGATATTACAAAATATAGGGGCCTGCACTTGTAAGAAGGCTTACAACTTAGAGCACACTACTCAATCAAAAAAGGAGCCTCACTAACTACATACAAATCCGGACTACAATCCAGAGAAATGATTGAACTGCAAAGATAACATCTTCTATGCGTGAATACAGTTCTGGTTAAGCTCTATCTGTTTCGATCTGAAAACCTAAACCCTTATCGAAATAACCCTTTACATAAACTTCACATTACAAAACATTATCACATTATCCTATCCATCCATATCATAAAATGATCTAATCAACTGACCTATATACCCCTTTACAATCTAGCATGCCTTGTGTCGGCTTACAAAGATAATTATAATATGAATATACATGTCGGCTCAATAACATAAATACATGAACATCAAAACAATTGTCAATGTCGGATCTCCAAATGATGTCGGCCTCCAATACCGATAACCTAAATATAAACCATGTCGGCCTGCATTGCTGGTAACCAAAGAAATCCTTCCATCCTATCAGTGTCGGTGCCGATGCCGGTAAAGTGTTTGTGAAGTGCGTTCCGGTACACAACTAAACCAAAATAATGAAGCCGGAACATGCTGCCTTTTGCCAACAATGACAACATATTGAAACCAATCAATTGAGTGTCAATTGCCAACAATTTGTTAACCCACATAAATCTATTATTCAAGTGTTGCAGAACTCATTTGCAACTAGGTGCTATAATTGTATCTAAATTGTATTTCATTATACACACCGAGTTGGAGCTTGGTGCTCCTTGGGTTGGTTCCCTAAATCAGGATGAGTTGGTGCTCCTTGGGTTAGTTCCCTAAATCATTGTAATCCATTGTTTCACCTATGAGGTTGGATTGGAGCAGTAGACTCCAATAGAATTTCTCACCGAGTTTTTTCCCATATTGGGTTTTCCTCGTACATCTGGTGTTGTGGGTTGCATTTGTGTGTTTGCCTCTTTTGATATTTGCATTTGCATTACCGGTTTGATTGTTTAGTGCTTAGGGTGATAACTGGTATTCCAAGGTTGTTTAAAAAGGAAAATAATTTAGGAACCACTGATTCACCTCCTCTCAGTGGTACATTGTGTTCAACAATTAAAATATTTTAAATTTTAGTATGTCACACAAAATATTAAAATATTGAGAAAACATACAAACACTCAATTTTTATCTCTTACAAAATATTGACTTTAATATAATTATATAGCCATCTCCTATTCTCCTTTGAAAACTTAATAATAACAAAAATCCAACCTTGGATGATCTATCTTCTCTTGCTTGAACATCTAGATATTGGATCAGGGAAGGTGATCTAAAATGTTGATGAAGGAAAATTCTCACATAGTCTAATCCAAAAATATTCAAGAAAATATTATGATTTGTAAAATTACTAATTCTAATTACTCGTCTCCTATAGCAGGCATGATGGAAGAAGTATTATTTTAAGAAAAAACATTAGTTACCTTGGATATGGTAGTAAAAGCATACACAAAGGCAACTAATCACAACACAACTAGTGGAGTCATATTGTCGGTTGTTTGCATGTACATATCAAGGTTTTGAAGACTATATATTGACTACTTCAATGATATATCTTTGGTATTAATAAAGTTTGGAGTAGTAAATGATGCAAATTGTTTTTCTTCCTATTGAAGTTGGTCTAATGTAAAGCATTCTACCTATTTTTCCATTTTTTAAAGTCATTATTTATCTAATTTCATAAAAAAGCTTCTTCAAAACAAATCAAAAGGATAATATACCTCAATAGAAAAAAAAAATGTGGCTTAATGAGGTAGCAATATATTCACCTAATAAGTAACAAAGTATTTAAGAAAAAGTTAAATAAATGAAATAGTACGTGAGCACAAAATTTGAAAGTACAAGAGATATTGACTGTAGTTCCCATTTAGCATCACATAAAAAAAAAAAATTCTATCACTAATCTTCTCTTTCTTGGTGTGAAAGGGTATTTTACCTATCATGTTCATCACTTGGGTCCTAATCACACATGTTACTTAAGTTTACTTAGGGTACACACATAGGTCCTAAGAATCTTTCTAGAAGTATTAGGTGTCATGTGATATTATCTTATGTTAGTTTTCTCAAGTCATAATATTAAGATTAATGTCACTATCTTAATCAATCCTATGTTCAACTTGGCCTATATAGCCAAGGGGTCCCCTTTGTAATCTAATTAAGTTTTTTAATCTATAATTTGCATTCTTGATAGAATAATATTATTCTTTCATAACTAGTCTCTCTTGTGCTTCCATGAAGTGCCTACATCTTAGGTGGCTATAGTTATCAGCCAATCTTGCAAGGTACATAGAGAATTATATACCAACTCTTATATGGAATCAAAGAATTATCTACCAACTCTTACATCCGTCCCTTAAATGCAACTTAGGGAGAATGTACACAAATTCAAAGATGCAAGATGGGTCTTAGCTACTAGGCCATATTAGGTACCCATGTACAAATTCAATGCAATCTAGATCACAAATTAAGAAAATGATAAAACCTGGTGCGAAAATCTCCTCCCCAAAGAGAGATGAAATTAAAATGTTCTCAATTAAGAATGAGATGGATAAAAGTCCATGTGAGGAAAAAGTGTCCCCTAAGAGAGTAAAAGAAGAGAACATACACCCCCCCCCCCTTTATGTAGAGTCTCCTCAAATGATGGTAGCTACTCAACATTGAATACTGAAGATGATCTACTATCTTTGAACAACTTTCCTCTCCTTATGAAGAAACAAAACCAATATGGTATGCAAGATGTCTTCCCATTCTTGAAAGGAAGATGAGGGAAGATAGATGAAATGTGATGTCTCTGAATTTTGATCATGTGTCTCCATGACAACGTCAAAAGAAATGATCACCTAGAAAATTAACAATATTTTTAGAGTGTTTCATCACAACAATGAAAGAAGGGTCATCATTATCAAATAGAAGATGAATATTATCAATGGTATCTCCCAAATCTTAAATATCAAACTCCTCAAACGAACCTACAATGTTTGTCAAGTGATCATTCCATGTAGAAATGTCTAGAAGACAATGTGATTCCTACTACATTGAATCAAAAGGGGCAAAAATTGTGGCAAGACAAGCATCATCAATTGCAACAGAAGACATGAAGGAGATGGAATATCAACACATATCTCAAGAGCCTCAAAAGATGAAAGGAATCCAAGGTTCAAATGATAGTGGTGTAAGCACAGTAAAACTAATCTTTTACTTTGTATGTAGATCATTGGGTGCATAAAAAAATATAATGTATTAAATGAAGACATACATAGATATCTCCAATTCAAACTCCATTAATTATTTTAGGCGTTTTTCCCCCAATAGTAGAAACTCTTTGTATGTAAGAGACATGTGCCAACAATTAGCTACGAACAATTAAATAAATTAACCTAATTAGACCAATAATACATACTAAATATGATAGAATCAACTAAACAACATGTCTCCTTATTGCATATACTATTTAAAAAAAAAATTATTTGGTTAAATTATACATGAATTGAAATTTTGCAAAGAGACTTACTTGCTAGCCACATGACTTGTAGCTTGCAAAGAAAGGCATGGAATATAGTTTGGATTAACTATTTCTTGACTTTGAATTTTTACAATTACTCTACTATGGGGCATGAATGCCTTCCATGTGGGATGCCCTCCATAATAATCTACTTGACAAAAGAGATAACGCCTTCCAACCACCTCTTGTCTTCGAGCTAATGATAGTTCAACTAAAACATTTTTTATGACCCATTTAGATCCATTAAAGGAGTGTATTTGCATGCCTTTACCAAAGTAGATAGTTGGTACATTTCCATTTGAAATTGAGAGTGACAAAGGAAGGGCCACTGGTATACTCTTCTCCCTTATGCACAAATTATAAAATGCTTCATAATTTACTTGAATGGTATATTATACACCACTGCATGTTATTTTTGGAATACCACCTTTATGTTTAGATTATGAGATATAGGAGATCATATCAAAAGCACAAATGTTACTATGGGAAGTTGCTTGCAATAAAAGGTTTCATATTGTGTCTAAGTCTTCTTCTTCTTTTTTTATTAATCACTTTTCCTGCAAAGATTGAAACTATTCAATCAATCTTAAATTCATTCCTAATTTTATGTTAAATGTTATCTTATTGAGTCACCATAAAAATATTTTATTGACGTCAAGGTTGGTGATACACATTAGTTAAAATTATAAGCTCTAGAAATATGAAAAATTGTTGGTATCAATTAAAGGATTTTTCGGTACCTATAAGGCACAACAAATCTCGGTTTATGGTATCCTAAAGATGAAAATTTTGATTTATGTGCATACACTGATGCAAATTGGGCAAGTGATGTAGATGACAGAAAGAGTACCACTGGTGGTGCATTCTTTCTTGGTAGAAGATTGATTTCATGGATTAGCAAGAAACAAACTTGTACATCATTATCAACAACAAAATCAGAATATGTTGCATCAACAACTAATTGTACTTAGATATTATGGATCAAGCAAATGTTGAAGGATATAAAGGTAAAATGCAAAGAACCAATTATCATTTATTGTGATAATTCAGTAGCAATTGATATATCAAAAAACTCGGTATTTCACTCTAAGACAAAGCATGTTTCTATTAAGTATAATTTTCTGAAAGAGAATGTTGAAGTAAATGAAGTGAAATTGGTTTATGTGAATACTAAAGAGCAAATTGTAGATATCTTTACAAAGTCTTTGCCTAAGGAAACATTTGAATATCTCAGAGAGAAGCTTGGGATAATTTCCCCACTGTCAGAGACTTAGATGTTGAAGATTGGCATCAAGCCAACAGGAACTAACAAAAGAATCTTTTTCCAGCTTTGATGGAGGAGAGCTACTTCTCAGGGGAATTAGTTTGCTGAATGTTAAGTTTTGAATTCTTAACTACTTTGGCATTTGATGCCAAAGGGGGAGAGATGTCTATGGAAAACCATTATTTCTTGAGGGAGAGATTATTCATTGGGGGAGAGATATACTCTTTGGAGAAATGTATTTTGGTTTTGTAACAAACTTTGTATTGATCTATCTTTGAGAGATTGATTGGTTTACTGGTTTTGGCATTCTGTTTTTGGCACTTAGATGTTTTTCCATCTAGTGTTGCCATCAATGCCAAAGGGGGAGATTGTTGGTATTATGGACGACTTCGTCATGTGTTGCATTGGTTTTGTCATTGATGTCAACACTTGTCTTCTTGGAAGTTTACATTGTGTTCATCGGTATGGTAGTCAATTATGCACAGTCACCGGTATGTGCTCACCAGCAGGTTATATGGTTCACCGACAGCGATGATAACTTGGAGATCATTTGGTTATGTCGAAGACATGGATTGGAAGTTTGGTTTTGATGTTTTTCTTATTGGTCTTATTGGGTTGACAGATTTGCCTTTACCGATAGATAGGTTTAGGTTATGGACTGGTACATGTTATCTATTCCAGATTAGTACGACACATTATGGAGATTGTTTATTGATTGGTAAATGTATTGAGCCGACATTTTGTATCGCATCAAGACTTATTTGTAATTGATTTAATTGTAATATCTTTAGTGAGCCGACCTATACATTGGGTGTTAGGTTTTGTATAAATGATTGTAAGATCTTATTGAAGATCGGGGATATAGGATTATGATGAGTGTGTATTGAAGAGCGAAAATAAGCAAATCTTTATGCGAATCACGCGGACATTATTCGAAGGTTGAAGGAAGGTTATAAAGGTGTTTTGACACTCATGTTCAGAGCTTAACCGATACTGAATCCAACATTGGAGATGCTATTTTGTGCAATATATTATAATTGGATTTAACCATCCAATTGTGTAGTCAATGTGACTCCTAGTTTGTGATTGAACAGTGAGCTCTAGGTAGTTGGCCTTTCTGCATGTGCAGACCCCATTTGTATACACATACTATCTGTAGTAGTATCATCTTATTGTGGGTAAGGTTTCCCACCATGGTTTTTCCCTTATCGGGTTTCCACGTCAAAATCTCTATGTTATGTGTTGTGGATATTGTTTCTCTTTGTGTTTTATGCATTAAGTTAAACTGGTATTGCTCTATCTGTTAATCTATTTTACCGACACTTAAGTTTGGTTTACCGACATTAAGGTTAAATTGGAATAACTTGCATTTGGATTATAAATTATTGACAAGTGGTTCACCTAACAAAAATAATATAGTAAAAGTATGTAACTTTTCAAGTTGTTAACTAGACAACAAAAACAAATAAATGCTACATGAATAAAAGAGCAGATGAAAACCCTAGAAAAGAGTGATTGTGAAATTTCTTTCTTTTTAAATTGCAAAAGAACACTACAAGATATTGCCACTTAAAGATCAATTGATGAAAGCATTAATATATTCTTTGATTACACTATCTACTAAGGTTCAAATTTTACAAAAGGACAATAAATATGTGATGAGGGAAGGAGTATATCTTTGAAGAGAAAACAAGCTGAAACTGAAATATATCAACTTAGCCTTTTATAAAATATATACTCAATTCTTAATTTAGATTTTATATTAGACAAATCTAACAAAATAAATACCCTAACTCAACCAAACAAGTTGAAACAAAAAATATCAACTTAAGATTTTGTAAAATATAAACTCCTCAATTCTTCATTTATATTATATCTTGAACAACTTCAATAAAGCCAATACCCTAACTCAACCAAACAAACTAAATCTAAAAAATATCAGCTTAACCTTTTGCAAAATGTATAATTCTCAGTTCTTAATTCCAGTTCTGGTTGTTTGTAAGTGCATACCAACCTGTATTCAGCACTGTAGATTGACTATCTTTGGTATTAATAAACATTTGGAGCAGTAAACTATGCAAGCTGTTTGTGTTTCTTTCAAGGTTGGTCTGACAGAGCATTACCTGTTTTTCCAATAATATTTACCCATTACTTATCCCTTCTCCTATGAGAACTTCAAAAAACAAAGCAAAAGCATAATATATCTTAACCAAAAGGAATATACGGCTTAACAAGGTGGCACTATATTTTCTTACAAATAACTTAAATACAGTAAGGGTACAAAACTTAAGTATATTTATTTTGGATCTTCTTTTAAGATATGCTATCTGTATGGTTATTTTGATATATGGGGTATACAATTTGATAAAATTTTGATACATTTTATATATAAGTTGACTAAATGTTGATATATTTAATATGTAAGTTGATGATATTTTAAAAATATCACTTTTGATTTTGTTAGTTCCAATAGTTAATACATATTGTGATTCACGATCATTTTGTCATATTGAAATGCAAATGCAATCACATATTCTCAAACAAACTTTCATCAACAAGTTTATTTCAAGACAAGATTAGTAATACAATTTTTTTTTGGTTTTGTTTGATGTGGCCAAGATTGACCAAATGAGAATTGCGGATATGCCTTGTATTTCTAAGTTTTGTGCTCTTATTAAACATTTAGGGTATTCTTGTGATTGCACATGGCTGCCTTTGTAATCTAGCTCCTACATCTACACAGAGGGCCACAAATTTCAAGTTTTTGCAACTATTCTTATTGAAACAGCTATAGATACTACAAGAAGCATAATGAAAAAATGACAAATACATGAATATAGAGGATGCAACCATACTAGGAGAGAAAACCATTACGACATTTTGAATGTTAATATATCATACAAAACATTAACATATTACAAAAACATAACAACACATAATTTTATCTTTCACGAAATAATGACTTCATTCTAATCATATAATCATCTCCTTTTCTCCTCTAACAAACTTACTAATTACAAAATTCCATTCATAATCTTTACCTCTTCTTATTTATATCACACTATTTCAACCAGAACTCTCATGCTTATTTGCTTGAACTAAAACCTAGACCCATATTTATTATACACTCCATTTTGTTCTTCAAAATATCACACCATTTCAATCAACTCTCATACTTATTTGCTTCAACTAAAACCTAGACCCATATTTGTTATATGTTTCATTTTGTACTTCAAAATATGATGCTATTTCAATCTCAACTCTCATACTTATATGTTTGAACTAAAACCTAGACCCATATTTATTATATGTTTCTTTTTTACTTCAAAATATCATGCTATTTCAATCTTTAACTCTCATACTTATTTGTTCGAACTAAAACATAAACCCATATTTATTATATACTTCATTTGTACTTCAAATCAGATTTAACAGCTTAGCCACAACCTCTTTTCTGTAAATTTTTTTTTACAATGTGTTCACGTGAGTTGGGCTCAAACACATTTGCCATCTAGCATGCTCGATAATCTCAAGTTTAGTTTGAGGTTATGATTTGATATAAAAATAAACAATGCCATATGATGTATAAGGCAATAGGGTATGAGGATTTTGATGCCCTGAACAGAATGAGTTTGTGAAAACCAATAAACTGTGTACATCCTTGCTCAATGAAGAATTATATAAGCATATCAAACAATACATTTCTTCGTTCTTTACTCCAAAATTGTTAAGAAGATAGCCATTATTGTTTTTTGGTTAGGGTATATTATCCTTTTTGCTTTGTTTTGAAGAAGTTTGCATAGGAAAACAGTCAAAGAATGGCTATAAATTTCTTCGTTCATTATTGTCAAAAAAAAATATAATGCCTCCTCATTAATTCAGATATTATCCTTTTGAAGAAGCTTTCGTTGGAAAGAATGGCCATAAAAAATTGTGGAAAAACAGCTATAAATGATCTATCAGACTAATTTGACAGAAAGACAATAGAGCTCCTCCAAATGTTTATTTATACCAAAGAGCTCTCATTGAAGTAGTTAATCTGCAGAGTTGAAAACACCCATCAATATGACTCCACTAGTTGTGTTGAGATCAGTTTCTTTTCTATGTGCTTTGCTGCCCTGCTGCAACAGCCAGGGCAGCTAATACTTCTGTTTCCATCTCACCTCCTCTAGGAAACAAGTAGGTAGACTTTAGTTATATTTTTACAGATTGAAGATTATTGGATTAGATTATGTGGACATTTTTTTTAATCAATGTTTTGGATCGTCTTTCATAATATACACAAGGAGGCAAGCGTACCTGGTCCTATTTTGATGAAAAGAATAAGACTACCAGTACAGTCACAGGTGAGTGTCAATTCCACACAAACTCTTTCATAAAAGGAATGGGTTTTTACAGTCTATCAACAAATAGATTTTTAAAATTATACTGTGTGTCAATTTTTTTCTCATCAACGTTTCTGATCATACCACGTGTTCTTTAATTTTCATTCTGATGATGGATCATGTAGTATGATCTAAAACATTGATGAAAAATGATTAGCACACAGTGTAATGCAGAAATCTATTACTTGCATTACTTCATAATCTGTAGAAACTATCTATGACTATAATAAAACAAAATTTATTTGTATTGTTTTGTGTGAAAGTAAAATTGAATTGAATTGTATGAGTTTGTACATGCAATTTATTAGTACTTGTCATTATACTAGTATTATTATATATACATATACATATATGAATTAATTAATGGTAGTCAAATACATCCATTTTTTGATGACCTGACATGCTCACTCAACATTTCTGGCTATACTCCCTCAAGCATTTTCAAAATAGTTTCTTTCATATGAATATTATCAAAATGGCTTCTTGAAAACATTGTGAGCATCTTGGACTATTAAAGAATTATATCTCCTAATGTTCTAAATCTAGTGATAGTGAATGAGTGTAGTTTTTAGTATAAATTATTTCACATAGCCCATTAAATTAATTGCTTTACTATGTACACTGATAGAGAATGACCATAGTTATTAGTTTGATTGAATTTTTCATTATTTATTTATTCATTACAATTAATAGAGTATAATAATTTCTTATACTTGCTAATTGTTTGCAAAAATTAATATTCAATTATTGTTAGAAATTTAAAACAAGAAGTACTCACCATTAGGTGGCAATTGTTATATTAAGTTATTCTATTGATTTTTAAATAATAGTATCTTGTAGTGCTCTTGTAGTTAAAAAAAATAAAAAAATTCTTCGCCATCACTCTTTTGTATGATTTTTCTCTCCTCTTTTATTCATGTCCAACATATATTTTCTCTATATAGCCTAGTTACCAACTTGAAAAGCTACATGTTTTTAGTATATTTTATTTTATTTTTCCAAATCTTATAAGTTTAATTAATGTTTATAATATCCAACCTTCAATTTAACAATATATTATTATCATGAATCAATGTGGGAAATATTTAAAATAAGATTAGGAATAAATTTAAGAATGATTGATTAGTTGTGGTCTTTGTAGGAAAAGTGATTGGAAAAAAGGAAGTGCTAGACACAATACCAGATCTATTATTGCCAGCAACCTCCCATAGTGGCCTTGGTCCCTTTGATCAGATTTCCTACATCTCACATTCTAATAGTAAAGGTGGTATGCCACAAACAACATGTAGTAGTGTAGAAGATACCATTCAAGTAAACTATGAAGCACTTTATAGTTTTTACATAATGGAAAAGAGTAAACCTGTGGGCCTTCCCTCATCTCTCTCAATTTCAAATGGAAATGTACCTATAACTAGCTACTTTGGTGAAGGCATGCAAATATACTCTTTCAATGGATCAACATGGGTCATAAAAAATATTTCAGCTCAATTGTCATAAGTTCCAGGACAAGAGGTGGCGGGAAAGCATTATTTCCTTGGTGAGATAGATTCTAATGGAGGGCAACCCTCATGGGAGACATTCACACGCTCTAGTAAAGTAACTGCAAAACTTCAAAGTCGAGAAATAGTTGACCAAAACTCTATTCCATGGCTTTCTTTGCAAACTACAAGTAGTGTGGGTAGCAAGTAAGTCTCTTTACATATTTTTTATTTATATTAAATAAAACATCATCTAAACAATGAATAAAAGAAATAAGGAGACACAATTTTTAGTTAATTTTAGAACATTTAGTAAGTATTATTTGCCTAACTATGTATATGTATTTTTTCCTTTTTATAGATACTCACTAGCATCTATCTTATACATACAAAGAGTTTCTACAACTGGGGGAAAACCTCCAGAAAGTGTTAATGGATCTCAAATTGGAGATATCTACATGTCTCCATATACTGCAATATATTGGTTTTATGTACCCATTAATATGGAGTTAAATGATGAATTTTAATTTGTTTAAACTCTAGTATAATAGTTCAAACGTTTGAAAAGTAAGTTACAATGTTAGGTGAAGTTCATTGACATTGATTAATATTTATACTATTTTAATATTTTAGTAGAAATAATAGTTTAACTGGTAATTTTCACATGTATTTGTATGAGTTATAATTGTTGGAATTTAGGTGTCATTAACCTTGTAAATCTCATGAAATTGATTACTCCAAATATTGTTTGTAAGTCACTCACAAGCCCAATAAAGGGTTTCATCCCTAGTAATTTTATTTTTATTGGTATGGTAAGCATTTATTTATTAGCCTTGTTATTTAAATATTTACGAGCAAGAGAGTTACTAAGTTACTTTTACTAATTAAGCATCATGGTAATAGTATATAGGTAAACGTGTTCAATATTGGCATCCACATTGAGAATAAAACTAATGAGTTGTGAGGGTACTTGCAATATGTTTTAAGATCATTTATGATGGCTATGAAACCTATCATAATATTCTATTATATCATCTATGAGAAAATCTTATTTATTTTCTCCCTAAGTTCCCATGCATGAATAATGACTTATGGCAATTGTAAGAGGTCACAATGAGTTGTAAGTGATGATTCCAAGGTGGAGGCATTAGGTTTTCAAACTTGGGTGTCATTATTTTGGTTGCATAATATTTTGTAAATAATATGTGCTTGAAAGTGGAGTTGTATCAAGTTTTGTTCAATTTTCTATTGTAGCCCGAGTTATGTTGCCAGATGGAAGGCTCAAATTGAAGACTAGAGAGGAGTTAGAGTGGATGTATTGTAATCATGTTTTGCTAATAATATAATCTATTCATCTCTTATTTAGTGGATTATTTTCCTGACAGAGTTTCTCCAAGCTAACATTGTGTTATGTGTTTGGTTTCCATTTATATGCTTTCATTGTTATTGTTGATTTAAAAACTACATATGATAAACATAGTTAGATCTTACTTATAGTTGATTGAAGAATCCATAATTGTTTTTCATCTTTAAGTTTCTAACATTTGGTAATAGATCCTTTTCTAATTCTATGTTAGGTAGAATAAAGGTTTTTCAAGCTATAGTGTGAGTTTGGTTTATCTATTTTTTGTAGATTTTTGTGTTGAAACTATGGCTAAAACTTCTTCTTGTTTGAACATAGAGAAATTTAACACAATAAGATATGAGTTGTGGAAGCTAAAAATTGAGAGTCCCCTTGAAGAAAGAGATCAATGGATGCCTATAAAAAATCAAAAGAAACTTGAAAAACTTAGTTATGAAAATATGGAGAAGATAAATAAAAAGGGACAGGTACAATCAGATTGAAAATTGTAGCTTTTGTCCTCTTGAATGTGTCAAAGGAAAATACTACACATGTTTTGTGGAACCATATAGGTAAGATCTACCAAGCAAAAAATCTAGTAAACAAACTATACTTGAAATGAGAGCTGTGTTCTCTTAAAATGAAGGAATGTAAATCAATAGCTAAGAATTTAAACTCTTTTAATTTGATTCTAAGTCAAATAAACTCTATTAATGTGAAGTTTGAAGAAGAGGACAAATGCATTATGATTATTTGTTCTTTGTCTAAGTCATGGGAAATTTTCATTCTTTCTATCATTGCTAACCTTGAATATCCAAAGATGGATTCCCTTGTTGCAATTTTGTTGGCACGAGAAATGATGAGAAATGTTACGGGTATTTTGGGTAATGATCTAAATGTTAGGGAAAGGCCTAAAGAAAGAGGGGACCTAAAGGAGTTAAGAGGGGACCTAAAGGAGTTAAGAGTGGACCTACAGACACATCTAAGCGTAGATCTAAAACTCTTGGGAAGAAGAACAAAGTGAAATAGTGAAATTACGGGAAAATAGGATATATGAAGAATGAATGTAAGAGTCTAAAGAAACAAATTGATTAATCGATAAAGAAATCCTCAAATTCAGGTAACGAAGCTTTAGTTTTTTTCTCTTCATATTATTACTAATAAAAATTGGTTAATTGATTGAATATTCCTATATCATATGAAACCTCATAAGTAGTAGTTTTCCACATATGATAAATATGATAGACACAAATTATATCTCAATGATAAGTATTCATATCCTATTTTTGAAAGGGATAAGATTCAATTGTGTTTGAGTGATGGGAAGTTAAAAAACCTCTCATATTCTAGGTTTAGCAAGAAATTTTATTTTGACATCTGTGCTGAATGATTCGAGATTGTATGTATTATTTGATAAGAATGATTGTAGATTGGTGAGAGGAAATTTAATTATAAAAAGAGGGACAAGAAAAGGGACTCTATTTAGGCTTGAATCCACTAATTTTTTGATTAAGTAAAAGCAGGTATTTGAAAGGTACCTGAACCTTGTACAATCCAGAAGAAAGAATTGCTAAAAAAAGTGTTTGGTCACTTCAAAAAACAAAATGAACCCACCGAAAGGGATCAACTTAACACAACATTACATAATAAAGTATCTCGGTACAGATAGCAAAAGGAAAGCAAAAAGACAACAAAGAGACCTAACCAGGGACAACAATAGAAACTAAATACTATTCATAATTTCCTTAGCGTGAACAACCATTTGTTTCATGCTATTCATTGAGGTCTTCAGATCCTCCAGCTCACGACCTTCGATGTCGCCTTTTTTCTTTGTGTTAGCTCTGGTCCTCCTTTCATGCCCTTTCTTGTTTGACTTCTCTTTATCACCATCCTTTTCTACATCATTCTTGAACTTGTTAATAAGGATGTTCATGTTGTCCACCGAGGATTTGGAAATTTTGGTCGGCAATCTTCTTTACATTGAGCTCCAACTTGTCAATTCTGGTGCTAAAATCTTTCATTTTGTTTTCCATTTTCTTAGGATCTCCCATCTCGTTGACCTTTTTCTCCGTTGCCATAATTTTTCCAACCATACATTCAATAGCTTGTGCATTATGTAGAACGACCACCAGTTCTTTAACATGTTCTGCCAAGGGCTTGTCACCAACTATAATTCTTGCAATGGCCTGTGTATCGGTTTTCAAACTATTGGCATCCTTCACCATAGTAGCGATGGTCTCACAGAAGGCCTTAACAGTGTCTTTGTCACCATTGTCGCTTTTATCCCCTTTTTCCTCGTGCAAATTTGTGGTATTCACGGTCTCCAAATTATCCATCACCGGTTTACCCTCCCCTTCTTTATCCTGACTATCAACCACCTTGTTTTCTTCAGCCTCCTCTTCTAATTCAACCTGAACATGATTGAAGTAAGAATTTCTCCTCTTTTTAATGTTCTTTTTCTGAGCCTTCTTTCCAATGGTTTTCCCTTTCCTTTTTTTAGCAGATTTTTCCTCAAGGGATTTAGTTGCAGAGTCCGACGTATTAGAGTCCACAATAATCCTCCTCTTCTTGGCCCTAATCCTCCCTTTCTTGCTAGTTTCCTTTGACTCTCCCTCGGTATCTGAGTCAAAATTAAAACCACTATCCTTACTTTCTGTAGTTTCATCTCTAGCATTTTTGCCTTTGATAGGCTTTTCAATGCACTTCCCCTTTAGCATTTTATAAACCAGGACCATAAGCCCCTGGTGGAGGGCATGATCACCTTTAGGATCCTTCTGGATTTCCTTTATAGTATGATCCGTAGAACAGGCAAGGTAATAGGGAAGGCTAACCCTTTCACCATGACAAAAATGATTAAGAAGAACAAAGTGAAGCCCGTAGGCCCTGGTAAACCTACTGTCTAAGGTAATGTATTCAATAGAAGTGAAAAGAACAAACCTCCAAGGCCTGCAAATTCTCTTCAGGGAGTGGTAGGAATTGTCGATTTTGATCATCTTTTGCCTCTCTCCATCTGTAACTGGAAACTTGTCTACAACTTTGTCATATATTCCTCTATCCCTGTAAAATTCCATACCCTCAGTAGACATCCCCGTGGCCTCAGAAATAACCGCTTCCTCGATATTCATCATCTGTGATCCAATCAGAATTTTTCCATTTTTCCAGTTCTTGATGAAGTAAGAAGTAATTGTGGGGTCTTTCCCACTTAGTCATTCCATGAAAACATTCATTCCTCCCTGCTAGAGGATATCCCAAACTTCTTCATTCTTTCTCTAGTCCGAGCAGGAAGCAAGTTCAAATCTCTTCTTGTTACCTCCCATTTTTCCAACACCTTCCTTGCAATGCTTTCTCTCAATTTGATCACTTCCCCTCTGGTTTCTGTGGTTATTCTGTAAGGGCACCCAGAATCCGTGCCAAGTAATTATGATAAGACCCCTATTTAAAAGTTCATTATCTTCAAACGAGCCCTGCATCGAAAAAGGTGGAAAGGTCATTAGAAATAATGATTAAAAGTACCACGTTGCCTTGTATAGCTTTAGTCTTGATTGAGCAAGTATTTCATTTCGCTTGCAATCTCCATTTCACCATAATTAGTAATGATGTCTCCCGATTGGTAGGCTAGGTTGGCAGCCCAGTCAGCACAAGAGTTGGCCTCCCTGTAAACATGTGTAAAAACACACATGTCAAACTCTTCGCTAATTTTCCTAGTAGCTTTAATAGCATTACTAATAGACCAATACGGCAGGAATTTCATATTTAAATAGTTGATAATGTTTAAGGAGTCTCCTTCACACCAAACTTTAGTGCATTTGGCTTCCTTGGCAAGGATCATCCCATGATAGGCCGCCATGGCTTCGGCTACATGATTGGTTTGATTTCCTATGGGAATACATTTAATGATTTTACATATTCCCCATTCATACCTTAGGACCACTCCACATCCAGCAACCCCCGGGTTACCCTTAGAGACCCCGTCAAAATTGATTTTCATCCATCCTCTGGGCGGGTTGATCCATGTCACTCCCTCTCTAGGGTTGCTCTGAACACTCTCTTGAGCCTTTAGTCTCCACTTTTTATAGATACATTGATCCTCCTTAGTGTGAGGATTATCCAAACCACCTATGATATTTAGATTTTCCACTATGCTTCTTCTTATATTTTCAAACACAATTTTAGCCTTAGTAGTCTTTTCCCTAAAAATTCTATCATTTCTCTCTTTCCAAAGACCCCAACACATGTGGGGTAAACCAATTTTCCATAATAAGGTTGTGGTTTTGTTTTTTGAAGGGTGATGCCAAGACTTGAAAATTTCTTGAATCGAATTAGGGAAGCTCTAACTAATATTGAATTGATCCAGACAGCTTCCCCAAACATTAGTAGAGAAGGGACAATGGAAGAGCATATGATTTATAGTCTCCTCATTCTGCTTGCAGAGAATATAGAAACTAGGCATGCTGATACCTCTTTTTCTGATATTCTCAATGGTGAGAATTTTGTCTTGAAGGGCTATCCAAAAGAAAATATTGATTTTGGGGATGAGGCCTTTCACCCAAGCTTTGGCCTAGCAAGGACTTTCCATGTTCTTGAATTGTTGATGATATAGAGAAGTCACTAAAAAAGTACCACTAGCTGTGAGTTTCCAAATTATTTGGTCTTCTTCTTCAATCCTCACCATAGAGTTCATAACTTTGTTCAAACTACCTAAAGACTGATCCACTTGAGATAAGTCTTTCCATTGTCCATCTTTCCAGTAATCATCAACCTTGGTTCCAAATCTTTCCTTGCATTGGTTCTGATATCTATTCCACTTAGGGTTTCCATTCAAAGGGGAATCCAGAAGCCAAGGGTCCTCCCAAAACTGAATAAGATTCCCTTTCCCCAACTTCCACTTTGTACCTTTGATAATTAAGTCTCTAGTCCTAGAGACATTTTTCCAAATATTGGAACCAATTGGGATGATCTCCGCTTTTAGGAAACTTTGAAGATTCGGGCATTGGCTTTTTTATTTGTTGTCCCATATTTTTTTCCACTCTCCTTGATTTCTATATCCTCTCCAAATCTGCTTGGCCATGAGGTGATCATTTATGTCTCTTATTCTTCTAAGGCCAAGACCTCTTTTATTCTTAGGTTTACAGACCTTCTCCCATGCAATTAAGTTCATCCTCTTCTTCTCTTCCACCCCTATCCATAAGAAGGATCTCTGAATCTTTTCAATGGCCTCAGCATACTTAGCTGGAATCTTGAATAGATTGATGGCATAGAGGGGGATACTTTGTAGAGTGGATTTGAGCAGTTGGACCTTACCTGCTTACTAAGGAGAGCTCCCTTCCATCTAGATAGATTTTTGTGGAATTTATCCACCAAGGCTTCCCAAAAGGTGTTCGGAGGATCAAGGCCTAAGGGGAGCCCCAAGTAAGAAGTAGGCAGACTACCAATTTGGCCTCCCGGAATGTTACTAATTTTAATCCTCGTTCTCTCCAGAGTATTGATAAAATAAACAAAGCTTTTAGACTAATTAATTAGTTGACCAGTGGCCTCTCCATAGTTGTCCAAAGCCTTTTTTAGTCTTCTAGAGTCCTTAACAGTGGCTTTTCCCATTATTATAGAATCATCAACAAATTGCTGATGAGAGCATATTTGATCTGCTGAAGAAGGATTCAAACCACAAAACTCCCTTTTCTCAACTAGCTTACCAATACATCTCCCCAAGCATTCCACCATGATGATAAAGATCACTAGAGATAGAGGATCCCCCTACCTAATACCTCTTGAGGCTTTAAAGAAAGGAGAGGGGGAGCCATTCATTAAAACGGAGAAAGAAGCTGAAGAAACAAGTTGTTTGATAAGGTTGACACTTCTAGGACTAAAGCTAAAAGCAGAGAGAACGTCCACCATAAAATCCCAATCCACTCTATCATAGGCTTTAGAGAGATCCAGTTTCAAAAAAAAACCTTCTTTTTAATCCACTAATGTTATTAACACTGCCAATGTAGCTAAAAAAAAAATCATAAATTGGGCCACATTAGTAAGATTGGTTTAAAAACCATTTTGAATAAAAAGTTGTTAGATAGTTTTTCCTATTATAATAAGAGTTTTGACTTTTGTGAGCATTATGTGTTTGGCAAATAAAATATAATTTTTTCTTCTTCTAATAGTAATAAATCTAAGAAAAAATTGGAACTTGTTCACTCAAATGTATTCGGTTATGTAGATTTTTATTTTTTTTCAAAAGCATCGTTGACTAGGGCATCGATTGTTGAACATAGTTAGAGACTATCAAGAACACAAAAACAACAACCAAAAACCTATCTAGCCATTAAGAATCTAAACTCAACTCAAGGAGGGGTAGGGACACTTGAGCCTTGACAAGGAGGGGTTTGGGGGGGGGGGCAAGCTTCCCCTTCTGCCTACAACAAACAACAGTCCAAGCAATACTGCCATTGGGACCATCTGGAGAGTGATCAAGTGGTAAGGACTCTTCTTGGGTACCTACAATAGATTCAAGAGAATGTAGCTGCAAGGTAGTAGCCAGCTACTGCAAAATAGTAAGGGGCTATTGCAGTACAATAGTAGGCTACTAGAGAGGGGCAACCTCAGGAGTAGGAGTGGTAGGTATAGAGTGAAGCTGCAAATCAGAAGCAATAGGAGTTGAATCGAAAACAAGAGAAACATGAGTTGAATCCTCATGGGCAATAACATTAACATCAACAACAACATCATCGATGAAGGGTGTCTAATCAACTAAGTCAATAGCATAAATAGTCAAGTGATCCAGAGTGGCGTCCTTCCACCAAGTAGCCACCCCCTTGTGACGTGGGAGGGAGCAATACGATGCCAAATGACTCATCGCGAAGCATTTTCTGCAACGAAAGGGGAGGCCCTCAAAATCTAATAGTTGAGTCCAAGGCTTATCCCCAACCATAAAGACCACATCCCCAGGGAGGGGTGAGGAGATGTCAATGTCCATCAGGATGCGAGCAAAGGTGGAGTGACCTATGGAAGTCATTGAATCAATTAGAAAATATAGATATTGTGTTGAAGTAATTGTTAACAACAAATTAAATACAAACCCTTGCCTATAGTTTTATGTCTATGATAGGAACTAACAACAAACTATTGTAAAAGGAAAGTTGACATTTCTGATGAATAAGGAAGAGAGAATTTGTCTAATCCTTTTTTGTTTTCCTTTCACTGATAAAAAAGGTGGTGCCACTATGGAGTTACATTTATTCACATATTAAGCAGTAAACTTGACTCCTAAAATTTCCCAATGAGAGAAACTCAAAATTGTGATCTAAATTAAACACAACTTAAAAATAGAAAATCTAGTAGATCTCATACTAGTACCCACATTCACTACATTGTTGAAAATATCTCCTTGAAGCTTTTATTCTCTATGATAGATCAATCAGACAAATGTTGAATCTAGATGCATATTCAAAAAAAGGAAATGTTGAATTAGTTGGTAAAATACCAATTTATAACAAACCTAAAGCTTATGAAACTTGAAAGTATAGATTACAATTTTCTATGTGAAAAACATGATTTAAATCTTTTTTTTTTAATTGTTGGTTAGTGTTGTCGACTTGAATTTCATCCTCAGAATGCTACCTACAACAAGTTAGTTTCACAAAATACCAATGGAAATGCTACAAGAAATCCAAACTCAACCAATGAAACTATATGAAATACATATGAAATAAAAATACTATTATTACCTTCATGATTTATGTCTCATTGTGTCCTAACTCCATTGTTCCTAGTTACAAACGGTGTGCTCTCAGACAATGCACTGATAGATTCCCAGATGGCATATGAAGAATGGACTGATAACTAATAGTTCACAAATGCTATGATATGCAATACTACATGATTATGCTAGAATGATAATTGCTATTTGCTTCAAGATTAAAACTCACGGATGCATAAGTTTTACAAATGATTTGCTTGAAAATGCACTTGAAGTCTCTTGAAGTCTCACTTGAAGATTATTGAATTCTAACTCTCTCTCAACTGAAGCTCTTGATTTTATAGACTTTAAGAGGATGAGATGATGTGGCTTTGATCAACAGTCATGATTAGATCTACATATTTGGATGGCTGTGAGCAAAGGTGAAAGTTGAGAGAAAGGGGGAAGGAGAAGACAAGTGTCACTCATCTCACCTTGACCGGGTTGATGACTGAGAGAATCTAGGGATGGTTGGAGAAGATTTAGGCATGATGGGACAAGTGGACTGAAGTCCTTCCTAAGATGTAGGGGTGTTGGAGAGAATATAGGAGATGATTATGAAATATGTGTACGTACACAATATTCATTAAGTTTGGAGGTTGAAGATAAATGATGAATTAATATTTAAGAAATATTAATTTCCTTAGCCACATGTTTGATGAGTTGGCAAAGGGAAGATGAAGTGGAGATGGAGGGTGAGTTGGAAAAGAAAGATTAAATAATTTAAGAAATTATTTAATATTTGAGACTAAAGGATAGGAGAATAACCATTAAATATTGGATATTTAATTGATTGGAGGAGATAATTAAATATTTAGATATTCAATTAACTTGGTTAAAGGAATAATTAAATATTATATATTTAATTAATTAGAAGAATATGATAGATGAATTAATTAATAGAAAGACACGAAAATGAATTAAATAAATTAATCTTTTCAAATTAACTATTTAATAGAAGAATAATTATTAAATAAATATAAAATATTTATTTAATTGCTCATAGCCATTTTTAAGTGTATACATTTTGCCCCTCTTTGAAATGATGTCGAGACAACATTGTTTCAAAGATTAAATCAAGTCTCGATAATGCACTTGGCGAAGATTAAAAATCCTGATTGTGTGCCCCCTCAGGAGATTAATCGTGAAATTGTTGAAAACTTTGGTTGGAACGATTGATCTCATGATAATTGAAAAAAAGGTTTCGTCAATTAAATTTATTTGTAAAAAATAAATTAAATTGCCCCATTGAATAGCATTAATTACTCTTCAAATAGTAAATATAAAATTAACCAAGGCTAATTTTAACTTCATTGTTATCCTTGTCAGCTTTGTGAAGAAAATTTTCTTGGTGAGGTGGTGAAATGGTGATTCCTGTGGAGAACCATCGATTTGAGCATGTGCAACGATATCAGCGACCTCCCGAGTATGGGTATCCGGTATGTATCTTATCCCGAGCTTTGTTTTCAACTTTTCATGCAACTTTTCATGTTTTAGGCACGTTTTTTGAATTGTTTTGCAATTTTCAATATTAGGTTAGCGCTTTTACATTTTGATTTAGCGCATATGCATAGATTAGTGCTTATGCTCTTTTTGGTAGCGCATATGCCAATGATGTTAGCACTTTTGCATAGGATAGCGCTTTTGAATTATTTGTTTGCACTTTTGTAGCTAAAGTTAGCGCTTTTGCTTTGTTTTGTGTATATGTTCTTAGGGTTAGCGCATATGCTAAGGATGATAACACTTTTGCATAGGATAGCGCATATGCTCAAAATTGATGTTTTTGATAAGTGCAAAATGCTAAAAATCACTTTGATGATTACATTTAATGTGTTTGATGCGCATGTATGATGAATAGGGACTTGATTGATTGATTGATTGATTTGATTGAGTTGTTTGATTTGATTGATTTGATTGATTTGATTGAGTAGCTCTAAGAAACCGATTTAGTTTCTGATGCAAGAGCTTAGTAGAGTTTTGATGGAACTCAGTGATTGATAGAAAACTATGATTGATAGGTTTTAAAAATGATTTGATAGCTTAATTTGCTTCAATTTGATTTGATAGATAGATAGCGTAGGTTGCTTTAGTTTGATTTGATAGATAGATAGCATAGGTTTCTTCAGTTTGATTTGCTAGATTTGATAGATTAGCGATCGCTTTGATGTGATAGATAGATAGTTGATGATTGATTTAATTCTCTTGATAAATAGGAGAAACTTGATGTTCTCCATTGTCAGGAGAAATTACCAGTAGTATGTCATTTAGTGCCAGAGCTGACATAGGCTGAGGTTAGACATATAGATGCCTGTGGTATACGCCATCTATTGTATATGCCTGAGATTACACATAATAGAGGATTGTTGACAACATTAGCCAAGAGATGGCACAGTGAGCATAACACTTTCCACTTGCCAATGGGTGAGATTAGTGTGATGCTCGAGGATGTCTATAGGATTCTGCACATCCCAGTGACTGGCGAGCTAGTGCAGCATGATTTTCAGGATCATGTTGGCATTGAGGCTTGCAAAGATATGTTTGCTAATGATAGCATCACTAGAGGAGAGATCCGATGGGAGGATATGGTGATGTATTATGAGACTCTCCCTATGATTCTTGCTGGTTTGATTGGAGGATTTATTTGTCTTGATAGGTGATCATGAGGTTTTGCTGTTGGATGGGGTGAGATTCTCCTGAGTATGATGCAACATCATACTTGATATGCTTGGGGTGTTTGTATGCTTGCACATTTATATCATGATCTTCATCAGGTGGTGTATGATGAGAGTGCTAGTTTGTCTACAGGATACACTTTATTGCAGATTTGGTCCTGGGAGCACATTGCTATTACTCGACCTATCCATCACAGAGTTCGTGGAGAGAGGCAGCCATATGTGTATTTTTATGTAGGTATCCTTACTCGGTATAAGTTGGGTAAGATGGAGTATTGGCATTGGGTGCTTGATTCATTGGATAGCATTACTTGGAGACCATATGTTGATTGTGAGCCATGGATGGATGATGCACAAACATTACCATTTATCATGCAGAGTAGATATCTCATTGGTCAGACTCCTTACATTGTTGAGCGACAGTTGATTAGTCGCATTCTTAGACATTTTGGTATCATCCAGCCTATTCCTACTGGTGTGGCGATATATGCTCAGCGGTACAGAGATAGACAAGATTGGGGACCTTCTTTGTCATTTCAAATTGCTCACGCAGAGTTTTTTGCTACTCTGAGAGTGGCTTATGATATGAGATTGCACATTCTTGATCCTGGGGTTACTGCAGATTATGCTCAATATATACTAGCTCATCCATTTCCTCATATTACTGATCCAATAGATCCTCCTCCTAGCTCAGGAGATGAGGATGATGATTCAGATGATCCAGGTGTGAGGAGACATAGATGAAGATGAGAGCTTAGAGCTGCTCAGGAGGCTGGGGGAGGTGGAGATGAGGGTGGGGATGGAGGTGGTGGTGGTAGGAGACCTAGACTGAGGGGAGGTCGATTGAGAGTCCATGGAGGATCATTTGGACCGACTGGGAGGATTGGGAGACAACATTCTATGGGTGGGAGCGAGCATGGTAGGGCAGGTATGAGATCACTGAGAGGGTTTCCATTGACAGGAGGAGGCAGGGTGACTGGATTGGATGGGGGTTGCGGGAGAGGCACTGATTTTGGTCAAATTCAGCTAGACCCTAGGGCTATTGCAGCTCATGGTGGAGATGATGAGGATCCAGAGGATCATGTTCCCCTTATTAGACGACGGGTTGCAAGAGCTACACAGACAAAGATTCCAGTAGTTAGACAGTGTGGTGGTGAGGAGGGGATTGGGGTTCATGCACCACAACAGGATTTGCTAGAGTAGGATACACTAGTGCATGATATGCTAGAGTAGGATGCACTAGAGCATGATATGCTAGAGCAGGAGACCATTGATAGTCTTAGAGCACAGATTGATCAGCTTCAAGCATAGGTGAGGACTCTTATGGCTGAGAGGGATAGAGCTGTTAGGAGACAACAAGATATTGAGGGCCTTCTTGATCATATTCAACAAGTTGGATCAGGAACTCTCTCGACTGACATTGTTAGAGCATTAGTTTGGGTCGGGAAGGAGACTTCCCACTGGCGACGATGATATGGGGAGGCAGTTGCAGAGAGCCAGAGAGCAGGTAGCTATCATACTGCCATGTTGATGGATACTAGCAGTGGTGGGGTCATGGGACCTCCTCAAAGGAGTGATGATCATGGGAGACAGGCATCTGGAGGATCTTCTTGCCCATAGCCATAGAGACAGATAGAGTCAGATGGTAGTGGTACAGGATAGTCATGATTTGATTTGGAGGCACTTGTATTGTTTATCTGATATCATTGTATACTTGGACTTTATTATTTTATTATGATCTATATGCAGACATGGATTCTATATGATGATGATCTTTATTATGTTACTCTATTTGATGATGATGCTTTATATGACGATGCAATGATAAATGCTTTTGTTGATTTTCGATTTTGATGATCTTGGATGCAAATGAAAATGATTACTAACTTAAATGATATGTAAATGATGCAAATGCAATGATCTATATGGAAATGCAAATGAATGATTTCTTTAATGCTTATGATGATGTAAATACAAATGATCTACATGAAATATTTTTTATTTTTATATGTAATGTTTATAATGATTATGAATCTAAAGTGCAAAGATGCAACTAAATGATCATTAATGGAATGATAATGCAAATAATAGTGATGATACACTACATGATGAATAAAATGCACTTAATTGAATGCAAACTAATGCAATGATAAAATGCAACTAAATGAAATGGATGATGATTAAAATGTTTCTTAAAAAAATGAATGCACCTATATTGATTAAATGCAAAAAAAATTTGTTTGTCCAAGTATACTCAATCTTTATTTATGACCGTTGATTTGTTAATGAAATGATATGCTTATAATACAACTGACAATGAATGCTTATAATGCAGATGAATAATGAGCTAATCCAAAATCATCTAAAAAATTGTACTGCCATTCTTCATATGCTATCTTGTAACAGTGCTTGATTTCATCATTGAGCTTTAAAATGTTGTAAGAAAATACAAGCAACTTGACATAATGATTCAAGATGACCTGAGTATTTCTTACATGGATTTTGATATAGTAAATTAATACAAGCAACTTGATATAATGGATCAAGTTGACCTGAGTATTGCTTGCAGAATAGACAAGGGGCATCTCCTTTCATGCATGACTTGGAACGTCCTCCTTGATCTTTTGCCGATCATATCCCGAGACAAGTTCATACCATAGTAAGAGATAAACCACAAACAACAATCAAAGAAAAATAATCATGCCCCATCATAGCTTCTCTAGTCATGGACATCCCTGAGTCACATAGAGTACACGATTAGCAATAAAATCAAGATATCAACACTGAATCTTGCATGTCATTCACATGTTCTTATGGTCATTAACTGATATAATCATCTTGATGAATGATCTTTGATAATCCTTTATTACTTGCTGATTGATTTTTCGGTTTCTAAGTTTCACGATTCAATTGTTGATAAAATGCCTTGATTTTTGTTGCTTTGTTGCTCATTATCTGTTTCAAAACACTAGTTGTTTTTGGTTTTTCTAATTTTTTCGAATGTTTTGGATTTTTAAAAGATTTCGGAAGATCATCTTAGCAAAAGTAATTAGGATTTTGCCCCCAGCAGAAACACAAATTTATTATGGATGTATGAATTGATCAAGATCCAAACCATGGAGGGATAAACATGCAGATTGATTCATTCTGATAAAATCTAAGATAGTGACTACGACAAGTATGTCAAAGATTGTTAATTGTTGGTAAGCTGCATATTTCTTGCTAAATGGTTCAGAACAATAGAAAGATGGAATGGATAAGCTAAGATATATGGAAGCGATAGATGCGATAGGATGCAGTGGATAGGTGCGCAAAGAGATCTCATAGATGGAGGATCTTACTTTGTAGATAGCACCCATTTACCAAGTTTTTACCATCTAAATTTATTGCATTATTCTCTCTCTCTTTTTTTTTCTTTTAACTGTTTTATGCTTTTTAGGGATTTTCTGATTTTCTAATTTTTACTAATTTCTTTAGGACTTTATATGCTTTTTATTGATTGATTTTTAGGACTTTATATCTCAAGCATAGAATTTCTTGAGATGGATAGAATTGATAGGTACATCAAACCAATCACCTTCAGGGGTAGATAACTTGTATGCTCCTGATCCATATGTTGCTACTATGACAAAAGGTCCTAGCCAATTTGGTTCAAATTTTCCCTTCTTTTCTCGATCTTGCTGATTTCTTGGATTCTCCCTTAGAACTATATCTCCAATTTGAAAAATGCGCAGCTTGACTCTGTGGTTATAGATTCTTGCCATTCTTTGTTGATATACTTTCAAATGATCTATTGCATTTTGGTGACATTCCTGAATCAGTTCTAGTTCCTGGAGTTGAGGGACTCGTTGTTCTTCTTCTAGTATAAGACCTTGCAAGGATACTCGTAGAGAAGGTATCTCTACTTCTATAGGTAATATGGCTTCTGATCCATAGACCAAACAATATGGAGTTTCCCCTATTGGAGTGCAGATGCTAGTTCAGTATGCCCAAAGAGTAGGATTTAGCTGAATGTGCTAGTCTTTTCCAACTTCATTGACTATTTTCTTCAAGATTTTCAAGATAGTCTTGTTTGATGCCTTAGCTTGACCATTTCCCTATGGATAATATGGAGTAGAAAACCTATGTTGGGTATGAAACTGTTCACATAACTCCTTCACATCTTGATTTTTGAATGGTCTTCCATTATCAGTGATAATGGTCATAGGAACTCCATAGCGACAGTTTATATAATTCAAAATAAATGATGATATTTGTTTTCCTATCACTGTTGTTAAAGGCACTGCTTCAATCCATTTAGTAAAATATTCAGTAGCTATCAAAATAAACTTATGCCCATTAGAAGATGAGGGATTTATCTTTCCTACCAAATCAAGGCCCCATTGTGAAAATGACCATGATCTTGTCATAGGATATAACTCTTTTGCTGGTGCATGAATGAGATTCCCATGGATATGACATTGTTTGCATTTTCTAGCATATGTGAATGAATCTCTCTCCATAGTAGGCCAAAAGTAACCCATACGAAGAATTTTCTTAGCCAATGTTAAACCACTTGAGTGTGTGCCATAAATACCTACATGAAATTCATTAAGAACTTTCTCAGATTATTCTTGTTCAAGACATCTTAACAAAGTACCATCTAGACCACGCCTATATAGGATATCAGAAATTATAGTATAGCGAGAGGACTGGTGGATAAAATTCCTTTTCTGATTACGAGATAAGTCTAGAGGAAGGATATGTTCTTTTAAATACTGATAAGTTTGACCGTATGAGGATTGACTAGTTCCTGATATATGACAAATTCAGTAGGTATGTTGGGATTGAATGGTAGGGGTTAAGATACCTTCCATGAGAAATTCATAACATTGTTGATTCTCCTTATTTTGCAAGAGAGATGCTATTGTATCCATCGCATATGCTGCTTTATTCTCATTTCTTGGAATCTAGGTGAATGATATTTCTTTAAAGTGTCCTTTAAATTCTTCTATCTGTTGTTTGTATGCCATAAGCTTATCATCCTTTGTTTGATATTCATCATTTATTTGATTGATGATAAGTTGTGAATCACCATAGACATGTAGTTCTTTGACATTCCATTCAATGGCCATTTTAAGCCCAATAGACAATGCTTCATACTCTGTAGTATTAATAGTGCATGGAAACCGCAGTCTATATGATTTGGGAAATGTGTGTCCTTGAGGTGTGATGAAAAAGATTCCTACACCTGATCCATATTGTGTATAAGAACCATCAAAGTACAATTCCCAAAAGTTTGTACTTACTGTCAAGATATCTGCATCAAGAAATTCAATGTGCAAAGGCATGTCATTTTGTAAAGGTGCATCAACCAATTGATTAGCGATAACTTGTCCCTTGATAGCTTTCTGGTCAACATGCTCTATATCAAATTCACTCAGTATGATAACCCATTTGGCTAGTCTCCCTATCAATTTTGACTTGCTCAACAAATATTTGAGAGGATCTATGTTTGCTATTAGTTTCACAGAATGAATCAACATATAATGTCGCAGCTTCTGAGTTGCAAATACAACTGCTAGACATGTCTTTTCTATTAAGGAATAATTTAATTCATAGCCAACAAGCATTCTACTGATATAATAAATTGCTCTTTCTTTTCCTTCATCATCATGTTGAGCTAGGAGAGCACCTAATGATACATTTGTTGCTGATACATATTTTAACAATGGTTTCCCTTTGATTGGTTATATCAATACTCGAGGACTCATATATTCTTTTATTTGAAAAAAAAGATTCTTCACATTTTAGATCCCATTTGAATGGAATATTTTTATGTAGAAGATGGGTGAATGGAAGACATCTATCTGCTAACTGAGAAACAAATCTCCTAATTGCTTGCAATCTTCCTTGTAAAGATCGCAATTGACTTATGTTCCTAGGTGACTCCATTTCCATGATAGCTTTGACTTTTTTAGGATCTACTTCAATTCCACGGGTTGATATAATGTACCCAAGGAGCTTTCCAGAGGTTACCCCAAATGCACATTTCTTTGGATTTAATCTTAATTGATATCTTTCCAACCTATCAAAAATCTTGCTTAAAATGTTCAAATGTTCTTGTCTTGTATGAGATTTTGCAAGTATGCCATCGACATAATCTTCCATAAATGTATGCATCATATCATGAAAAACTGTTGTCATAGCCCTTTGATAAGTCGCTCCCGCATTCTTAAGCCCAAATGGCATAACATCCTAGAAATATGTTCCCCATGCATAGGTGAAAGTTGTCTTTTCTTGATCTTCAGGTGCAATTCTTATTTGATTATATCCTCAAAAGCCATCCATTAATGAAAACATCTCATGCCCTGCTGACAAGTCCACTATGATATCAATGTTTGGTAGCGGGAAATCATCTTTTGGACATGCTTTATTTAGATCTCTGAAATCTATACAGACTCTTATGCTTTTATCTAGTTTTGATACTGGTACAATACTTGAAACCTATTCTGGATAAGTAACAGGTCTTATAAAACCCACTTCTAATAGTTTCTTCAGCTCGGTTTTTACAAGAAGAGCAATGTGCGGATGCATCTTTCTTAGCTTCTGCTTAACTGGTTTTGCTTTTAAATCCACATTAAGATGATGCATGATAAGATATAGATTAAGTCCTAGCATATCTGCATAGGATCAAGCAAAATTTATTTGTCTTTGCTTAAATAATTCCATGTATTCATTCCTCTCTTTTTCTGATAATGAGGCAGCATAATGAAGCATTTTAGGATCCTTTGATGTACCAATTTTTATTGCTTCTGTTGGTTCTATTAGGATAGCAGATCTCTCCTGAAAATATGCAGGAAGAATGTCAAACTTTCTATCTTCTGGCACCTCAAAGAGGTTTTCACCATCAGATGCGTCCTTTGTTTTCCCTTTTGGTTGATCTAGTGTTGCCATGAAATGGTTTTCAACAATAGGTCTCTTTCCTTGTTTTATTTCTCTTTTGCGACTGGAAAGTTTGGCATTCTCCTAACTATGAGAAACATTACTTGATTCTACAATGGAAGATATCTTAGGTGGGATGGGTTCAACACCGTTAAGGTACATGACTAAGTCATGATCATTGGAAAAGACATTTAGTTTGGGGTTGTCTAAATTATCCCAATCAATTAGTTCAAGATGAAGAAGGGGTAAATCATAATCACTGTCATCATTAGGTGTTTCAACGTTCATGACATAATGACCATAACTTGGCATAGAATAGGTATTGTCATAGATTAAATGTTTTTGAGCATTGTCTTTCTCAAGCATCTCCGAATTAGTTCTAACAAAATCAATATTAGCATTTTATAGTTCACACTCAAGTGGTTCTTCAATTGACGTTTGTCCCTTAAATGAATGGATTATATCAGCACACACGTCTTTAATACTACAAATTCCTTCTTGATTGACCTCATTTGCATTTTGGGTTGGCATACTTGTGTACATGATAAAGAGGATTCTTTTGCTAGATTTTGTCTCCTTTCAAACTCAACTTCTTCTGGACTAATAGTCAATCCAACTTGACTACCTCTTAATTCTTCTATGGTTCTGCCACATCAGGATACATGTTGTTTCTCTTTTGATGATAATCTTGTATTTCCAGATGCTTGATCTGTACTTGTTTGTACTTCTGTGTCATTACTTCTTTGTCTTTGTTATTCCCTTTTCTTTTTGCATACACCTCTTTTCTCTGAATTCTGAGTTTTTCTTGCCTTCTTTCTAACTCCATCTTTTGTTTTGCAATAGACAAGTCTTCTTTTGTGATAGCTTCTTGGTCTTTATTGTATTCTTTACTTGATGTAGTAGATAAGACATATGGACCCCATTCATACTCATTTGAATTTGTCTCCGAATCCTGATCTAGGATTACTCCACTATACCATACTGGAATGTTGCATGGTGCAAAAAGTTCTCTGATTTTTGCCATCTCTATTTTTACTGCTTCTGGAATATCTTGTTCAGATTTTGCATTTGTTTGTATTTTTAGAACTTGTTGACAAGATTTTTCTTTACCTTGGATGGTAATCTCCTCTTCTTTCTTTTCATGTTCTTCTTGCTTCTTTTGTTTATTGGTTACTATTTCGGCCGCTTGATGTAGCTTTTCTTGCCAATTTTCTTCTTTAGAAATTGATTTCTTTTTCCATTTGTGTTGTTGATGATTATGTTGCCTTTAATTGGATTTTAGATATCCAAGCCCACATTTATCTTCTTTGGATTGCGAGTGTGGACAAATAGGTTCTGAAATACCTTGATGTCGCTTACCAATTGGTCCTTTTCCTTCATATCCCATTTTTTGCATGATTTCATAACCTTTGCCATATTGTTTTATGGGAATATTGACTTCTACTTCTATTGCTATAGTTTTATCTTCATCCATGTACAACCAACTAAGAATGTCTTTGTCTTCATTTTCTTCTTCAAGAGTTCCAGCACTAACAAATGTTCCTTTAAACATATGTTTTGATCTTTCTGATGTCTTTGATTGAATATCTGTAGGCTTTCCATATGACTTAGGGGAAAGTGGAAAATTATGCAAAGAATATTTTCCCATTCCTTCATCATTTAATTTGAGCTTTTCCTCAAAAGTTTCCCATAACTTTGCTTGAATTTCTTTGGTAGGATATACTGATTCTCTGTTATGTGGAACTCTTGTATCTTCTGTTGGCTTCAAATTCTTGCAATATTGACTAGAATCTACAATTATAGTGATCTTTTGTCCTTCATGAGGAAATTTCACACATTGATGATATGTAGAAGGAACTGCTTGCATCTTGTGAATCCATGGTCATCCTAGAAGAATGTTGTAAGATAGGTTCAAATCTAAAACCTGACACAATGTATCCCTTTCCATAGGTCCTATTTTTATTGGTAGCACAACAGTTCCTTTAGAAGAATGTTCTGCTTCATCATAAGCCTTGATGGTTATTTTCTTTTTCAGGTCTACTGCATTTTCTGAATATCCCAAAGCTTTTATCAAACTTAATGCACAAATGTTTAAGCCAGCTCCTCCATCTATGAGTACACGTTTAACACAAGTTTTATTAATGAAGACTTCAACATGTAATAGAGAATTGTGAGGATGTTGTAAGGATGCATCATCATTTTTAGAAAACGATAAGCAATGAGGAGCTATAAGGTGTCCTACCATGTTTTGGAATTGATCTATACCCAAATCTTTTGAAACTGTTGTTTCTACTAAAGCTTTCTCCAAAATTTCCTTATGCATAGGTGAAACATTGAGAAGTTCTAGAATTGATATTTGAGCGGGTATTCTTTGTAATTGCTCTACTAAATTGTATTGTTGTGATGTGGATGTTGAGTCTTTTGCTATACCTAGAAAGGTAACCTTTGCTTTGCTTCTCATAATAACATTGATTGGCTCTGAAGATGGATTATCTTTAACAATGATCACATTTACCACATCATCATATGTATAAGTGTAATTCACTTTGGCTTTTCCTTTGTCATCTTTTATTTGGGATGGTTCACCTTTGTCATAATTCAGAAGTGGAGTTTTGAAAGCTAGGTGTGATTTATTTGTCTTATGACTATCCACTATGATGGTTCCATTATCGATTAGATCTTGGATAAGGTGCTTCAATCTCTAACAATCATTTGTTAGGTGTCCTTTATTCCGATGGTAATTACAAAAATGATTGTCATTCCACCAATTTGGCTTGACTGGTGGTTCATAACTTCTTGCTTCTGGTAAAAAAAATAATTTGTTGGCAAGTAGAGTTTTTAGAGCTGATTCCAAAGGTTCTCCAATGTTTGTGAATTTCCTCCGAGGATTGGAGAAAAAGGACTTGGCTTTATTGTTTTCTGGATTATTATTGCTTGGGATTTGACTTGATAGATTAAAAATTGGTTGTTGTTGTTTTGTAGTACTATTATCATCATTTCCTTCATTGCTGGCATTCCTATTCTTTGACCAGAACTTGGGTTTGTCATTGTTGTTGTTGTTGTATGAATTATTGTATTGTTTTAGCTCACCTTTCTTTACCATTGCGTTCTCTATTTTTAGACCATTCTCGATCATTTTGGCAAAAGAGGGAGGACATTGCATTCTTAGTCAATAACTCATTTCACTAATAAGATTATCAATGAAAATGTCCATCTTTTCTTGAGTAGGTACATCTCAGGGATACCTATTAAACATGTGTTTCCATCATTGTAAGAAGATCATAAAAGATTCACCATTCTTTTTTTTAACATTGCAGAGATCCAACATCGTTATCTCATTCCTTATATTGTAAGAGTATTATGAAATAAATCTATTCACAAGTTCTTCAAAAGATTTGATTCTAGATAGTAATCTTGAAAACCACTCCATTGATTGTCCATTTAAACTCCTAGAAAAAAAAAGCATAAGGTAAGTTTCATCATGAGTGAATTCCATGCTCATAGTACAAAACTCCTTAATGTGATCCTGAGGATTGGATTTTCCATCATATTTGTCATATTTAGGAATCTTGCAATGTTGCGGAAATGGTATCATATTCCGATTCTTATCGAATGGATATGGGCATATATCTTCTAATGAAAACTTCTTAGAGCTTGTTCCATTTTGCATGTCTTGTATCTGTTGTTGTAAAGTTTGCATTTGTTGAGTAAGGTTTGACAATGGATTATCCACATAGTTTCTCCTTGTTTCTTCATGAGTTCTTTTATCGGTATGCTCTTTTCTTGTGTCATTCCTTTCTTTCCTTCTTTCTTCATGACTTTCTTTGTTCATATCTTCGTTATTTGGATCATCTATGTTTTGGGTGTTATGTGCCTCTACATCTTGTTTCAAGCTTTCTATGTTAAAGTCTTGTGGTAGTTTAGCCCCATATTTTGCCAACATTAAGAGATATTTCTCTTTTTGCTTTGCCAACAATTTTTCCATTAGCCTATTAAATTTGAAATCTTGCTCGAGGTCTCTAATGGTGCTATTGACTGCTTCTTCGTCAACAATGGTAAACCCAAAAGTTTGAAATATAGGATTATCTTCTTCCTCCATTTGTTGTTGTTTTCTAAGTTGTTCGTATTGTGCTCTAGTCCAAACTGGCATGTGATTATTTCAAAGTTGTTGAAATTTCCAAAGGACAAAGTCAATAGGTGATTATTGGTTTAGGAAGATATGCTTTGTTGATTTTACCTCTATTGTTTGTTCGTTGTGATAAAGCGTCTCTTTGTTGAAAAGCATATCTTTGCAAAATTTCACTGTCAAGCTCTATACCTCAGCCACATAAGTAGTGACGAAAATGGTGTAGGAATGTCCTATGTTTTAATAAGATCTTGCGATTGATATACAAGAATCTTATTCTTTTTTGAGTAGCTTTATAATTGGGTTTTCTTTTCTTAAGGTGATACTTAAAAGTCATATAAGCATTTGACAATTTACAAGTTTATTTGATTCCAATGTTGGTGCAATTCTGATTTTGATATAACCTAGGTTCAAAATAGGAAAGATATATCCAAGATTATGAACCTAGTATAGATTGATCAAAATTCATGATAGAGGATTTGATTATCCTAATGAGAGATTTGATAATGATGTTGATTTTTTTGAACTTAAGATGTTTGAATCAATAGCTTGTTGAATGTTGATGTTTATAGAACTTCTTGGGAATAACCTATGGGATTAGTGACCTAATTGTTTGAGCTAGTTTGACAATATGTGATGGTTTAGAGACAAACCTACTTCAAGAATTATTTTGATACTGACGTTTTGACACTTTGGTTTTGATCTAGTGTTTCAAGTGTTGGAAAAATTTTGTATTACCCTTTTGATCAAACTTTTTTAGCAATTTGTTGGATTTTTGCTCATCCGTAGATGATAATTTTCTTCAATTTTTTGACCATTTGGAACATGTAACAGACATAGAAGACACAATGTCTAATAAACAAAATGCACAAGCAAGTACAAATCTTATGGCAAGCTGAGACAATAGTTGTTGAATCTCACATGGGGT
Organism: Cryptomeria japonica; assembly: GCF_030272615.1. Lineage (NCBI taxonomy): Eukaryota > Viridiplantae > Streptophyta > Pinopsida > Cupressales > Cupressaceae > Cryptomeria > Cryptomeria japonica. The sequence goes on along the minus strand of NC_081410.1, from coordinate 54,292,362 downwards.
TTCCCCTAAGGCTACGCTATTCAAAGCAGATATTTAGATGCTTGACCCCATTGGCTCCACCCTACTAGTTTCCATGAAAACTTCCCATGACAAACTTTATATCTCTACTAGGAACTGTATGTGTGTGAGCCGCTTCAGAGGTCCAACCTCCTGCACCAAAAACTAGAAGGATTTTGGCAACTAGTACAAGTGGTTTTTAGTAAAGCCTTTTGGTCATGTGGTCATACATGTGGTACTTTCAACTCTGTAAATACATAAGGTTCCCAACCTATAGAGGTTACACTCCATAGGGTTTATGGGGAAACATAGTGTCGGTATGAACTTATCAACACATGTTGTTTGGGACTTTCATCACAAACACAATTTATTTATAGTGGATTGGAAGGACTCAGTATTAGCTTGTTTCCACTTTAGGTCGTTCCCCTCTCACTAGCCCCCTCAAGGCAGCTCGAGAAGGCAGGCCCTCTAAAAGATTTAATTGCTTGAAAGTAAAGAAAGCATAAAAGAGCGGGTTTGACTTTTTGGTCACCCAATTAAGGGGAGAGCATATACCTACCACTTTCAAGACACGGAATATAAGTGTTCTTTTTAACCTTTTCAAAGAAATTGTTGGCTAAGTCCTATTTGGAGATGTTGCTCCAACAAGCATGGTGTTTATTTTAGCCTTTTTAGAAGTATATGTGCAACTATTTTAGAGAAGTTACTAAAAATGCAAGTTGCATGCTGTCAATTTATCCTCTTAATTAGACTAAATGAACAAGACATGATATATTACTTCCCAAAATATTATATTGATTGGATATTTAATTGATTGGAGGAGATAATTAAATATTTAGATATTCAATTAACTTGGTTAAAGGAATAATTAAATATTATATATTTAATTAATTAGAAGAATATGATAGATGATTTAATTAATAAAATATTAATTAATAGAAAGACACGAAAATGAATTAAATAAATTAATCTTTTCAAATTAACTATTTAATAGAAGAATAATTATTAAATAAATATAAAATATTTATTTAATTGCTCATAGCCATTTTTATGTGTATACAGTTAGCATATTACTACTTCAACTATTATTTACTGTTCTTTATCATCTTGATGATGGATCACAGAGTGTGATCCAAAAGGTTGATGCAAAAATAATTATACACGATTGAATCCAAAAATCTCAAGCAACAATATCATGGATTGTGAAATAATGATGAATTTAACCACTACAACTTATGAAAGTATAGATTGCATTGCATTCAAGCACATTTTAGAATTGAATTATTTTAAGTATTGGTAAATAGTATTTAAGAGTAAATACTTTAATTTTATAATGCATAATTAGGTAAAAGGAGGTCTAGTGAAGAGATATCACAAATCCTATAATGAAAAATAGTTCTAGAAATATTAAACCAGGAGAGTCCTGAACCTTACATAACCACAACAAAAGGTGACAAAACTAGGACACATGAGGAGTGAGAACCCATGAACAAAAACCTACTACTAAAACAGACCCAGCAAAAACCACAAACACAAACAAACCCAAAAACTAGAACTAGGAACCAGATGCAATAAAGTAACAAAAAAGAAACACTCTCCCACCGAAAGCATGAACCAATGGCTTATCAGGTGGGAAGGAACTCCAAATTCCTTTCCAAATAGATATCTTTACCTTTCTCCAACAAAGGTTACTTTTTAGAGGAAACAACCAAAGGGTCTAGCATGGCTTTCACCCTTGAAATAGATGCTTCCATCCTCATCATAGTTGAGGACTCTAGGTGTCTTCTTTTCTTGGGCCACCTCCTCATGATTTCATCTTGAATCTCATGGAGAGTAATGGAGTTCTCTATAATATCCCTATGTTGGTTGAATATATTCTCTATAGTCCTCCTCATTTTATCCTAGTTTTCCTAGAGAACCTCTACCATATCGATTAAGCCTTTCAAATTCTTAGTTTGACCAATTTTCTCTATGAGCTCTTTAATTGAGATGTCCATCACTTCCCATTTCTATATCATCCCAACAAACTTTCCCATTACCATCCAAGTCCTCTACTCTTTCTCATCATTTCCCATAACCTGAATATAAACCATGTCGGTCTGCAATGCCGGTAACCAAAGAATTCTATCCAACCTGTCGATGTCAGTGAAGTGTCTATCGGTACACTACTAAACCAAAAGATGAAGTCAAAGCATGTTGCCATCAATGAGAATATATTGAAACCAATCAATTGAGTGTTAATTACCAGCAATCTCCCCCTTTGGCATTGATGGAAACACTCATGTGAAAAATGATCATGGTTTCCATCTATCGGTTTCATCCTAAGCTTGCTCCCCCTGAGCTGAATATCCATCTGAACAAAATATTTCATACCTCTATATCTCCTGAATATTTTTCACCTATACCTCCCCCTTTGACATAAATGCCAAAAATACCAAAAAATACTAAAAACTGGGACAAAGAATGAAAGACTATACAATGAATGTCCCAAAATACCTTACCGGAGCTGAATATATTTGAAAATTTCCAGATAGGCATTCTCCAAAAGCTCTAGATAAGTATCCCAACTAGATTTGAAAGTCTCATAAATAGATACAAGTCCATTTAGCATATGGGAATATGACTCTTTCTCGTTTAGCTCTATCGGTGTGGGCTTACCAACCATATCTATACACTCCTTACATACACTTAATGAGTCCAACCGGGGACTCACCAATCCTCTAAAGCTTTTGGCTCTCCTTATGATTTTATCTTTTTCCCTCTCAAGAGCTAAAACTTGGGCTTCCAAAACCAAAATATGACCATCAATAGATGTATTCAATGAATGTGAACCATCAAGATAATTGAGTATACCTACAGTCTTCTCTTGAATATCTTTGATCCCTTTATCTATCTCTGCAATAAGAAAACCTATGTTACAACATGCTCTATAGATATTATACAACATGCTCTATAAATATTATACAACATGCTTTATAAATATTAGTACATTGCCTCAAAGCATTATCAATCAATTTCAACTTATCATTAATTTCCTTCCTCTTCGACTTAATCATCTGATCAAATGTTGCTCGCTTAGCCTATGTATTCCTCTCCAATGCCTGTTGGTTTGATATATGCTATAAAGATTGAAAGTCCTTTGAAATGTGCTTTGTGATTATCTTAAGCTTGCTGGATGGGCTCACTTCTTTGTCAAATTTGCACTCCGGGACAAGTCTATGCAAAACTGGGATAGACTGATCAATAACCCCTTTATCCATAGATCCTTCCTTCATCATTTTCACTGTAGCCATCATCATGACCTTAGTAGAAGTCATCTCAGTTATGCTTTCCTTTTCAACCTGTGAGGTGTCAATTGACAACAATGATGGGCTCACTATTGGTTCCCTATCGGATTCCCCTTACTTCTCCTCTGATGGTTTATCAAATTTTATAGCTTTTTTGCTTGCACCAGTGGCTTCGCCACTTGGTGCAGTATTAGTCACTGCCAGTTCCTCCATAGGAAATGTGTCCTCAACTTGTACATTCTGATCCAGAGGACTATTGTCCTCAACATTAGTAACCTGTACACTTGCAACCTTTACACTCTCTAATTCTGTCGGTATCTCAACATTTTTTTGTACATTAGTTTCTATCATGGGCTCTATATCCAATATCTTGATATTTTTCAAAATTGAGGGTGAAGTACCCACAATACCTTTACCTTTCCCTTCAATTGGGATGTCTGTAGTATCTGTCTTAGGTTTTGGTGAAGTATTAAAACCACAGTTTGTTGCAAATAGTTGAACCCATGCCTTGTGTGTCTCCTTGACTATCTCATTAACCCTACCTAACATAAGACTGATTATTCTGTGCTTGCTATGAAAAATCTTTCTTTTTGCAGCCTCAAGTGTCCTGCCCATCTCCTCTGGAGTAATAGTTGCACAAATAGATAACAACTCTTGAATCTTTATATGCCTATCCTCTTCCATTGTTGATAATATTCTAGCATCTAATATGTCCAATAACTGTGTCGGTATTTGATTTTTAATTTCTAACAAGGCTTTCTTATAAATATCCAAATACAATAAAACTGCTTCCTCAACTTCTCTACGTTCATCATCATCCAAATGTTCATAATAAAACTGCACATTCTTCAACATACCATCTTTAGTAATTTCATCAACTAATTCTGCACAAGTCTTGGGTGGAATAATAGTTACATTACTAGATACAAGTGCAATATCGGTGTCATCCTTCTTATTTCTTCTTCCAGTACCAGATGGGGCAGAAGGTGTTTCTTTAGGAGCTCTCTTCTATGCCAGTACCCTGATTGTAACTTTCCTAACCGGTTGCTTATTAGCTTCTACTTTAGTCTCTTCACTTTTCTTCCTCAATACCCTTTTGAATGCCAAGGGTGTGTCATCACCAGATCTAGATTTTGCTGCAATTGGCTCAATATTTTTTTTTGGTTGTTTTCTCTTCCTTTCTCTAGAACAACATCAATTAATGCTTTGATGTCCAGTGAAATCTATTCCACAAACTTGCTTTCCTTTCCCTACTGCTTCTCCCTCTTCTTCCAGTTGAGCTTAGTTTCAACCTCTTGCTTCTTTTGCTTAGTAGTACCAATTTTTTTTTACAGTTTCATCAATAGGTGCATCAATTAGCAACTGTGCATAAGCATCTAGAATTTGTGCGTCAACTTCACAACCCATTTACTCAATCCAAATCTTCCGGGGCCTAACTTCCTCCATCAAAATTTCATCTTTCTTAACCATGAAGCATATCTCGGTTGAGTATTTCTCAACAATGTGCTTTGGAACCCTCTCGCTAGAATTCATAGCCTTCTGGAATGCTTTATAGTAACCCCACACTTTGTCATCTTGCTGAATACCCAATGTAGGAATAGATTGTTTTAGTTGCCTCCCTACCAGGATATCAAATGCCCATTGTCTCTTCCCAAAACTGGGAGTTTCATTAATAAAAAATAGCATTAAATAGACAATAAGATTACCATACTGGAATGTTCCTTTCTTTTCTCCTTTGATCTCACCTAGGTTAATTAACAGTTCATCCAACATCCATCCATAAAGATCTAACTTCTCATTCTCCCTCATCATCTTATGTGTTGCATAAATGCAAGAGCTAGAAACAAAATTAAGACGGTTTCACTGAGTTACCTTGTAACCAATGACCATGCTTCCAAATCTGATATATCTATCGGTGATAGTACTAACCCTCATTGATCGTCTGTCCGATGTTGCGCTGCTGATCTTGTTGACCTTATCATTAGAAACCTTCTTCTCTGGACGTTGTCCAACCTGTGATAAACTGGTGATTGCCTTGATGGATTCCTTCGAGATCTTGTACGGTCTTTCCAACTAGATGAATTATCCATGCACTTTGCTCAAAACATATCTAACAATCTCATCTTCAAATTTTGAAATGTCTAGAATGTCGGTAAACCCTAGATCCTCAATATGCTGGTACTCGGGCTTAATCTTTCCAAAATCTCCCATTAAATCATTCATGTACATGCTCTTAATATCACTCATTCCCAAATTCTCAATATGATAGTGAATGTAAGCTTTGACATCTTCAACATATATGACTCCTTTTAGGACACGGGAAAAAGCACCAACCAAATTATCCAAAGTAGCAATATGCGAATATCACTTGAAAATCAGCCTAGGACGGTCTTTGACCTCAACAATAGTAGGATGTACAATAAAAGTAGGTATAGATGATGATCCTACTTTCATGATGAAAGATAAATACCTAAAAGATAGTTACCTATGAAAAACCCTAAACAACTCTTCCAATCACCGGTGAAATCGCTCAAGATGATATCCATCGCACTGAATAGCCTTAGACTTCCTTTGAATCACTCAGAATCGCTTTGAATGCAAAGTGATCAGAACTAAAGTGAATTTGACATTTTAACCTCCAAAAAACCCTAATCCATCATTGATATGAATGAATTCCGGTGAAAGATATTGGAGCTCGATCAAACATCTCCATGCCAGATAAGCATCTCCAATGTCTGGAACATCTTCCAAAACCTCTTCCTGGGGAATATGCAGTATTATCATGAATTTTGCCTACCCCTATGTTGGCCATTTGGAGGAATTGATCATGTGTTGCATTGATGTTTTGTCATTGATGCCAACACTAGCTGTTTGGATGCTTTACCGACACCCTACTGGTCCCGATAGGTTGAGTAGTTTCTGGTTGGTTTGGATCCGACATGATCCGGTAGGCTTTGGTATTGTTTGGCTATGGAATTGACTTATTCATAATACTCATGTTCATATTCAGTTAGTTGGTTTTGACCTAGTGATCGGATGCTATCCTATTTGCTTGGAAGCTTGTCTTGTGTTTCCGGTGAGGGTTTCATTGACAGATTTTGATGAAGATCCTTGATGATATGCATAAGTGGTGTTGGTGCATCTTCTGGTAGAGTTTCAAGATGTTGTTGGTGATCATGTTCAAGATCTGGCGGATGGAGATCATTGCCTTAGCGTGTGGACCTATATTGGGTCTCGGTTGGTCTAGGTTATGGACCAGTTTAATGAAGAGTGTGGATTGGACCTCTCGATGTGTTTCCAGGATGTCTTATGTGTTGGATATTATTTGTTTGGTCTAAGGCCAAGATGTTTTGTAATTATGTAATTGGTTTTTTGTTCTGGTGGCTGACCTGATTATTTATGGTTGAGAGTTTGTATATATAGATGTAAGATCTCATTGTAGATCATATATGTGGTTATGGGAAATGGATATGTAATGTGTGAATAATGTAATATCATTTAGGAAGAGGATTTGGTGAATCATTGGAGATCAAATTGGGTTCATGTAAGAAGATTTAGTTCTTCAGTATTGAGATTAACCAAAACTGTACTCAGGCATAGAAGATGCTATCTTTGCAGTTCAATCACTTGTCTGGATTGTAGTCTGGATTTCTGTGTAGTCAGTGAGACTCCTTTTGTGATGAGAAATCTGCTCTAGGGTGTTGGCCTTCCTGCAAGTGCAGGCCCCTCAATTTTAATTCACATACTTACTACATAAGTATTATCTGACTGTGGGTAGGATTCCCACAGTGGTTTTTCCCTTTATCGGGTTTTCCACGTATAAATCTTGGTGTTATGTGTATGGTATTTATTCTTTGATTATTGTTTATGCTTAATTGGTTTAACTGCTATTCTAGTATTAAAGTTTTAATTGCTTAAGGTTTTGATAATCTATGACAATTGATTCACCCCCCCTCTCAATTGTCTTCCAGATATTTGAATTGTCTAAAAATTGGTATCGGAGCCTTGGTCCTCTCTGCAAAAAGCTTAAGTACTTGAGGAAGATCCTATGGCATCTAATAGTTCAAGTTCATCTAGTTCATCTAGAGCTATCTTTCAGAGAGATATTTCTAGGCTTGATGGGACAAATTACATAGTATGGAAGATTCAAATGGAGAGTCATCTAAGATGTCTTGGCAAGGAGATTTGGGAGATCACACAGAATGGTGTCACACCTCATAATCTTGTTAGGTCCCGAAGACAACTAAGAGGGGGGGGGTGAATCAGTTGTCACATAAATTTAAACCAAAAACAACTTAACCAACTTAACCAACTTAATGCTTAATACCGGTAAACCAGTTAAGTATGCTAGTAGACAGTTTTAACAGTTAATTGCTATACCGGTAAAGATTAATTCATGAAACATAAACACAAAGTCATCCACAACACATAACACCAATATTTGTATGTGGAAACCCTGTAAGGGGAAAAACCACAATGGGAAAACTTACCCACAATTAGATGATACTACTACAGATAGTAATTGTACATAAATGGGGTTTGCACATGCAGAAAGGCCAATAGCCTAGAGCTCACTGCTCAATCACAAAATGGGAGTCACACTGACTACAGTTGGATGGTTAAATCCAATAAGAATGTATTGCACAAAATAGCATCTTCATATGCTGGATTCAGTACTGGTGTAATGTTAATATGCTTTCACAAAAACCTAGCTTCACCTTCAAATGATGTCTTCGTGTATAGCTCTGCTTAATCTCGCATATACCTTCACACAATCCTTTTTCGCATTCCACATTTGATCTTACAAATAAGATCTTACATTTATACCATAACCTAAGACCAATTTTAGTAGGTCGGCTCTACAAGATATTACAATAAAAACATTTTAAAAATAATATAATATCCGATGCAATAACCGATTGAACATGTTGGCTTAATGCATTTACAACAATATTAATCATTTCCATAGCGTGCCATGTTTATCTGGAAAAGATAAACTTGCCAGTGTAACCCTAGACCTATTTGTCGGTAACATGAAATCTGCAACTGTGAATATACCAATGAACAAAACTCCAGGACAAGATGTCCAGATGATGTCTTCAACATAACCATGTGTCTTACATGCCATTCCAAGTGTTAGTGATCATTATATCTTGTTGGTGAACCGTATACCAGTAACTGTGCAATAGTTACTTGTTTGCCAGTGAATGTTGCTGGATCTCCAAATTGCTAGTGTTTTAGTAGGTGTTGACATCAATGACAAAACCATAAGAAAATACCAACAATCTCCCCCTTTGGCATTGATGGAAACACAAGATGGAAAAACCACCAAAGTGCCAAAGCAGAAATGCCAAGTATCAAAAACCAACAATCTCCAAAAAGATTATAACCAGAAATCAGAGAGTAATAATCTCTTTTAAACAACAATCTCTCCCCCTGGGAGAAACATGTGTTTTCCAAAGTTTTTCAATACTAATCTCTCCAAAAGATAATTTTTTTTTCATAGATATCTCTCCCCCTTTGACATCAAATGCCAAAGTCATATACAAAATACCAATCAATTCAATATACCAATTACTCCCCCTGAGAAGTAGTTTCCTTATCAAAGACCGGAGTAAAATATTTCTCTATTAATTATGTCGGTTGATGACAATCATCAACTGTTTAAGTCTCTACTGGTGGTGGTATGACTCCAAGCTGATCTCTGAGATATTCAAAATTCTCCTTAGGCAAAGGTTTTGTGAAAATATCTGCAATCTGCTCTTTAGTATTCACATAAACGAGTTTGATCTCCTTAGCTTCAACTTTCTCCCTTAGAAAATTTAGTTTGATAGAAAAATGTTTGGTTTTAGAATGTAATACCGGATTCTTAGATATATCAATTGCTGTAGTGTTATCACAATATATACTAATAGGTTCCTTGCATTTTACCTTAATGTCTTTCAACATTTGCTTAAGCCATAATACTTGTGTACAATTAGTTGATGCTGCGACATATTCTGATTTTGCTGTTGATGAAGATGTACAACTTCGTTTCTTACTCAACCAAGAAACTAATCTATTTCTAAGAAAGAATGCTCCGCCGGTGGTGCTTTTCCTATCATCCACATCTCCTGCCCAATTTGCATCTGTGTATGCCCATAATTCAAAGTTTTCATCTCTAGGATACCATAATCCAAGATTTATATTGCCTTGTAAGTACCGAAAAATCCTTCTACTGCTGATTCATTATTTTCTCTAGGATTACTTTGAAATCTTGAAACAATACATACTGCATTCATAATATCAGGTCTGGTTTGTGTCAAATATAGTAAACCTCCTATCATAGATTTGTATCTAGTTGGATTAATAGGTGTAGATTCATCCCTTTGTGATAATTTGTCATTTGTTGTCATAGGTGTGCTTACCGGTTTAGAGTTCTCCATCCCAAATTTCTTTAGTAACTCTTTTAAGTACTTGGATTGACTCATGAATATACCTTTATCAGTCTGTGAAATCTACAATCCTAAAAAGAATTTTATTTCTCCAATCATAGACATTTCAAATTCTTGCTACATTTTAATAAAAAATTCTTTACATAAACCATCTTCTCCTCCAAAGATTATATCATCAACAAATACTTCTATAATCAAGATGTCATCATTAGTTATTTTGTAATATAATTTGTTGTCTGCATTTCCTTTAGTAAAACCAATCTTCAAAAGATACTTATCCAATCTTGCATACCAAGCTCTTGGAGCTTGTTTTAGTTCATACAGAGCTTTCCTTAACCTGCATACCATATCATTGTCATCTGTCAAAGAAAATCCATCAGGTTGTTCAATGTATACTTCCTCTTCAAGATCTCCATTCAAAAATTCACATTTAATATCCATTTGATAAACTTTGTAGTTCTTGTGTGCTGCAAAAGCCAAAAATAATCTGACCGCCTCAATTCTAGCTACCGGTGCAAAGGTTTCATTGTAATCAACTCCTTCTTTCTGAGAATATCCCTTACACACTAGTCTTGCTTTATTTTTGAGAACCTTACCATCTTCATTAAGTTTTTTTCTAAATACCCATTTGGTTCCAATTGCATTTTTATCTTTAGGCCGGGGAACTAATGTCCAAGTGTTCTTTTTCTCAATTTGTTCTAATTCTTCTTCCATAGCTTTAATCCAAAATTTATCTTCATATGCCTCATTAATAGATAATGGTTCAATTTGAGAAATAAGACATACCTCTTCATTTTCCAATCTTCCTCTTGTCATAACTCTTTTAAACTTGTTTCCAATTATCTGATCTTCAGAATGATTCAGTCTTACATACCAGGGTGTCTTAGTTTGTTGTTGTTCCTCAATTAATGTGGAATCCTTAGATGGTACTGGGGTAACTAGATCTTCATTCTGTACTGGTGGATTTAGAGTAGGTTCATTTGTCAAAAATTTTGTTGCCGGTTCAGAGTCTATATACCTTGAAGTTCCTTTGAATTGTTCATCAATCTTTACATTCGTACTTTCAACAATTTTCTGCAATCTCTTGTTAAAACATCTATATGCCTTGCTCTTAGATGAATAACCAAGAAATATTCCTTCATCACTTCTAGGATCAAATTTGCCAATATACTCATCTCTTCTGATATAAAATTTACTTCCAAAAATTTTGAAATACTTAAGAGTAGGAGTATTACCAAACCATAGTTCATGAGGGGTCTTATCGGTTTCACCTTTGATGTGAACTTTGTTGAATGTATAGACCAATGTGCTAACTACTTCTCTCCAATACACATGTGGTAAATTTTCTTCTGATAACTAACTTCTTGCTGCATCCAAGATAGTTCTGTTTTTCCTTTCAACAACTCCATTCTGCTGTGGTGTCCAAGGTGCTGATAGTTGTCTTCTGATTCCATTCACTTCACAGAATGTATTAAAGTCTCTAGATGTAAATTCACCTCCTTGATTTGATCTTAAACATTTGATTTTCTTACCGGTTTCATTTTCAACCATTGCTTTGAATAGTTTAAATTTTCCAAGTGCTTCTGATTTTTCTTTGAGAAAAGTAACCCAACACATTCTAGAATAGTCATCAATAATTAGCATGAAATATCTATCACCTTGTAAGCTTTTAGTTCTAGCTGGACCACATAAATCAGTGTGAATCAAATCAAGAGCATTATTTGATTTTTCTAGAATACTTTTGAAACTAGCTCTAACTTGTTTTCCAAATTGACATTCTTTGCATACTGTATTATGAGGTTTGACAATTTTAGGTAAATCTCTAACTGCCTTAGTAGTACTAATTTTTACCATGCAATCAAAGTTTGAATGATAGAGTCTCTTATGTCATAACCAAATTTCATCTATATGTGCAATTAAGCATGTCTTCTCATTTTATTCAAATGAAAGATATTACCTCTAGTCTGATTACCAGTTGCAATTTCCAAACCAGTTCTATTCATGATTTTGCATTTTCCATTTTTAAATTGTAAATGAAATCCTTTCTCAACTAATTGACCAACACTTAAAAGATTATGCTTTAATCCTTCAACATAGTAGACATTGCCAGTGCTATGCTTACCATCAAGAGATATTGTACCCTTACCTTTAATTGAACAAGCTTTGTCATCTCCAAATCTTACTAAACCTCCATTGTATTCTTGAAAGTTCAAGAATTTACCTTTGTCTCTTGTCATATGATGTGAGCATCTCGAATCAATGATCCATTCATCTTTTACTTCAACTTTAGCTGCCAGTGCCTGTATTACCGGTTGAGTAGTAGGTGTCAGTTGATCTTCTGTTACAGCAACAAAAACCCATCCATTGTCTATCGGATCCTCATCAGAATAATAAGTTACACCTTCATCAACAATGTAACAAGATTTGTCTTTATTCTTCTTAAATCTGTATCTCTGATATTTAGGGTTAGGCTTGTATGTTCTTCTAGCTTCTTCTCTAAGTTTAGCATGTCTATCAGGGCATCTTGAAGCCATATGACCACTTATTACAGTTAAAACATTTAAAGGGTGTTTTACCTTCATACTTACTTCCAATTGGACCTTTAGGCATTTTCCTTGCAAATAGTGATTTAAGTTCTTCAAGTTTTTCATTTTCTTTCCTACTTTCTTCAAGTTCTCTTGCATAAAAGGCTTTCCAATCAAATTTGTCAAATGATGGAGCAGATGATGTTGATGCTTTAAAGGCCAAATTTGTCTTTATGGTAGCAATAGGACCAAATTCTTCAATTTCAAAAGCTGAAAGTTTTTCAATCAATGTACCCCTAGTAACTGATGTATTAGGCATTGTCCTTAACTCATTTATAGAAGTAACCTTCATTTTGTATGCCGGTGGCAATCCTCTTAAAACTTTTGAAACAATTTCATCCTCACTTAAGGTTCCTCCACAACATTCAATACCCAAAACAATTTCATTTACTCTTTCTATAAAAGCAGAAATCCTTTCATCTTCTTCCATTTTCAGATGTTCATACTTGACTCGGAAGCTTTCAAGTTTTGCAATTTTGACTGTGGAATCTCCTTCATTTAGTGTTTCCAAATGATCCCAAATAGCTTTAGCAATAGAACTATTTGATAATCCCATGATTTGTTGATCTGATAATGTGCTCAAAAGTGTTTCTCTTGCTTTGCAATCATTTTCCTCATATTTTGTCAAGTTAGTTGGACTAGGCTGACTAGGTACAACAGCAGTATAACCATTCTTTGTAACTTCCTAGATGTCTTTTCCAATGCAATTTAGATGTATCTCCATTCTGATCTTCCATATGCCATAGTTGGTTCCATCAAGTTTAGGACTGTCCTTCCTGAAATAGTTAGTAGACATTGGATCTCCTCAAGCTATTAAACTTCTACAAAAGAGGACTAAGCTTTGATACCAATTGTTAGGTCCCGGAGACAACTGAGAGGGCGGGGGGGGGGGGGGGGGGGGATGAATCAGTTTTCAAATAAATTTAAACCAAAAACAACTTAACCAACTTAATGCTTAATACCGGTAAACTAGTTAAGTATGCCGGTAGACAGTTTTAACAGTTAATTGCTATACCAGTAAAGATTAATGCATGAAACATAAACACAAAGTCATCCACAACACATAACACCAATATTTGTATGTGGAAACCCTGTAAGGGGAAAAACCATGGTGGGAATCCTTACCCACAATTAGATGATACTACTGCAGATAGTAAGTGTACATAAATGGGGTCTACACATGCAGAAAGACCAACAGCCTAGAGCTCACTGCTCAATCACAAAATGGGAGTCACACTGACTACAGTTGGATGGTTAAATCCAATAAGAATGTACTGCACAAAATAGCATCTTCATATGCTGGATTCAGTACCGGTGTAATGCTGATATGCTTTCACAAAAACCTAGCTTCACCTTCAAATGATGTCTTCATGTATAGCTCTACTTAATCTCGCATATACCTTCACACAATCCTTTTTTTTCATTCCATATTTGGTCTTACAAATAAGATCTTACATTTATACCATAACCTAAGACCAATTTTAGTAGGTCGGCTCTACAAGATATTACAAGAAAAACATTTTACAAACAATATAATATCCAATGCAATAATCGATTGAACATGTCGGCTTAATGCATTTACAACAATAATTAATCATTTCCATAGCGTGCCATGCTGATCTGGAAAAGATAAACCTGTTGGTGTAACCCTAGACCTATTTGTCGGTAACAACAAATATGCAACTGTGAATATACCAATGAACAAAACTCTAGGACAAGATGTCCAGATGATGTCTTTGACATAACCATGTGTCTTCCATGCCATTCCAAGTGTCGGTGATCATTATATCTTACCGGTGAACCATATACCAGTAACTATGCAATAGTTACTTGTTTGCTGGTGAATGATGCTAGATCTCCAAAGTTCTAGTGTTTTAGTAGGTGTTGACATCAATGACAAAACCATACCAAAATACCAACAAATCTGACATCTAGAAATCCTCCTCCGAAAAAATTGGATAGGGAGCTTGAGAATGATTTTAGAGCAAGAGAAGACCTCTTGTGTGCACTCTGTGATCAGCAAATAATGGGATTAACTGGCAAATCATCTGGAAAAGGCTATATGGGATAAGTTGGAGACTCTTAATGAAGGAGACCCTACAGTAAAGATTGCTAAACTTGATGGTTACCGGGTGAGATATGAAAACCTGAAAATGGAACAAGATGAAAGGATTACTGCATTCATGGAAAGGGTAAATGAGATTGTTATGGGAATTCAATGTTGTGGTGGAACTCTTAGCGAAGATGAAATTGTTTCTAAATTTTTGAGAGCCCTACCACTGGCTTACAAGATGAAGGCTACTGCTATTAATGAGTTGAGATCAGTGGCTAATACATCTGTCAACATAGATACCTTGGTTGGGAAATTATCTTCTTTTGAGCTTGAAGAATTTGCACCTTCTGGAGCTGTGAAGTCTGAACCTTCTTTTCATGCATCTACATCATCAACTGGTAAGCAAGATTGGAAAGCTTTGTATGCAAAATAATTGGATGGTATAAAGAGAGAAGATGAAGAGTTTGAGAAACTTGAAGCACTATTTGCTAGAAGAGTACCTAAAGGACTGGTAGGAAGTAAGTATGAAGTAAGTTTGGAGGAATTGATTATGTGTTGCATTGATGTTTTGTTATTCATGCCAGCACTAGTTATTTGGATGCTTTACCAACACCCTTCTAGTCTCAGTAGGCTGAGTAGTTTCTGGTTGGTTTGGATATGGCATGATCTAGTAGGCTCCAGTATGGTTTGACTATGGAATTGGCTTATTCATAATACTCATGTTCATATTCAGTCAGTTGGTTTTGGTCTAGTGATAGAATGTTGTCCTGTTTGCTTGGAAGCTTGGCTTGTTGTTCTAGCAAGGGTTTCATTGGTAGAGCTTTTGATGAAGATCCTTGATGATATGCATAAGTGGTGTTGGTGCAGCTTCTGGTAGAGTTTTAGGATGCTGTTGGTGATCATGTTTGATACTTGGCAAATGGAGATCATTGCTTTAACATGTGAACTTATATTGGGTCCCGGTTGGTCTAGGTTATGGACATGTTTAATGAAGCATGTGGATTGGACCTCTTGATGTGTTTCTGGGATGTCTTATCTATTGGATATTATTTGTTTGGTCTAAGGCAGACATGTTTTGTAATTATGTAATTGGTTTCTTGTCTAGTGGCCGACCTGATTATTCATGGTCTAGAGTTTGTATATATAGATGTAAGATCTCATTGTAGATCATATATGTGGTTATGGGAAATGGATATGTAAAGTGCAAATAATGTAATATCATTCAAGCAGAGGATATGGTTGATCATTGGAGATCAAATTGGGTTTATGTAAGAGGATTTAGTCCTCCGGTATTGAGCTTAATCAAAATTGTACTCAGGCATAGAAGATGTTATCTTTGCAGTTCAATCACTTCTTCAGATTGTAGTTTGGATTTCTATGTAGTCAGTGAGACTCCTTTTGTGATGAGCAATGCGCTCTAGGTTGTTGGCCTTCTTGCAAGTGCAGGCCCCTCAATTGTAATTCACATACTTACTGCAGAAGTATTATGTAACCGTGGGTAGGCTTCCTACCGTGGTTTTTCCCTTTACCGGGTTTTTCACATATAAATCTTGGTGTCATGTGGATGGTATTTATTCTCTGATTATTGTTTATGCTTAATTGGTTTAACTACTATTCTGGAATTAATGTTTTGGGTTCCGGTATTAAAGTTTTAATTGCTTAAGGTTCTGATAATCCGTGACAACTGATTCACCACCCCCCCTCTCAGTTGTTTTTCAGTTATTTGAACCATCTAACACCCTAAGGTATATGCCTTAGTTACCAGATGAGCATCTTGCCAGTGCAGGAGCAACCTCCTCTGTCAATTGAGTAACCAGAGTATTTCCATCTACTGATTGATCTTATGTGTTTGTGGCCCATTTCTTGATATGATCTTGCCAAATTTCATTGACCGTCTCTTTCTCTTTCTCATTTGATACATTATTACCAACCAATGGATTTCAGCTTCTATAGAACTTAGCAATATGTCCAACCCCATTGCATGCATAGCATGTAACATTGTTCTTTTGAATTGATTTGCTAAAACTGATATAATTGCTTAAATTGCACTGATTAGCCATATGTCTAAATTTTCCACATGCATAACATTTAAAATTCATTTTACAATCTTCTGTCTTATGACCATACTTATTGCATTTAGATAATTGACCAAGAGTAGGATTAGGGTTTTGATTTGCTCTATTTCTATATTGCTTAGCCATGTGACCAATTTTTTTACAAACAAAGCATCTAACATTAAATTTATAAGCATTAAATTGCCTTACCAATGCCTTATGGTTTTGATTTGCAATATTGAAATTCTGTCCTTGTTCAAATTCAAGTCCGCTGGAATCTCCATTTTGTCTTTGTCTCTTCAATAACTCATCAAGCTATGCTGAACTAACCTTGAATTTTTCTTTATACTCACTTGCAATAGCTAGATCATCTCTCATAATTATGATTTGTCTCTCAAGTTCTTGTTCATTACTCTGGGATTGTACTAAATCATTTCTCAACATATCAATTTCATGAACCAACCTACCACATTCTTCAAATTTATTTTTAAGAGATACAACAAGATTTTCTTCCTTTTTCTTTTGGTACTCAATCTCCTTAGACATCCTCATAGTTAAGGCTTACATTTCATTCCTCATAACCATGTTCTCCTGACTCAGCTTCAGACATCTCTCATTAAGGGCATCTTTATCTTCATTATCCTTATTTTGCAAAAGTTCCTTCCTCCTAGCTTGAACAAATGACAACCTCTCCTATAGGACAAGAATGAATTCCTGAGAAAAATTCAATTCATCTTGTAACTTCAAGTTCTTCATCCTTTCAACATCATAATCTTCAAGTGCTACCTCAAGTTGCTTCTCCAAACTCATATCCATGGATTCCAGATTCAGGATCTCCCTCAAGATGTTAAACTTCCTTTGAGGCACAAGGCTCTGATACTAATTGTTGGAATCCAAGAACACTGAGAGGGGAGGGGGGGGTGAATCAATGTTCTACTGGAATGATAAATTTTAACCTTATTAAAACATGCATTCACCAACCAATATGTAGGTACATCTAAGATTAAAATAAGTAAAGCAACCAATAAGCCAATCACACAAATGAATACCATAACACAGAGAATTATACATGGAAAACCTCAAAGAGGAAAAACCATGTTGGGATTTGTAACCCACAATATCAATCCACTTGCCATATGAGGAGATATTACAAAATAAAGGTGCCTGCACTTCCAGGAAGGCTTACAACCTAGAGCACACTGCTCAATCACAAAAGGAGCCTCACTAACTACATACAAATCCAGGCTACAATCTGGAGAAATGATTGAACTGCAAAGATAACATCTTCTATGCCTGAATACAGTTCCGGTTAAGCTCTGTTTGTCCCGGTCTGAAACCCTAAACGCTTACCGGAATACCCACTTACATAAATGTCCTCACATACATGATCTCTCTCATATATTTCACATCTCCATTACATTCCATAACCTTACATATCTGTTGCATTTCCTATATCAAAATGATCTAATCAACTAACCTATATACCCCTTTACAAACTATCATGCCTTATGTCGGCTTACAAAGATAATTACAATATGAATATACATGTCGACTCAATAACATAATTACAAGAATATCAAAATCAATTTCCGATGTCAGATCTCCGAAATTATGTCGGCCTCCAATACCGATAACCTGAATATAAACCATGTCAACATGCAATGCCAGTAACCAAAGAATTATATCCAACCTATCGGTGCCAATGCTGGTGTCAGTGAAGTGTCTGTGAAGTGTCTGTCGGTACACTAATAAACCAAAATATGAAGCCGGAGCATTTTTCCATCAATGGCAACATATTGAAACCAATCAATTGAGTGTCAATTGCCAATAGTAAGGACCTCCATATTATTAAAATATTAAACTACATAATTACACATAATTGATCATTAATTAAAGCAACTTGTTTAATATACAAAAGAATAGATACATGATGTTATATTTCGACACACTATATATGTACATAGGTTCAAACATAAGTAAATATAAGACATCAAATATCTTTACAAAAGACCATACGGTCAAATGCAACAATACATAATTTACGAAGTCGATAATCATCCTGATAGGAGCTTCCAACATCTATCTCCCACGAGCTTGCCATGAGTGAGAACATTGTCAAAGAACTTTATTTCCCAACCACGAAGCATTTATGCTTCCCTGGAGTTCTACATGACATCAAGAACCATCGACCCTGCATTAGGATGCCTAGCGACTCGAAATTGGCAGGGGATGGAATCTAGTGCAACTTAGGGTATCTACAATATAAGATGCTATTGTAACGACACTAAGATATGGAAGAGAGTTGAAAATATAATGATTCAATTAACAAGAATATACTAAGAGATCAACAAAAACTTTGGCCAAAGTTTTTTTTCAGCCAACTACCGACAGATGAGTTTAAGTAGAGACCTAAGCTTCTTTGGAAACTCACCCTTCTCTTTACCCCCATATTCGGCACCCGTCCAACTCATACAAATTTACATTCATTGAACACACAAGAATACATCTATGCATAAGAGAAAATGTGAGCACAAAGGAGCATACAATAAAATAGTCTAGACATATCCATGAGTCTACAAAAAACACTCTTTGGTTTACAGGTGCATCTATTGTTGCATTTTCTTCTCAATGATAAAGTACAATCCTATGAGTACGTCGAGAACATTACTCCAAGATAACAACTTAAGCATATGAATTCATAAAAGAGAATGCATCACAACTAATATCTCTATAATTGATGTTTAAACACATTTTAGTCGAGTGTGTAGAAGCTTATGAAAACACATATAGGCATTTAAGCATCATATACACAATACCTCCTAGATGATTGTTCAAGTTTAAGAAGTCATTTTGATCACAATTATTCATAATAATTGAATAATGAGTCATTAATAAATTCCAAGAGAAAAGATTAACAACATATTGTGAACTTGAACATGCTATACTTAATTTTAATTGTGGATCACTAGTATTAAGGGAACATTGCATTCCTTGCCTCCATATTGGTTCAAGGATAAGATTAAACACTCAAGGAGAATAGATACCTACTTGTAAGGAGAAACTAAAATTCCATGCACAATCAAGTAAACCTAATTACTTACAAAGATCATTTCCTTTATCAACATGGCAAAGATCCTTATGTAGAACAAATTAATTCGATAATATTAACCCATCTTTCCAAATTTGGTTTCCTTATCATTTGTCTAGATTTCACTTAGATACTTAATAGGTTGTCTCATATTTGTATATCTTAGTAACAAGGCCTCAAGAATGCAAGTTTCAAAATCAATGAAATATTATCTCTATCACACAACCTCTATTCGTAATAGAGGGTGAGGGAGATCTATAGTTTGGTTCTTTGTTAGACTAACAAATAACCTCAATGAAATTATGCCCACCATAAGACCACTCCTATTTGTAGTCAATAAAATAAACTAGAAACAAAAGATACTGAAGGAGTAGAACTCATGACCAATGGTACAAGGTAGTTGCGTCTAAACCTTAGGACCAAACACTCCTAAACAACTGTAATAGTCATTATTATGTTTACATAATTTAACTTACAGGCGGGTGTGTAAAAAAAAAAAAAAAAAGTTTCTGGCAATGTAGGCGAGTTAAGAGATTTTAACTCATTACCTCTAAATTAAGATGTTAGAGATTTAGCCATGACACCAGATGTCTTGTGTATATGTAAAAAAGACAAAAAAACTGAGTTAATGGTTATGATTTGTGCTGACTACGAGATGAATCAAGATCATATAGTTTGTATTACCAATGCATAGGTGGGCAACACAAAGGTTTTTGGGAATGTGAAGATCAACCGTCACATGGTCATTCGACTTCTCCCATCTTTTCATTTCACAACTAAATGTGATTGTATTAATGACTGAGTGTAGTCCATGTATGATGAAGTAGTATATATAACAATTAATAAAAAAAATTCATGCTTGAGAGTGGACGTAGCCTTTATGATGAACCACTATAATTTTTGTGTCTCGTGTCTTTTTTGTCTAATTTTTTTGTCGTTGTTTTGTGTTGTTTATATCTTTTCTCTGCTCGATTTATATTAACAAAGGTATAGACATACATATCCCTTAGAAATAATCTAAACAACAAAATGTTTAAGATGTGTAAAATCATTTCATTTGATACAAAGAGGGCAAGATTTGAAGAAGTACCACTCAGAACATGTCTCAGTCTAAGCTGAATAATATCATAGCAACAAAAATTCGTAAGAATGAAAATAAAAAATAAGAAAAAGACACTACCTATAAACAAATTAGACAACTTGAAATACAAAGTATAAACCACAAACAAAGCATTGTCTACATGCAAAATACACTGATTATAAGATTTGTAGAATATAGATTTAGAAATTATAGATTGTTGAAACATGAAAAAATAAAAATAAAAAATAAAAAAAATCAATCCTCTCCCGCATTAAAATCCTTCCTTGCCATTTTTTCCTTACGTGGAGGTGGATGAGTTTCTATTCTTTTAAAAGAAATTCTAAATCTGAAAGTTTAATTCTCTTTAAAAATAATCTTTAATTTAAAAAAAATAAAAATACCTTCCTTAATAAAGCTTCTTTCTTTATTTTTACTATGAGAAAAGTAGACTTTACTTAAATTTAGAATTATTATTTTTGAGATAAATAATAATTATTATTTTTTTAGTTTGTGAATATTATATATATATATATATATATATATATATATATATATATATATATATATATATATATATATATATATATATATATATAAGCTTTCTTATAAAATATTTAATATATTAATAAAGATGTTTATAGTATATTTAGTTTAAATAAATAAATAATTTTATTGTTCTTATAATTAAAAAAATAAAATAAATAAACAAATAATTAAGTATAAATTATATTGTAATTTATGAAATAGGATCGTGATAGATCCAAAGAGGTCTTGGATTTAGAATTTTGAGAAGGATTAACTCAGGTGGGCACTTTATGGGGTTTGGGAGAAGCCACAATCATAGATTGATTGACTGGAAGCTCAACACAGAGACCCAAACTAGAACTTGATTTAGGGGGTTAATATTAGGGCCACTAGAAGGGGTTAGACTCAAATGAAACTTATAGAGATGCGAGAGGAGAGATTGGTGGAGGTGAAGGGAATCCTTAGACTTAGCAACCTCTACAAATTGGGAAATATAGGTGAAAATTCATCCTTACCCCACGCTAAAGGTGATTGAGCATCGAGAACAATTGAGAATGAAACCACTTGAAGCACAACATGGTAAAGTGTAGAGGTGACATGAAAACAATTTGAAATGATATTTGTCCCTTGCCACCTAGATATGGTTGTGCCTTGTAACATCATGATTACATTGTCTGTCCCCCTCTATGATTAACCTTCTACCTTTATTGCATCTTCAATTGTTGTTTTTTCATGGTGGAAATCCATTAGGAGTCCTAATGTTATTAACACAATCCACTATAGAAACTGTTGGTTGATTTGAAATCACTGCAGGCCATGAAAACCAAGCACTAGAATTCTATCCCAAGCCTCAATGATATCTGAGTTGTGCACTCTTCTGCTTCACATATCCTGATTGACTCTGTGTACAACCACAAAAAAAACAACAAATACGTTGGCCTTACATGACTTAGAAATTGTTGCAAAATTTTCAACTATTGCAAAATGGTCCTTGAATGAATTTTTAACAGCTCTGAGATCGGTGTTTGACACATATTTACTCGAGACACACTTTTTCTCCTCCATATTTGTAAGCAGGTTCTTCTAGGAAAAATAATAGCATTAATGTCTAGTAATTGACTCTTCAAAAAAAACCCAAGGGACCATTTTCATATGTACCAATATATGATATATAGTTTCTAATAGAGAGATAATAGAGAGATGCAAAACCTGTTTTTTACCCTCCACTCATGAAGTCTTTTAAGTTAAAAATAAATGGCAATGGAATCTGTAACAACTTGGATGAATTTAGAAATCTAAACAAATGGGGAGGGTTGAGAGGATTATTATTAAATTGCATTTTTTAAAGTATAATTTGTGTATATAACTTTAGATCTCAATCTTTGTTCATCAGTTTGAGGTAAATTGTTAGGTTCATTTTTAGGTGGGTTTATGGGTTTATTTTGAAGGGGATTTTGATTTGGTTTTTGAATAAATTTTTATTTTGTTCATGAGTAAATTCATATGAATTAGGATCCATTTTATGTATTTACAAATAAATTAGTTTTTTTTTTTGTTGTTGTTGTTAAACTATGTAATGTTAAAATAAATTTAAACATGGAGCAATTAATGAGGTTAAATATGTTTCTATGTTTTAAACATATTAAATAAAGGTATAAATTATGTTTCTCATTAAAGAAAATTATTTTATATTTAAAATTGAATGTTTGTGGTGCTTTAAACACCTAATTTTTTACCTTCAAATTTAAATGTATTTGAGTAGATTAGGGCACATATTTTGGATACACACAACCAACATGTTTAGAGATAAATCAAATATATCTTAAGAATACTTTACATATATTTCATTAAAGATATGTATACTAGTTTAAGTCAATAATTTATAATTTATGAAAATAACAATTTTTTAATATTAAATTATTTTTCATCTTAAATTAATGTAAAAAGTATAAAATAAAAACATAATAATATTGTATATTATTATTTATTAATATACCCTTTCTCCATATTTAAAACATTTATTAGAAATTAATTAAAAAAAACTATCATTTAAATCAACTAAATTTTGATTATTTTATTACAATTTCAAAAAATAAAAAAATATGGATCAATGCAAGTGAAGTTCATCTAGCATTGAGCTTATATTGTAAAATGTTCACTATTATACTAGAATGCTGAAAGCACAAAGCAAGCCATATAACTCTATATACATAGATCATTGGGGTGCATGAAACCAATATATTGTAGTATATGGAGACATGTACATATCTCCAATTTGGGCTCCATCAATGCTTTAAGGAGGTTTCCTTCCAGTTGTTGAGACTCTTTGTACATAAGAGACAGATGCCAACAAGTATCTACAATAAAATAACCTAGATCAATAATACTATTAAATGTCTTAAATTTAATTGAAAATCAAGCCTCTTTATTCCATATGTTCATTTTGACATGATTTTTTTGATGAATACGTGCATCGATTTCTATTAATTCATAAATATATACACATATTCAGAAAAAAGATGATAATACTAGAAAGAAAGATAACATAAATAACATAAAAATTAATCTATAGGACAAGAATGCCTTCCATGTGGGTTTCCCTTCATAATAATCTATCTCACCAAAGAAATAATGCCTTCCAACAACCTCTTGTCTTTGAGCTAATTAATGATAGTTCAGCTAAAATATTTTTTATAACCCACTTAGATCCATTAAAAGAATATATTTGCATGCATTCACCAAAGTAGATATTTATACGTACATTCACATATGAAATTGAGAGAGACAAGGGAAGGGCCACTAGTATACTCTTCTCCCTTATGTAAAAAAATATAAAATGACTTCATAATTTACTTGAATGGTATCTTCTACACTACTAAATAAATAATGTTTGTATAATACCACCTTTACCTTTAGATCATGAGATATAAGAGATCATATCAAAAGAACTAGGGTTACTATGGGAGGTTGCTTGCAATAAAAGGTTTGGGATTGTGTCTAACTCTTCCTCTCTTTTTTTCAATCATTTTTTCTTGCAAAGATTGAATTTAATCAATCATTCTTAAATTCAATCCTAATATTATGTTAAATGTTATCTTATTGAGTCATCATAATAATATTTTGTTGAAGTCAAGGTTGGTGATACACATTACGTAAAATTATAATATTTAGAAATATAAAAATTAATATAGTAAAAGTATATAAATTCACAAGTTGTTAACTAGCTAGACATCAAGAACAAATAAATGCTACATGAACAAAAGAGGAGATGAAAATGTTGGCAACAATAGAGAAAAATGAGAAGGGGGGGGGGTGAATCTGTTTGCACAAAAACACCTTAAACCACAAATCTAATCTGATAATTAACAGTTAAAGCATGAAACAACACCACATCAATATCACACATAACACAAATATTTTTGACATGGAAAACCTGGTTAAGGGAAAAACCACAGTGAGAACCTAGCAACAATGAGATAATACCCTGTTAGGAGTAAATGTAAATATTACAATGGGGAATGCACATGCATTCAGGCACACTGCCTAGATCTCACTGCTCAAATAAGAAACCCAGAAAGGCTACAATTTTTAGGGAAGGCTCACTGCCTTAGAAGAAGTTGCACTAACTTACAAAAGAATTCAGACAACAATCTGGATTAAATGAACTATGAAAGTAGAATCTTCATATTCCTGAGTATAGTTTCGGTTAAGTACACAGTCTGCTCTACAACACTTCTCTTCTCTCCTTCACACTTCTGAAAGATCAAATCATTTGTTCACACATCCAAACTGATCATACACACTCTCAAAGATCGTAGACATTCACAGACACACATCTTACATGATTAATACACTTATTTATACAAGTCGTCAACCTATATTTCAAGGTCAACTAAACCCTAAATACAAATTATAAAATAATAACCTCACATGCTACAAAAATACATGCAGATGAAAACAATGTGGGTTAAGACATAGTATGAACCCAAATAATCACCACAAACATGCAACACCTCCAACAATTATGCCTCGATCATCTTCAACACGCTGCAACCACCAAGAATGTCGCATAACACGAAGAACATCACAGAACAAAAAAATCTCCAATAACGCACACAATAATCAATGTAGACCACCAATATGCATAGAAAATGATCTAGAGATATTCACATGCAATGTGAATTGCACCACAATAACTCAAATTACCAGAATCGTCATCATCTTTCTAGCGGAGCTCAAGATCATCATCATAACTGACTGTCACCCTGAAAGATTCGCTTGTGGATTTCCAAATCATGAACCAATCAAATTGAGGACACACATCAATGTCCATAACACATCCCACACATCTACAATAAAGGATATTACAATTCCAGAGCAATATGAAGCACAAACTAGAATACTGAATAACATGAACAACTGAATAACATCCTTAATAGAGGATCTCAAAACTTGATCAAAACATCATACAAACCTGTACAAATGGGAAAGAACCATCTACAAACAACATACCAAAAACCCATTAATCTGCATTAACTCATCTACAACACACATGCTAAACCAACTCACTGAACCAAACTGCAACACTAGAATACATAGAAGAATATGTTTACATCAATGACTATACATCATTCCAACAAAATTCTCAACAACATCGAACAATCTCCCCCTTTGGCATTGATGGCAACATATGAATGTGAAAATAATCAATACAAAGAAAGAAATCAGCTCACAACAATCTCCCTCAAAATCACAAGGATCAACTTCATCTTAGACAAACAACTCAAAATTCTCTACTCTCTCATAGAGTTTTTCACATGCTTCTCTCCCCCTTTGACATCAATGAAAAAGGCTTGGGATTCAAGATTCCCTTCCCTTTGAATTAACTTCACAAATATGAACCACAACATCAACACTGACTACTCCCCATGAGTAGTAGCCTCACTCATCAATCCAGAGCATAAAATATCTCTATGAAGTTCACCAAATTGATGCAAATCCATGCATCTTAGTTCTCATTAGGGAGGGAAATTACCCCTAACTTCTCTTTAAGATACTCAAAAATATCACTAGGAAAAGGCTTCGTAAAGATATCTACAATTTGTTCCTTTGTAGATACATACTCCAGTCTGACTTCTTTCCCATTCACCTTCTCTCTCAAGAAATGAAACATCATCGATATATGCTTTCTTTTGGAATGCAACATCAAATTCTTTGAAATATTGATAGCACTTGAATTATCACAGTATATAGCAATAGGCTCATCATAAATAACTCCTATATCCTTCAACATCTACTTCATCCAAATTACCTAAGTACAATTGCTAGCAACATCAATGTATTCAACCTCTGTAGTAGATAAGGAAATAACATTCTCCTTCTTACTTGCCCAAGAGAACAACTTATTACCCAAAAAGAATGCAACACCAGTAGTACTCTTTCAATCATCAATATCACCTACCCAATTAGCATCTATAAAAGAACTCAAAGTAAAGTTATCATTCTTAGAATACCTTAAACCAAAATCAATTGTCCCTTTCAAATATCTGAATATCCTTTTATAGCAGTAACATGAGATTCCTTAGGATCAACTTGAATTTAGCAACATGATACACAAAATTCATTATATCAGGTCTAGTCTGAGTCAAATACAACAAACCACCAATCAAAGATCTATATCTAGTCTATTTAGCTTTTGGTGAATCATCATCTTTTGTTAACTTACATCTGGTCACCATAGGTGTACCAAAAGGTTTAGATTCTTCAAAACTAGATTTCTTCAACAATTCCTTCACACACTTAGACTGAGATATGAAAATACCTTTATCCAACTGAGTAATTTGCAATCCTAGAAAGAATTTTATATCACCAATCATAGACATTTCAAACTCATTCTTCATCTCTTCAACAAACTTTTTACACAGGCAATCATTTCCTCCAAAGATAATGTCATCAACAAAAACTTCAACAATCAAAATATTATTCTAAGCAATCTTGAAATAAAAATTACTGTTAGCAATACCTTTATTGAATCCAAGCTTCATCAAATACTTATCCAATCTGGCATACCATGCTCTAGGGGCATACTTCAATCCATACAATGCTTTCTTCAATCAGAAAACCATGTCCTTTTCATCTATCACCTAAAATCCATCTGGTTTCTCAATATAGACTTCTTCTTCCAACTCGACTTTAAGAAATACTAATTTGACATCCATCTAATAAACCTTGAAATCTTTGTGAGTAGCATAGGCAAGAAATAATCTAACAGCTTCAATTCTAGCTACCAAAGCAAAACTCTCCTCATAATCAATTCCTTCCATCTGAGAATAACCCTTACACACAAGTCTAACTTCTTCTGGACAACTTCACCCTGTTCATTCAACTTATTCCAGAATACCCATTTAGTTCCAATTATATTTTTATCCTTACGTATAGGAGCAAGAATCCATGTATTATTTTTCTCAATTTGATTCAATTATTCTTCCATAGCTTTAATCCAATTTTCATCTTTACATGCTTCATCAACATTCTTAGGTTCAATCTTAGAAATCAAACAAATTTCTTCACCAAGTCTTCTCCTAGCCGTCATACCTTTATTCTTATCACCAATAATCTGATTTTGTGAATGATTCAACCTCACATACCTAGGATTTTTAGGATTTTATTAAATTTAAGGCTCTTGAACTCTTTCTTCTGCACTAGCATCTGCTCCTTTATTCTCAGGCTTTTTCGGAGCAATCTGAACTTGACTTTGGGTCTACACTAGATTTCCTCTGTCTGAACTAGCATCTTGGTCATCATAATCATATCCACAAGATCTAATCAGTCTTACATTACCTTCATCAATCTTTACATTAGCATTTTCAACCATATTTCTCAATCTTTCATTATAACACCTTACTTTTAGTAGAGTAACCAAGAAAGATTCCTTCATCACATCTAGCATCAAAATTTCCAAGATCTTCATCTCTTTTGATATAGCATTTACTACCAAAAATTATAAAATATCTAATAGTAGAAGCATGAACAAACTATAACTCATAAGGAATCTTAACAGTATAAGCTTTGACATTTACTGGTTAAGAGTGTATACTGCAGTTATCACAGCTTCTCTCCAAAACATATGCAGAACATTTCTTTCAATCATCATGGTTCTAGCAGCTTCTCGAACTACTATATTTTTCCTTTCTATTTCTTTCAATCATCATGGTTCTAGCAGCTTCTCAAACTATTCTATTTTTCATTTCTACAACACCATTCTGTTGTGGTGTCCTAGGAGCACATAATTGTCTCTTAACTCCATGCTCTTCATAATATACATTAAACTCACCAGAAGTGAATTCTCCACCTCTATCAGATCTCAGACACTTCAACTTCAATCTAGTCTCAGTTTCAACTCTATCTTTGAAAATCTTGAACTTCTCCAACGCTTTAGACTTCTTCCTTAAGAAGTTAACCCACATCATTCTTGAAAAATCATTAATCAACAACATGAAATACTTGTCACCCTACAAGCTTCTCACTCTAGAAGAACCACACAGATCAGTATGCACAAGATCGAACAATCCATTAGAAATGAATTGTTTTCTCTTATAAGTAACTCTTGTCACCTTTCCTAATTGACATTCCTTACATACCAGATTTGAAAGCTTTATTAAATTCAATAGATCTCTCACTACTTGAGTAGAACTTATCTTAATCATGCAATCAAAATTTACATGATAGATCTGTTGCCATTTTTTATGATTATGTTGTAATTGTCATTGATGGTCACACACTTGCTATGAGATCACTTTTTGAATGTATGAATTATATTCAACCAGTAATTATTCCAAACTGGTATCATGTGTTAGTCTTTAGACTCTCGGTGTTTTGTAGAAAGTGTTTACTGATCTCAAGCTATATGAAGACCCCAAGCGGTTTGAGGATCTCAAGCGGTACAACGGATCAAAGCGGTAGAACACATATTTCCCAGTCTTCATTTTCGACAAACTGGCAACCAATATTTTGCGTAAACCAGTAATTTGTATGAACCGGTAATACTTTGTGATGAGTTACCAATCGACATTTTGTGATGAGTTACCATCCACCGATTGTTTTGTGGTGCCGACACTCTGGCAGTGCTTTTTGTGTCGTGTTACCAAATATGTCTAGAAGCACCGAACCTAGAAAATTATCTTGTAAACCTATTGGACAGACATGAAATCGGATTCCTTTATAAGGACATCATGTCTAGGGTTTTTTAAAGTGGTTGATGAGTTTTTGTAAGTGTGATCAGAGTAGAGAAGTTTAAGTTTGTGAGAGAAGGCAGACTATGAATGTGTTGAAGACTGAAGTAATGTTGGAATGCATTAAGAATGAGCTATCAAGGATATAACCAAGCAATCTGTGCAATTTGCTAGATCACTCACTTGTTGATTACTCACATCTTTGACAAGTTAGAAACCCTTAACTGGGTAGGCCCGGAAAAGCCTTTGTAAATCCTCTAACAAGTTGGTTCACATCTGTGGATCTAAAATCCTCTAGCAAGCTAGTCTTTAATCAGGCTTATCTCCTAATAGAGATTGAGATTCTTAATAGGATCTATTCTGGTAAAAAACATTGTATGACCTTAACCAGTTTGGTTTCTATTTTGCAGATAGTTACTTGTGAGTTTCATCTCACCGTGGTTTTTTCCCATTTGGGTTTCCACGTCAAATATCTTGTGTTATGGTGTTACTGCTCCTATGGGTGAATGCCTTATTTGCTATTTGGTTTGCATGTGTGTCAACCGGTTTGTTTGTTAAACCGCTTTACCAGTTTACTGGTAGACTATTAAAGTGTTTAACTTCAGTATTTTTCTATATACTAATTCACCCCCACTCTTAGTATTCATCAATTGGTATCAGAGCCAACCTTTCTATAAGTCTAACCACTTGGAAAGAAATATGGGGGAATACACTATGAGGGAACTTACTCATCGGCTCACTCAGTCTGAGAAAGCCTATGATGAACTTATGGTCAAATATAAGGCCTCTCAGGCAAAAAGAAGAGAGCATGTTGAAAAACTGATGGAGCTATCTAAAAATAGTTCTTCTGATGAAGCGGACATGGAAGCCCTAATTCAAGAAGTAGAAAAGCTTAATGAATCCAATTCCAACCTGAGAAAAGAGTTGGAAGGACTGACTATTCGAATGTGCCAAGAGCTTGAGAACCAGAGGAAAGCTGAAGATCTGGTAAAAGACAAAGATCATGAAATCTCCAAGCTGAAGCAAGAGATCAGTGCACTTATCGCTCACCTTCATGAAAGCAAAATGGAAAAAGAAGAAGTACAAGGTGAACTAAACATGGCTACTTCTAAGAATGCAACCTTGAAGGAATCCAATGCTACTATTTCCAAAGAACTCACTGAGTCAAAGGAAACACTTGCAAAATTCAATAAGAGCACTATCAAGCTAGAGCAGAAGCTTGAATCAGCTAAACTGGTAAAGAATACCAATGGACTTGGTTTCTCTGATTATGAGAAAGGTGGGACCTCTGGAATAAAATATGGAGCATCAAAGAAACAACCAGCATTAAAGGATAAAGGTAAGCAAAAGTTCAAACCTATTTGCTTTAACTGTCTCAAGGAAGGACACACTGCTAATGTATGTAGAAGTAAGGCTTACAATAATTTTCGTTATTTTCTAAATGATAAGCCTAGATCCAATAGATTCAATGGTAATTGTTATGCATGACACAAGTTTGGGAATAGAGCATTGGAATGCAGGTCTATCATGCACAATACCTGAAGGTATCCTCAAAGGAATCAAGGAGTTTTTCCTGAACCCTTTGGGAACCGGAACCCAAACCGGTTTAATACCTATAGTCATCAGTCAGGTAGCGGTGGCTATCAAGCGGCAACCAGATGGAGAGAAATCTGTGTGATTTGTTATGGTCATGGTCACACTACTACAACATGCAGAAGGAAGAATGGAAACATGAATAATGGACCTTGGAGAGCACCTGGAATGGTTTTCTATCACTGCAACAAACCGGGTCATACAACAAGATTCTGCAAAGCAAGAAAGAGTATATTGGATGATATACTGGTCACTTCGGAAGGAAAAAATGATGTTGAAATTGTTCAAGCAGATATGAAGAAAACCTTGAAGAAGAAGCCAGAAGAAGTAATTCAAGTAGGACCGATTTTTGCACCTAGTGTGGAAGTTGTTGAACCGACAAACTAAGCATCAGAAAAGCTTAGGGGGAGAAAACGGTGAAATATCTCGAACCTCCGGTTGATACTGGTATGAGATACCTGTCAGATTGACAGAAGACCAGAAATTGTATAAGGCAAAATTAGGGTTTACACCCTAATAGTGGAGTATTTATTATGGTAGGTGGAGAATTTGTTTAAAAGGAATTTTAAAATCGTTTCTCACTATCATTTTCTCAAGAAAAGAAGTTTTCAAGTGCAGAGTGAAGAAAAGCGAGTTACATTTCGATTCAAGGAATCTATCAAAAACCTAAAGAAGAATCTAAAGCTAACATTTGTTGAAGGAGTTTAGAACACAAACCAGTATTTCATTCACTGAAGGAGTGTGAAGCGAAATTGCATAGCCCTAAATTTTGATCTACGAAGGTATTTTTCAAAATTCCTTATTTATCATGGCTTCCGCATCACATGCTAGCTATACTGGACCCATTGATTCTATGGATTTCATTCAACGGAAGTCAAAATACAATGCCCTGTCTCAAATACCCGCTGGTGTTATAGTGGAAGAAGGCATTTCTGATTACATAGACTATAAAATTGAAGACCTAGGGTCTCTTGTGATCCACTCCCAGTTAAGTTTTTTCTACAGGAAGGATAAGAAGATTAAACCGGAATTCAACATTTTGGAAAAGAAGAAACTTCACAACGCAGTCTATTTTCTTGAAGAATTTTTGGATGATCACATTCACATTATTCTAAGCAGGGTACACGGTGATAAGATGTACTTAGAACGGATGCATGATATCACACCTAAATCAATTCATGTCGTCATTGGTTTTTGCAACGTCGGTGAAGTGCCAACCCTAAGGAAGGTCAGCTAGACTGAAATGTCCAAGATCACTGGTTTAGTAAGCGACTCACGTGGATTGAATGTCAACTCAATCAAGGATGATTTGGTCAAGTATGACTGCATGATGATATTTTACCGGACGTTCTCGGCTAGCAGAATCAACTATGTCTCTGTTGCAACGGTTAACGCCGCCTACAGGATGATAAAGGAACATGCATCATTTGATCTGTGCACCAGTATGCAAAGACAACTCCTGTTGAACCTCAAGTCAATCAAATAGGACAATGCCCTAAAATTTAAGTTTGGACAACTATTGGTTGGGTTGTTCTTCTACTTTCAAGGCTACTTTCTAGGAGTAGGTGATATTCAGTGGTCTGTTGACCAACCGGTGACGAAGAAAATCAAGGAAAGTCTACAAGCAATTAGAAACCGGCTATCCAGAAGTGCTGAACAAATACTTTGATGAGTTAAGAGGCAAGATGAGCCATAGGATAAGAATATCCGGTGATATAGTAAAAAAGTATGAGGAAGACATCTTCTTCACCATCAAAGTTGATGAGTGCATAATGGAGGCAGTTGAACCTAGAAAGGAAGAAGTGGAACCAATGGGATATGAGGTAATGAATGACATGTTAGATGAGTATGCCTCTACCCTAATCGCCTCGCCCCTTGATCCAAAGGAAAAGAGAACCGACACCTACCTAGAAAGGGTTACACGGGTTCAAGAACCCTCAGCAAAGAAGGGAAAGGTAGTACCTTCAGCATTGGCACCGGTTACTCCAATAAGTCCCAAAGTGACCAAGTGGTCACCAGTAAAGAAGAAACTAGAAGAGGCACCTGCCGAAGTCTTTGAGAGGAAGAGGAAGACAAAAAGCAATACATCAACTCATAGGACACTGTCTTTGAAGAACTGCCTAAGAAGACTAGGAAAGCAAGGAAAAACACAAAGAGTGAACCGACATCATCTGCACCAGTAAATATTGATATTTCCTCTTACAAACATTTGACACATTGTCAAAGAACAATTAATAATATTAGAAGAAAAGTACTTAGTGATTTAAAAGAGTGCTTTGATGATTTTAATGATGATGAAAAGAAAGAAGTGGAATAGGAAGTTATCAATTATTTATGCATTAATGACCAGTGGCCATCAGAAATTAAATCTGACGCTCCTGATTCTTTGTATATTCTTTAGACAACAAGTGGTGCATTGCCATAGAGAAAGAACAAGAAATAAGAGAGGAAGTATTTGTACAATACTTTCCTGATGTACCTAAAACATAACTGTATGAAGTGGTGGAGAAATATAAGGGCCTCTTCTTCATGAGAAGAAGAAGACTCCTGTTATTGGAAGGAAAAGTTTTGGAAGTGGTCAAAGATACCCACTCCCTTTCTCAATCAGCTTTAAGACTGCATGAAGTGGCTGGAGCCAACAGGAAAGCTGAGCAAGAACCAAAAATCACTCAACCGGATGAAGTATACAACAATGAAGGAGAACCGGTCACCACTCAAATGGAACCGATTGATGTTGATGCCTTTAATGGTGACAATGTTACTCCGGATGCACCAGTAGAAACAAAAGGTCAGGATAAACAGGAAGAAGACAAGAGAAAACAAGCAGAAGAACAAAGGAAGAAACAGGAGACTAAAGAGACAAAACAGGTAGAACAGGAAAAGGAGCAAGAGGAAGAGAAGAAAAAGAAAGAATATGAGAAGAAAAAGAAAGAGGAAGAAAAGAGAAAAGAAGAGGAAAATAAGAAACAGGAAGATGCGAAGAAGAAGAAGTGAAAAAGGAAGAGGAGAAGAGAAAGGAAGAGGAAAAGAGAAAGGAAGCGAAGAAGAAAAAGGAAGAGGAGAAAAAGAAGGAGGAAAAGGAGAAGAAGAAGAAGGATGAAGATGAGGAGAAATGGAAAGAAGAGGAGTAAATGAAGGTAGAAGAAGACAAGAAAAAAGAAGCGACATAGAGCACTCAGATGGAAACTCCAAAGGCAACTGGTAGTCAAGCCAAACCGATTGACATTACCAATCCTATTGACCTCCAGTCTACAAATGAATCAGAGCTATTGTAAAGCATTAAGCTTGCTCAAGAGAGATTGAATGCTCTAAGGAGGAAAAAGGAGGAAGATGTTATCCAAACTATGGTGGAAACACTTACCAATTTGATACTCGGTACGAACCTCCCTAGTACTGATTCCTCACTTGCCCATTTAAAACTTCTATGTATAGTTGTGGATGACTAGGTCCAAAGCCTGGAAGAAGTTGCAGAATCAAATGCCAAAAAGGAGCATTAAAAGGTTCTGAACATTTCCTTGGTGAAGAAGTTAAATGTGCTTCGGTCAGAACTCTAGAAGACACAAAAGAACATACGAGATGCAATGGATGAGGGCAATCTACTGCTCAGCAAGATATGTCAACCTCATCTATTCTGTGATGATGTGCTCACTCAGAAGGACAAACTGCAATCTGATATGCAATCATTTATTAGCATCTTCAAGATGCCATATAATTGCTTTTCCACATATGGTCAAACTATTCACCGGCTTCAAATCTAGTCTGCAAGAATAGAGGCAGAGATAAGCAACTGGACATGTAATTTGCAGGAACTTCAACTGATCCTACTACCGCGACTACAAATTCTCCATAAATGTTATCTAAATCTTGATGCCCTAATGGTCACTCAAGAGATGAGCACGATAGATGCCATGGAAGAACAGGTCTTCTAGATGCAGACAGAGAAAGAGGTGGCTACCTCTCTTCTTGAGTCATGGTCCTTATCCATGAAGCAATTTTTGTAGGACTTTAAATCAGTTTTTGACAAGTTTTACTCTTGTAAAGCGGAAAATCGAACCCCAGGTGTTCCCCCCACTCCAAGGAGAAAGGAGGTCACTAGGATTGACGGTTTTCACTTAGGAGAGACTTTACATTCAAAAGAGGGGTTGAAAGCCACAAGATCCAATCCCACACAATGCAAGATTGAATGCTGAATGAGTTTCAAGGGTTAAGACAGCAAGGCTACCCTCTTTTGTAAAGAATGTAGATAGAAGGATTGAACTAGGAATGCATGTAAAGTAAGAAAGATTCGCTTATAAACAGAGATAGGAATACGGAATGAAGCTGCGGACCTAGAATTAGTAGTAAAATGTCGAGACAACGCTGTCCTGCAAATTTGAGTGAAAGTTGTCAGGACTATGGCGCCCGACGTGCACACGGTCCTCCGAAAAATCCATGAAACAAAGGGGGATCTATTCGTCTCTGCACAAGGATTCCAGATCTTCAATTACAGCCGCGTACCTACAACCTACACATAGAAAAGAGAGGATGATTGGGGGGTTAGGGATTAGGGGTTTGCCTTTAGGTCAAACCCCAGTTTTGGAATTAACCAAGAAATGAGAATGCTGTAAATGTAAATGTTTGTAATGTAAACAAGTATTGATACCTTGTTGTAAGAATGTTTGTATTCTTACATGCAAAGGTGTAATGATGTTGTATGTTGTACGTTGTAAGTGATCTCCTCTTCAATGGTTGAATCCTTGTCTTGAATGCAACACTTAGCCTTGAATGGAGACTTAGAATGAAGGAATGCTTGAATGCTTGAATGTTTTAATGTTTACCTAGCACTTCCGCCTCTTGTACGCATATGTCCTTCCTCCTTCAAAATGGGAGAGGAAATGTAGTTTATATACTTGTCAATTAGGGTTAAGAGACTAATTTTTTCGACCTTAGGCTGACCTAGGAAGATTATTTTCCAAATTGCAAACTTAAAGACCCGAAGCCCCATAAGAGACCGGGCCCAAAATAGGGCCAGGGACCAGGGCGTTGGGCGCCATGGTCCCACCTCCCGGGACAGCAGGGTACAAGGCGGATCAGGCCAGGGTGCTGAAAAATGCAATTTTTGATGTCATAAACAAGTTTCGGGGTCTCCATTCAGGTTCAGTGTTGCGTCGCCATCGTGAGGACCCAAATACAGTCGAAATTGCATGTGTCGCAATTTTAGGACGCTACATTTAGCCCCCACTTTAGCGGGAGTATAAGCGTATGCCCATACTTCCGATAAAGTACAAGGAAACAACATTGAAAGACTTTCACCACATCAAGGAGGCAAGATACACCAAGCCCCCAGTGGACTAAGGATCTTACGAATTCGATTGACAAAGTAAAAGGGAAGATCACGAGGGAGAACCATGACTGTCAGTAGTAAGGTTCCCTCACTATGAGTCATGCAAGAAAAAAAAACCAAAAATTTTCAAGGCAAAGCTAAGTTTGCCAAGAAATTTTTTGAGAATCTTGAAGAGATATGGACGGAGTGTATGCCCCCTATGTTAAAGCGATCACACACACCTCATCGGGGGTGATTGCTTTAAGGTAGTGATACACATAAGAAATAAGAAAGGAAAGGAGCATGTTATCACAAAGATTTAGCCCTGAAGTGTGAGATAAACCCAAGGATAATAGACACAAAACACAAATCATGAGGTGACTTCGCTTTCCTTGGGGTCAGTATGCTGTATGATAGTTCATGTATATCATATGTATGTATGCATAATTGTTCTTCATTCCCCAATCAAGGAAGGTCACCTAGAAGAAGGGAACACCTATGTCTTTTGAGTCAACATGAGAGAGACCAAAAGAGATCTCAATGCTTTGCATCATCCTCAAGTAGACAACACTAAGGACAACAAATAGAAGAATGAGAATAACACATAGAAGAAGTAACAAAAGAGAGGAGGAGAGAATCTGCTATGCTAATGAACTAGTCTAGCACGTCATCCACCCCCCGATCTTGCTGATCAATATTTCGGTAGGCAGGAAACACACTAGAGGAGGAACATCCAACACAGCAGATGGAGCTATCACAAGATCCAAACAAGGGCTATGTTCATGTTCCAAGCCACGTTGTTCTTGTCTAGGAGCTAGGATAAGTGCTTTAGAAAATTCGTTAGATAAATGGTTATCAATATCAACAAATTCATATTCACTATCAGAAGCAAGAGGAGTAACATTTTCATCATGAATAACATTTTCATCTATATCATCATCAAGATTTATAAAAATAGGATCTTTAACTCGCACAAGATCAAAACCATCATGCATCTTATGTTTAGGAGATTTTGGCTCAATTTTTGGCTGAGGAGAAAATGGAATAATACTAGCTAAAGGTGTTTTTGGGGATTGCAAAGTTTGAGAATCAGCTGCCTGAGCTCTAAGACGACGCTTCCGTCGGCGTTCACGCGCAGAACGATTTCATCTAGTCTTAGTAGGAAGTGAAGAAGATTGAGAAGGAGGAATGTTCTCATCCTCATCACTTGGGTGTTTAGGTTGTGGTTTCTTAGGTTGGATAATAGGAGAAGAGGAAGGTCTCTTCTCTCTATAAAAGGAAGGAGGAGGAACTGCTCCATCTAAAGGAGGAATATTTGGTTTAGGGAGAAGACCAAGTCCATCATGGTGAGGAGGTATAGGTCTACTGTTAGAAAGTTTATCAGACATAGACATAGTCACATCCATAGGAATGGGTTGGGAATCTTCTTGAGGAAAGACATTAGTTTTATATTTCAAAGGAAGAACTTCCTTCTCAAGGACGATAGGAATATCGAGTTTTGGTGTTCGAGGTTCACTTAGAGATAGGATCATATATTTTTTCCACTTTTGATAAGATTTGAAAAGATGATCACTTCGCGGTGGAAGAGATTGGAATTGTTTAGGCCAAAAATAATCAATAGGAACACTAGAAGTTCTTTTAGCTGGTTTAAAGAGGCTATGATTGACAGTAACAACTTCACCATTATGGGGAAATTTCAAACACTTGTGAATAGGAGAAGCAATAGCTTTCATGGAAGATAGCCAAGGATAGCCTAGCTTCACATGAAATTGTTCAGACGATGGAATAATAGCAAAGCTCACATCAAGGGATTTGTTATGGATCTCAATAGGTAATATAATAGAACCAATTGCAGGAGAAGAAAATGCATCAAATAATTTCACAATCACATTTGTTTTGTCATATATCACTTGATTCAATTGCAAAGTGAAAAGAAATTCTTCAGTAATAACATTAACCATGCAAGAAGGATCAATAAGCACTCCACGACAAGGTGTATTCTTGACTTTTGCAACTATATATAAAGGACCATCAGGCGCCTTGATAGTTTCACTGGAATCAAATGTGATGGAAGGTTCTTTAGGAATTTTCTGCTGTTCTACAAAGTTAATCACATTCGGAGTCATAGACACAAGACTATCAGGTGAGAAAGAGGAATCATTAGTCTCAATCACATTAGAGGTATGAGAAGGTAATGGATCAATAAAAATCTTAAGATTTTGGTTAGGAGGAGCTACAGATGTGTTGCCTTTATCATTCACTCCTGAAACAAAGATAGTATTATTATCAATCAAATCTTGAATTTTACCCTTCAAAGCAAAACATTTTTCAGTATCATGCCCAGGTTGACGATGAAATTGACAAAAAAATTTGTTATCAAAATAGGGTGAATTAATCTTTGCAGGATCTATTTTCTTTATAGGAGGGAGAGTAAGCACATTTTGTTCCAATAACTTATTCATAATACTATGCAATGATTCATTCAGAGTAAACTTTCTTTCTTTCTTGAAAAACTTAGAAATAGGAGGCACACCTGATGTTGCATTCACATTGTTGTTGATGATGTTTTCATTAACAAACCCTCTGTTCGGTTTAAACTTCCGAAATGGTTGTTGACTACTATCACCCTTATCACTCAGAGCCATAGGATTTGCTTGTTCCATTTGACTCACAGTCAGTTGATAATTGTGAAGAGTTGCACACAACTGTTGGAAAGAAGTAAACTCAGAAAACAGAAGTTTTTCTGTAATGTCTTTTTGTAAATTAGAAATAAAGATTCTTTGAATATCATTGTCAGGTACTGGAAAAGAAATTTGAGCACACAAATGCTTATATCTACCAATGAAATCAGTCACTTTTTCTTTAACACCTTGTTTACAATGCATTAAATCAATCAAAGTAACTTTAGGACTTATATTGTTTTGAAATTGTTGAATGAAAGCATTTGCAAGTTGTTGGAAAGAAGTAATAGAATAGGAAGGCAACGAGCAATACCATTGTAGGGCCTTATCTCTTAATGTTCTAGTAAACAGTTTTGCAAGCAACCTTTGGTCATGAGCAAAATCAGTACATACTGTTTGAAAGGTCTTAACATGTGTTAGAGGATCACCTTTACCATTATAAAGCTCCAACTGTGGGATTTCAACATGCTTAGGAGGGATAGCTTGAACAATGTCAAGAGAAAGTGGGCTCGCAACATCAAATGTGGGCACACTAAACTTAGATTGATTCATAGAGGCAATTTGTTGCTGTAAAGAAGAGATAGTTTGTGCAAGATTGTTAATGGTCGCTTCAGTCGAAGAGTTCATATTAGACATGTTAGATTGTGATGGAGGTATTATGTTATTGAAAGAAGGTATTGATTGAGAGTAAGGTGGTGGGACACTATGATGGTTAGTCATAAGAGATGATTGGAAACAAGGAACACTACCAAGAGGAATGGAATGGTTAAATGAATTGCCCCCTTGCATCATGTTCAGTTGTGGAGATGTAATAGGGACACTCATTGAAGGAATGAATGAAGAAGTCAGATTGAATGAAGGAAGAGGGTTGATTGAAGAGGAAGGATTGCCCCCATGACTGGTGATCATAGGTGGAATGTTTTGTGTTGAAGTAGACATTATGTTTGATGCAAAAGTAGGTATACTAGCAATAGAAGTTGTTAAAGGAATAGAATGATTGACTTGAGTAGGAGGTTGTGTATAACCTAAAGTTTTGGCACAACTCTTCATAGGCATCACATTCGAATCCACAATGTCTGCAATACCACGCAAAATATCAATTCCATTCTTATCACTTTGAACCATACGTTTTAGACCCTCAATTAATGAAAGAGCTTGACTATCGGGATACTCATGAGACATCCATTGCTGAAAATCGTCAAATTGGTTATCTAATTTCGAAAGTTGTTCTTCAGAAACCTCATGGAGAGCTTCTTCATCATTAAGAGGATTAGAGGAATTACCTGTGTCCTCGTTAAAAAGGCCATTCAAATTAGGTTCCATCTCCTCGGTAATTAAACCTGGGAAAGACTTAATTCTAAGGCTTCATCTAACGGGAATAGTGTAAGTAGGGCTTATTGTTGTAAAACTCATGCACTAGAGAGGGAGAGAAGATTTTGAATTTAGAGGTAGCAAATTTCAATAAAATCAGCCAATCTCCTAGATTTAAGCTGTTAAATGCAATCACGACAATCTCCCGAAATTTTGAAAAAAATATCAGGGACTGTGGCGAATGGAGTGCACACAGTCCTTGCAACTTTTTTCAAAATTTTCAGAGATGAAAGTTATGATGATTTTAAAGCTAATCTGACAAAATTGAGTGATTTTACGATCTGTAGATAGGCCAAACTAAAGTTGCAATCTCAAAATTGAACCCTACCAAGATTGTTGAAAAATGCAAAATTTGAATTTTGAAAAAGAGAGGGAAACTGAAATTTTGAATTTTATGATTTTATAGGGAATACTAAAAGCAATGCAAGCTTTGAAATTTAAAAATTGACTCAATTTCACGCAAGATTCAATTTTGAAAGTGGAAATCCAAGTTGTAGCAATTAAACACTTAATTTCAAAAGCCACAAATTGCAAAAAACTGAATAAAGCACTGAAACTTTGAATGAATGACAACACACTTTTTAGATTTAGGACAGTAAGAAACACAATTTTGACACAAAATTTTAGTTTCAACAATTTTTGAATGATTAGAAGCCTTAATCCAAGCAATCACTAGACCAAATTTAACCTTAATTTTGAAAATGTTAGAATTGATGAAATCAGCCAAGATTCTGGATTTTAGCAGAAAAATACAGTAAGATCTAGCTCCCAAAATTTTGGAAAAAATGTCGGGGATGATGGCGCTCGGGGTGCACACGGTCCACACAACTTTTTTTGAAATTTTTAGGGATGAAAGATATTATGATTTTGTTGCAGAATCCAAAGTTACAGCCGATTTGGAGATGTTTTGATCAGTGAAATTATCGGTCAAAGGTTGAATCAAGAGGGTTTTAAAAAATTAGGGTTTTGACACTTAACCACTTAATTTTCAAAATTAAGGCACAAATATGAATTGATAATTTGCAATAAAAGGGTAGATCTGAAACAAGCATTAACAATTAAACATTTCACAAGCTCAATTACTAAAAAGAAAATTTAGGGTTTTTATGCAATTAACCTCTAAAATTTGCAAAAGATCAAACATGGAAATGTAATTAAGGAAGCAAATTTTTCAGATCTAACCATGAATAATCAGAATTAGGATGTTCACGTCGCGTTCACCAAAATGTAAAGCGGAAAATCGAACCCCAGGTGTTCCCCCGACTCCAAGGAGAAAGGAGGTCACTAGGATTGATGGTTTTCACTTAGGAGAGACTTTACATTCAAAAGAGGGGTTGAAAGCCACAAGATCTAATCTCACACAATGCAAGATTGAATGTTGAATGAGTTTCAAGGGTTAAGACAGCAAGGCTACCCTCTTTTGTAAAGAACGTAGATAGAAGGATTGAACTAGGAATGCATGTAAAGTAAGAAAGATTCGCTTATAAACAGAGATAGGAATACGGAATGAAGCTGCGGACCTGGAATTAGTAGTAAAATGTCAAGACGAAGTTGTCCTGCAAATTTGAGCGAAAGTTGTCGGGACGATGGTGCCCAGCGTGCACACGGTCCTTCGAAAAATCCGCGAAACGAAGGGGGATCTGTTCGTCTCTGCACAAGGATTCCAGATCTTCAATTACAGCCGCGTACCTGCAACCTACACACAGAAAAGAGAGGACGATTGGGGGGTTAGGGATTAGGGGTTTGCCTTTAGGTCAAACCCTAGTTTTGGAATTAACCAAGAAATGAGAATGCTGTAAATGTAAATGTTTGTAATGTAAACAAGTATTGATACCTTGTTGTAAGAATTTTTGTATTCTTACATGCGAAGGTGTAATGATGTTGTATGTTGTATGTTGTAAGTGATCTCCTCTTCAATGGTTGAATCCTTGTCTTGAATGCAACACTTAGCCTTGAATGGAGACTTAGAATGAAGGAATGCTTGAATGCTTGAATGTTTTAATGTTTGCCTAGCGCTTCCGCCTCTTGTACGCATATGTCCTTCCTCTTTCAAAATGGGAGAGGAAATGTAGTTTATATACTTGTCAATTAGGGTTGAGAGACTGATTTTTCCGACCTTAGGCCAACCTAGGAAGATTATTTTCCGAATTGCAAACTTAAAGACCCGAAGCCCCATAAGAGACCGGGCCCAAAATAGGGCCAGGGACTAGGGTGTTGGGCGCCATGGTCCCACCTCCCGGGACAGCAGGGTGCAAGGAGGATCAGGCCAGGGTGCTGAAAAATGCAGTTTTTGATGTCATAAAAAAGTTTCAGGGTCTCCATTCAGGTTCAGTGTTGCGTCGCCATCGTGAAGACCCAAATGCAGTCGAAATTGCAAGTGTCACAATTTTAGGATGCTACAACTCTTTACTGTCATAAACACTTATTATTTTAATACTAATGAAACAGGGGTTAGTCTGCAATGTTTTTGTCATTGTTGGCAAAGGGGGAGAAGTATATAAATTTTGATGTTTTGATGTATATTTTCATGTTTATCTCTAATAAAGAGTAGTATACATTGTATTTTCTGCAAAAGTGATAGTTTTTATGCTTAGGGGGAGTAATTTTGTTTATGA
The DNA here is from genome assembly GCF_030272615.1 of Cryptomeria japonica. Taxonomy (NCBI): domain Eukaryota; kingdom Viridiplantae; phylum Streptophyta; class Pinopsida; order Cupressales; family Cupressaceae; genus Cryptomeria; species Cryptomeria japonica. The sequence continues at coordinate 54,249,465 of NC_081410.1, read as the reverse complement.
CATGATTTTGTAAACCAATTAGATGTCAAAATTTTCTTAAGTGTTACCATCAATGCTAAAGGGGGAGATTGTTGGCATTTTTGATGATTATGTTGTAATTGTCATTGATGGTCACACACTTGCTATGAGATCACGTTTTGAATGTATGAATTATATTCAACCGGTAATTGTTCCAAACCGGTATCATGTGTTAGTCTTTAGACTCTCGGTGTTTTGCAGAAAGTGTTTACCGATCTCAAGAGATATGAAGACCCCAAGCGGTTTGAGGATCTCAAGCGGCACAAAGGATCAAAGTGGTAGAGCACATATTTCCCAGTCTTCATTTTCGACAAACCGGCAACCAATATATTGCATAAACCGGTATTTTGTATGAACCGGTAATACTCTGTGATGAGTTACCGACCAACATTTTGCGATGAGTTACCATCCACCGATTGTTTTTCGGTGCCGACACTCTGGTGGTGCTTTTTGTGTCATGTTACCAAATATGTCTAGATGCACTGAACCTAGAAAATTGTATTGTAAACCTATTGAACCGACATGAAATCAGATTCCTTTATAAGGACATCATGTCTAGGGTTTTTTAAAGTGGTTGATGAGTTTTTGTAGGTGTGATCAGAGTAGAGAAGTTTAGGTCTGTGAGAGAAGGTAGAGTGTGAATGTGTTGAAGATTGAAGTAATGCTAGAATGCATTAAGAACGAGCTATCAAGGGTCTAACCAAGCAATCTGTGCAATTTTCTAGATCACTCGCTTGTTGATTACTCACATCTTTGACAAGTTAGAAACCCTTAACTAGGTAGGCCCAGAAAGCCTTTGTAAATCCTCTAACAAGGTGGTTCACATCTGTGGATCTAAAATCCTCTAGCAAGGTAGTCTTTAATCAGACTTATCTGCTAACAGAGATTGAGATTCCTAACAGGATCTGTTCTGGTAAAGAACATTGTATGACCTTACCCGGTCTGACCTTAACCGGTCTTGTTTCTATTTTGCAGATAGTTACTTGTGAGTTTCATCTCACCATGTTTTTTTCCCATTTGGGTTTCCATGTCAATCTTGTGTTATGGTGTTACTGCTTCTGTGGGTGAATGCCTTATTTGCTATTTGGTTTGCATGTGTGTCAACCGGTGTGTTTGTTAAACTGCTTTACCGGTTTACTGCTAGACTATTAAAGTGTTTAAGTTCAGTATTTTTTTGTATACTAATTCACCCCCCCTCTTAGTATTCATCAATTGGTATCAGAGCCAACCTTTTTATAAGTCTAACCATTTGGAAAGAGATATGGGGGAATACGCTTTGAGGGAGCTTAGTCATTGACTCACTTAGTCTGAGCAAGCCTATGATGAACTTATGGTCAAATATAAGGTCTCTCAGGAAAAAAAAAAAGAGAGCATGCTGAAAAACTGATAGAGCTATCTAAAAATAGTTCTTCTGATGAAGCATACATGGAAGTCCTAATTCAAGAAGTAGAAAAGATTAATGAATCCAATTCCAACCTGAGAAAAGAGTTGGAAGGACTGACTATTCGAATGTGCCAAGAGCTTGAGAACTGGAGGAAAGTTGAAGATCTGGTAAAAGACAAAGATCATGAAATCTCCAAGCTGAAGCAAGAGATCAGTGCACTTACCGCTCACCTTCATGAAAGAAAAATGGAAAAAGAAGAAGTACAAGGTGAACTAAACATGGCTACTTCTAAGAATGTAGCCTTGAAGGAATCCAATGCTACTATTTCCAAAGAACTCACTAAGTCAAAGGAAATACTTGCCAAATTCAATAAGAGCACTGTTAAGCTAGAGCAAAAGCTTGAATTAGCTAAACCGGTAAAGAATACCAATGGAATTGGTTTCTCTGCTTATGAGAAAGGTGGGACCTCTATAACAAAATATGGAGCATCAAAGAAACAACCGACATCAATGGATAAAGGTAAGCAAAAGCTCAAACTTGTTTACTTTAACTGTCTCAAGGAAGGACACACTGCTAATGTATGTAGAAGTAAGGCTTACAATAATTTTCCTTATTTTCTAAATGATAAGCCTAGATCCAATAGATTCAATGGTAATTGTTATGCATGCAACAAGTTTGGGCATAGAGCATTTGAATGCAGGCCTATCATGCACAATACCGAAAGGTATCCTCACAGGAATCAAGGAGTTTTTCCGGAACCCTCTGGGAATCGGAACCCAAACTGGTTTAATACCTATAGTCATCAGTCAGGTAGCGGTGGCTATCAAGCGGCAACCAGATGGAGAGCAATCTATGTGATTTGTCATGGTCATGGTCACACTACTGCAACATGCAGAAGGAAGAATGGAAACATGAATAATGGAGCTTGGAGAGCACCTGGAATGGTTTGCTATCATTGCAACAAATCGGGTCATACAACAAGATGTTGCAGAGCAAGAAAGAGTATATCGGATGATATACTGGTCACTTCAGAAGGAAAAATTGATGTTGAAATTGTTCAAGCAGATATGAAGAAAACCTGTAAGAAGAAGCCAGAAGAAGTCATTCAAGTAGAACTGGTTTCTGCACCCAGTGTGGAAGTCGTTGAACAGGCAAACTAAGCATCAAAAAAGCTTAGGGGGAGAAAACGGTGAAATATCTTGAACCCCCGGTTGACATCGGTGAAAGACCTTAACTGGTATGAGATACCTGTCAGATTAACAGAAGACCGGAAATGGTATAAGGCAAAATTAGGGTTTACACCCTAATAGTGGAGTATTTATTATGGTAGGTGGAAATTTGTTTAAAAGGAATTTTAAAATCATTTCTCACTGTCATTTTCTCGAGCAAAGAAGTTTTCAAGTGCAGAGTGAAGAAAAGTGAGTTACATTGCGATTCAAGGAATCTATCAAAAACCTGAAGAAGAATTTGAAGCTAACATTTGTTGAAGGAGTTTAGAACGCAAAGCGGTATTTCAGTAACCGAAGGAGTGTGAAGCAAAATTGCAAAGCCCTAAATTTTGATCTACGAAGGTATTTTTCAAAATTCCTTATTTATCATGGCTTCTGCATCACATGCTAGCTATACTGCACCCGTTGATTCTATGGATTTCATTCAACAGAAGTCAAAATACAATGCCCTGTCTCAAATACCCACTAGTGTTATAGTGGAAGAAGGCATTTCTGATTACATAGACTATAAAATTGAAGACCTAGGGTCTCTTGTAATTCACTCCTAGTTAAGTTTGTTCTGTGGGAAGCATAAGAAGATTAAACCAGAATTCAGCATTCTGGAAAAGAAGAAACTTCACAACGCAGTCTATTTTATTGAAGAATTTTTGGATGATCACATTCGCATTATTCTAAGTAGGGTACATGGTGATAAGATATACTTAGAATGGACACATGATATCACACCTGAAGCAATTCATGTCGTCACCAATTTCTACAACATCGGTGAAGTGCCAGCCCTAAGGAAGGTCAGCAAAACTGAAATGTCCAAGATCACTGGTTTAGTAAGCGACTCACGTGGAATGACTGTCAACTCAATCAAGGATGATCTACTCAAGTATGCCTGCATGGTGATATTTTACTGGATGTTCTCAACTAGCAGAATCAACTATGTCTCTACTGCAACGGTTAACGCTACCTACAGGATGATAAAGGAACATGCATCATTTGATCTGTGCACCGATATGCAAAGACAACTCCTGTTGAACCTCAAGTCAATCAAATAGGAAAATTCCCTAAAATTTAAGTTTGGACAACTATTGGTTGGGTTGTTTCTCTACTTTCAAGGCTACTTTCTAGGAGTAGGTGATATTTAGTGGTCTGCTGACCAACTAGTGACAAAGCAAATCAAGGAAATTCTACAAGTAGTTGGAACTGGCTATTTGGAAGTGCTGAATAAATACTTTGATGAGTTAAGAGGCAAGATGAGCCAAAGGATAAGAATATCCAGTGATATAGTCAAACAGTATGAGGAAGACATCTGCTTCACCATCAAATTTGATGAGTGCATAATGGAGTTGGTTGAACCTAGATAGGAAGAAGTGGAACCAATGGGATATGAGGTAATGAATGACATGTTAGATGGGTATACCTCTACCCTATTTGCCTCGCCCCTTGATCCAAAGGCAAAGAGAACTAACACCCACCTAGAAAGGGTTACACCGATTCAAGAAACCTCAACAAAGAAGGTAAAGGTGGTGCCTTCAACATCGACACCGGTTACTCCAGCAAGTCCCAAAGGGACCAAGTGGTCACCAGTAAAGAAGAAACCAGAAGCGACACTTACCAAAGTCTTTGAGAGGAAGAGGAAGACAAAAAGTAATACACCAGACTCAGAGGACACTGTCTTTGAAGAACTGCCTAAGAAGACTAGGCAAGCAAGGAAAAAGACAAAGAGTGAACCGACATCATCTGCACTGGTAAATATTAATATTTCCACTTACAAACCTTTGACGCATTGTCAAAGAACAATTAAGAATATTAGAAGAAAAGTACTTAGTGATTTAAAAGAGTTCTTTGATGATTTTAATGATGATGAAAAGAAAGAAGTTGAACAGGAAGTTATCAATTATTTATGCATTAATGACCAGTGGCCATCAGAAATTAAATCTGACGCTCCTAATTCTTTGTATATTCTTTAGACAACAAGTGGCACATTCCCATAGAGAAAGAACAAGAAATAATAGAGGAAGTATTTGCACAATACTTTCCTGAGGTACCTAAAACATAACTGCATGAAGTGGTGGAGAAATATAAGGGCCTCTTCTTCATGAGAAGAAGAAGACTCTTGTAATTGGAAGGAAAAGTTTCAGAAGTGGTCAAAGATACCCACTCCCTTTCTCAATCAGCTTTAAGACTGCATGAAGTGGTTGAAGCCAACAGGAAAGCTGAGCAAGTACCAAAAATCACTCAACCGGATGAAGTATACAACAATGAAGGAGAACCGGTCACCACTCAAATGGAACCGATTGATGTTGATGCCTTAAACGGTGACAATGTTACTCCGGATGCACCAGTAGAAACAAAAGGTCAGGATAAACAGGAAGAAGACAAGAGAAAACAGGTAGAAGAAGAAAGGAAGAAACAAGAGACTGAAGAGACAAAACAGGCAGAACAGGAAGAGGAGCAAGAGGAAGAGAAGAAAAAGAATGAATATGAGAAGAAAAAGAAAGAGGAAGAAAATAGAAAAGAAGAGGAAGATGAGAAATAGAAAGATGCAAAGAATAAGAAGGAAGTGGAAAAGGAAGAGGAGAAGAGAAAGGAGGAGGAGAAGAGAAAGGAAGCAGAGAAGAAAAAGGAAGAGGAGAAAAAGAAGGAGGAAAAGGAGAAGAAGAAGAAGGATGAAGATGAGGAGAAATAGAAAGAAGAGGAGAAAATGAAGGCAAAAGAAAAGAAAAAAGAAGCAGCACAGAGCACTCAGATGGAAACTCCAAAGGCAACCGGTAGTCAAGCCAAACCGATTGACATTACCAGTCCTATTGACCTCCAGTCTGCAAATGAATCAGAGCTATTGTAAAGCATTAAGCTTGCTCAAGAGAGATTGGATGCTCTAAGGACGAAAAAGGAGGAAGATGTTATCCAAACTATGGTGGAAACACTTACCAATTTGATACCCGGTACGAACCTCCCCAGTACTGATTCCTCAATTGCCCATTTAAAACTTCTATGTACAGTTGTGGATGACTAGGTCCAAAGCTTGGAAGAAGTTGCAGAATCAAATGCCAAAAAGGAGCATGAAAAGGTTTTGAACATTGCCTTGGTGAAGAAGTTAAATGTGCTTCGGTCAGAACTCTAGAAGACATAAAAGAACATCTGAGATGCAATGGATGAGGGCAATCTACTGCTCAGCAAGATATGTCAACCTCATCTATTCTGTGATGATGTGCTCACTCAGAAGGACAAACTGCAATCTGATATGTAGTCATTTATTAGAAACTTCAAGATGCCATATGATTGCTTTTCCACATATGGTCAAACCGTTCACCGGCTTCAAATCTAGTCGGCAAGATTAGAGGCAGAGATAAGCAACTGGACACGTAATTTGCAGGAACATCAACTGATCCTACTACTACGACTACAAATTCTACAGAAATGCTATCTAAATATTGATGCCCTAACGGTCACTCAAGAGATGAGCATGATAGATGCCATGGAAGAACAGGTCTCCTAGATGCAGACAGAGAAAGAGGTGGCTACCTCTCTACTTGAGTCATGGTCCTTATCCATGAAGCAATTTTTGTAGGACTTTAAATCAGTTTTTGACAAGTTTTACTCTTTACTATCATAAACACTTATTATTTTAATACTAATGAAACAGGGGTTAGTCTGCAATGTTTTTGTCATTGTTGGAAAAGGGGGAGAAGTATATAAATTTTGATGTTTTGATGTATATTTTCATGTTTATCTCTAATAAAGAGTAGTATACATTGTATTTTCTGCAAAAGCGATAGTGTATATGCTTAGGGGGTGTAATTTTGTTTATGACATGATTTTGTAAAACACTTAGATGTCAAAATTTTCCTGAGTGTTGCCATCAATGCCAAAGGGGGAGGTTGTTGGCATTTTTGATGATTATGTTGTAACTGTCATTGATGGTCACACACTTGCTATGAGATCACTTTTTGAATGTATGAATTATATTCAACCGGTAATTGTTCCAAACCGGTATCATGTGTTAGTCTTTAGACTCTCGGTGTTTTGCAGAAAGTGTTTAGCAATCTCAAGCGGTATGAAGACCCCAAGCGGTTCGAGGATCTCAAGCAATACAAAGGATCAAAATGGTAGAACACATATTTCCCAGTCTTCATTTTCAACAAATTGGCAATCGGTATTTTGCGTAAACCAGTATTTTGTATGAACTGGTAATACTCTGTGATGAGTTACCAGCTGACATTTTGCGATGAGTTACCATCCGTCGATTGTTTTTTGGTGCCAACACTCTAGTGGTGCTTTTTGTGTCATGTTACCAAATATGTCTAGATGCACTGAACCTAGAAAATTGTATTGTAAACCTATTGAACCGACATGAAATCAGATTCCTTTATAAGGACATCATGTCTAGGGTTTTTTAAAGTGGTTGATGAGTTTTTGTAAGTGTGATCAGACTAGAGAAGTTTAAGTTTGTGAGAGAAGGCAGACTATGAATGTGTTGAAGACTGAAGTAATGTTGGAATGCATTAAGAATGAGCTATCAAGGATATAACCAAGCAATCTGTGCAATTTTCTAGATCACTCACTTGTTGATTACTCACATCTTTGACAAGTTAGAAACCCTTAACCGGGTAGGCCCGGAAAATCCTTTGTAAATCTTCTAACAAGGTGGTTCACATCTATGGATCTAAAATCCTCTAGCGAGGTAGTCTTTAATTGGACTTATCTCCTAACAGAGATTGAGATTCCTAACAGGATTTGTTCTGGTAAAGAACATTGTATGACCTTAATCGGTCTAACCTTAACCAGTTTGGTTTCTATTCTACAGATAGTTACTTGTGAGTTTCATCGCACTGTGATTTTTTCCCATTTGGGTTTCCACATCAAATATCTTGTGTTATGGTGTTACTGCTCCTATGGGTGAATGCCTTATTTGCTATTTGGTTTGCATGTGTGTCAACTGGTTTGTTTGTTAAACTGCTTTACCGGTTTACTGCTAGATTATTAGTGTTTAAGTTCAATATTTTTCTATATACTAATTCACCCCCCCCCTCTTAGTATTCATCAAGATCCATTTATGTCATAACCAACTTTCATCAATCTAAGTAATGAAACAAATTTTACCACCAACATTCAAGTGAAAGATATTAACTTTAGTCTTTTAACTCTAATGTAGTCTCAATTCCAGAGCTACTCAAAATCTCACGTTTGTCATTCTTGAATTGCAAGTTATATCCCTTATCAACCATCTAACTAACACTCAAAATATTATGCTTTAAACCTTCAACATACAACACATCATCATTATTGTTCTTACCATCAAGATAAATAAAGGCTCTACCATGGATTACACAAGCTTTGTTATCACCAAATCTTACTATACCACCATCACACTTTTCTAAGTTTACAAATTTACTCTTATCACCTATCATATGATGTGAGCAACCACTGTCAATTACCCATTCATCTTTCTCCTCAACTTTAGTAGCTAAAGATTTCTCCTTATTAATGTATCTTGTAGGATATGTAGTTACAGGGTCATCTTCCTTGATAGAAATGAACATTAACTCATCTCCCAAATTTCCCTTATTCGATTCATCATCTGTCACACCTTCGTCAGCAACATAATAAAACTTCTTTTGATATTTAGGCTCATATGGCTTAAATGGATTCTTAGGTTTTCTCTATATTTCCTGACAATTTGATGCAAAATGTCCTATTATTACTTGAAAAACATTTAAGAGGTAACTTTCCTTCATATTTACCCATCTTATTACTTGAAAAACATTTAAGAGAACCTTTAGGCAATCTTCTGGCAATAAGTGCTTCAAGTTCCTCAAGCTCTTTTTATTCATCTTCCATCTCTTTCATCTCTTTCTCATATCTAGATACTCTTATAGAACTTTCTCCTAGATCATATCTCAGCTTCTCAGAAACGAAAGCTTTGAATGCAGATTTAGTCTTAGGAAAAGAGTCTCCAAACTCACTTAGCTCAAAAGCAACAAGCTTACCAATCAACATGTATCTTGTCATATTTGTCACAGTTTGGATCTCATCAATAGCAACACCTTTATGTTTGTAAGTAGGAGGCAAGGATCTCAACACTTAAGCAACAATATCAGATTCTTTTAATACTCCATTGACACATTTGATTCCACACACAAGCTCATTCACTTTTTGCATAAAAGAAGTAATGTTCTCATTTTCACTCATCTTCAAGTTCTCATATTTAGCCTTCAAACTCTACAACTTAGCAATATTTACACAACTATCACCTTCATGCGAGGTCTCCAACTTTATCCAGATCTCATGAGCAATCTCTAAGTCCATCACAAATTAGTCATCTCAGAATCTGACATGACACTTAACAATGCCTCCTTAGCTCTAATATGGTATTATGATTCCTTTATTGAATCCAAAGTAGTAGGACCATTCTGAGGAACATTATATACATACTTAGTAATCTTCCAGTACTCTTCTCCAACACATCTCAAATGACATTGCATCCAGCTTTTCCAGAGAGTGTAGTTTGTTCCATCAAATCTTGGACTATCCTTCTTGAAAGAAAAAGTTGTCATCTTGGATTTCCTCAAGTGGTCAAGCTTCTATTGGAGGATCTAGCTCTGATACCAATTGTTGGCAACAATGCAACAAACTAAGAGAGAGGGATGAATTAGTTTACACAAAAAAATTTATGCTTCTTAAACCACAAATCTGATCGGATAATTAACAGTTAAAGCATGAAACAACACCACATCAATATCACACATACCACATAAATTTTTGACATGAAAAACCCAGTTAAGGGAAAAACCATGATGGGAACCTACGCACAATGAGACAATACCATGTTAGGAGTAAATGTAAATATTACTGTTGTCACGAAGGATTGCACTCGTGATGTTAAACTGAAAGCTCAACAATCCTATGAAACATGGGAATAATTTCAAGCTTGTGGGTATGCCTATCATGAAAGTAGACCTCTAGAGATTAGGTTGGCTTCCTATCTGATGAATCTCTTGCAATTAACTCTTGATGGGAAAAGGGATAGAAGGAATACTGAAATTGAACCTATCCTATGAGGTGATGCATCAAATGTCGCTTCTGACATCTACAATTGCTTAACCCATAAAATCTTCAACAAATAACTTTTAAAGTTTCACAACTCAACTGGACATGTGAATACATAAATATTTTATAGAAAGGGATTGATTAGAAAGCTTTCTCAAAGGAAAATAAACTATCTTCACAACTACAAACCCATCAAAATCAAATAGCACAAACTATAACCTGCATTAACTATGTATCCTCCTAAAATAATACTGCTTGAAAAAGACAACATTAAAGAATTCGAAGAATAAATCACAGAAAAATCATCAGAATCTTTCATTCAACACTAGACAAAAAGTATCGAGAAGGAATCTGTTGCTATCTTATTGAAAAATAAAGGAATTGTTGTTGTTATAAACTCAAAAATGTGAGCTATAATTATGTCCTTGAGCATGAAAGGGTCTAAAAATAGTCCACAATCATGTTGAGGAAAGAAAAAGAACTCCCAAATAATGAAGAGAGAAGGAGAGTATATAGAAGACCAGCTCCTAAAGATAGAGAACTAAACATAGTTGAGTGTCAAACTGAAAATCTGCATGAGAAAACCCTTGGGCGAGTTTTCCCAAACTAGTGTATAAAACACATGCAAAAATCTACCAAAAATAGTGTTTGATGGCAAAAATGGCCTCCCAACTGAAAAGACATGCAACTGATACTCTGACTTTGGTATTCTGCTGAAAATAGCTTCAAAAAATCACTCTTTTGCCTCTGAAAATGCATGATTTATATAGCCAAATATAGCTCTTAAAAACATCCCCCTCTCTGAAAATTTGCATGCATACTGATGCTAAATATAGCTCCCGATAAAAAGCATCTCTCCCCCTGAAAAAATCTGCATGATGAGCTATGTTTTTGTTTATTTCCCTTTTTAATAATTTAGAATAATTCTATTAAAATAATTAATACAATTATTTTAATAAAATTATATTAATTTATTTATGAATATAATTTAAAATAACTTTATTTTGATAATTAAAACAATGGTTTTAATAAAGCTATTTTAAACTATTTAAAATTATGAAATACTTCTTAAAAGTATTAAAAGTATTTAATAATTTAGACCCCTTTGCATGAGGGGATATAGTTAAAGCTTAGGTTGATGACTTTTCACTACAACCTATAATAGATGCATTTTTTTTTTTAAACATCAAGTTCAAAACTAGGCCATGCAAATATATTTTGAGAAACCCTAATGTTTGATTCATTTCATCCTTGCATTTTTGGGGGAAGAACCTCTATGGCTGCCATCATGCACTAAAAAACCTTGAGCTTGAACTTGGGCCAAGACTGAAGTTTTGAAAACTTGAACAGATGCTCAGTTGGGCAATGTGTGGTCGGGTATGCATGATTTTTCCTTATATTCCATGTAATATCTCCTTTTGGGATGAAATAATGCTCAAACTCTTAGGGTTTCCATAAAACCTTTTATTGGTGTTTCTCTGCATGATATTTCTTGAGGTATCTATACTATTTTGAATATGTTGCATGTAAAGAGAAAGAAGTCTTAACAATAGTTTGTATTTGCATGCTGGATTCTCCATATTGTCTTTAGTTGTCCTTAAACTTCAAATGGCCAAAGGACTGTGGCTTCTTAATAGTCTTCATTGGTCATTCAAGACTCAAAGTAATCTCTATGAAAATAGGAGATTTCGTCAACTCCTCATTGGTACTGTCATTTGCTCAAAATGGATTTGCATGCCACTTGAAATATCTTCACCTTGTATCAGTGGCATTGGTTTTATCTCTTGTAACTGCAATTTATTGAATTCTAATAAAGCTTTATTTGATGGTTCTTTGTTATGAAAGATCATTGTAGTTATGAAGTATCTCTATTTCTTAGGAGCTATCTATCTCTGCTCCTTAATAATGCATCATACCTATATTGATTATTTTTCCATTGGGTCTTGAACGGTGTGAATTTTATCTTATTTCCTACCACTGTCTTGGAAAAGTAATCATATATATTTATGTTAGTAAGGCCAATGCATTGATTACCCTTGCAGGTATATGACTCTATCTTGAATGAATGCACTTTCATTGTAATTGTATTACTCTCAATTGATTGAGCCCTGCACTTAGACTGCATGTTCTTGATGACACACTGTGCTCATGAAATCTCTATTTCTTATGATGTTTGGATGTCATTGGATACTGAGATTAGTCATTGTGATTCAAAATTATTAAAAAAAATTTGACTTCTTCGTGAGGAATGAAGTCATTGTTCATTAGTGATTTTATCTTCTCAAACATTGTTTTTTAATGACTGATTTATTGCGAATGGAAACCTTTTTTTCTTGAATTGTCATATTAGTTGTAGATTACTCTTATAAGGGACTACACTATTATGGTTTTAACTATATTTCTCTTTTTGATATGCAACTTTGTCCCGAGGGTTGTCTTTTTTACTCCTTTCATTGGTGACTGTGACTGAAATAGTCCATCACTGTTTTCTTTGTGTTGGCTACCCCTTAAACATATGCATTATTTACACCGGAGATTACTCCATATTATATCTCAATCATTATTTCATTGATCATGGAGTTCCTTTGATGATCATTCACTATCAGTGTGCTTTTACTTTGAGCTATTATGATGATTGTTACTATAGGACTTCTATGATCTTTTCGCTTTGCATTGCATTTTAGCCTTTTATATGCATTGTCTTCCTCTTATTGAGATTGTTGTCCTTTTATCTTATTTGGGACTACTCATGACCATTAATGGCTACTCACTGTGTTTATTATCTTAATTGCAAAATGATGATTATGATGATTACTGTGTATCATACATTTATAACATATAGGACTCTTCTTATCTAATTTGGGACTAGAGGATGATACTTTGAATCTCTAATGATGGATCATTTTTCCCGTACACTAGGATTGATATCCTTTGGTACTAATTTTGTTTGTTCTTATACCTTCAGACACTATACTTTGACATGACTTTGGAAACACCATCAATACATTTTGAAAATAACCTTGTTAGCATTGTGACAATACTGAGACTATGTATGTTCAATGACAGTAATTTATTTGTGATTCCTTTCCATAACACTGTCCTAATCTTGACTGCCTTGCAACCATGAAGATGAATTGATTTCTTTTTAACTAACCTGAAGGTCATTGATACTCTTCCGTGCACTGTTTATCATTGCTTGGGCACATTGTTTTACTGTCCATTCATGCACAAGAATGATACTAGGGTATGAATATTCATGAACTCATATTTGAACAATACCTTCCTATTGTGCCCACTGTCATCTCCATAGGAGAGGTCCTTTTAGTCTTTAAAATATTTGACTATGCTTTTGCTTTAACAGTGATATGACCCTTATTATTCATCAATTCTTGATGACTATGGGATCTTTGTTTGACAATAATATTATTGGCTTGGTGACTTATCTCTTTATGAACTTTGAGGTTTCCCTCATGCCTCGTGACTACATTGCACATAGGTTGTCTTCTACTTTCTAATGAATATGCTACTCTCTTTGGACTACTCTATGTTGTACTAAGTCATTTCTTGTTTGACAGTAAATGCCATTTTGAACAATCTTTGTTTATTGTGAAGACATACTAACTATCATGAACTTTGGGACAATGGCTTTTGATGAATTCTTTGACTCTGTCATTGTAGCATGAATATGAGTTCCTCTTTGATTATGATCTTATGGTTGGATGGTTGTTTCACTACCTTGTAATCTTTGAATTTCTCTGTTAGATGCATTATCTTAGTGTCTTTTGACAACAAATGGTTCATGAACATTTATTTATTCATTCATTATCATGATTTGAGAACAAGGTATTGTCATTATTGTTCATCTTATTCACTGTAATTGTCATTGGGTTGCAAACAGATGCCATCTTATACCTCCATCAAAGGATAAAGAGATTTGTCTTAGTTTGTGCTGATAGAGATGTATCATTTATAACAATACTTCAATGCTATTAGCCTATGGTATGAGAGTCCTTTACTGATATTTTTTATCATGACATAAATACCCTCATCTCCTAGTTTAACTATCCCTATCAATACTTTATTTTTATTTTGTGTGAGATGGCTCCCTTTGGTGTGGCCATGTCTAAAAAATTCTCAAGTTTCTTGAGGTTTCTCATATATTCTTTAATATTATTAGTAACAAGGTTGTCGTGACTGTCCCTAAACCACTAAGAGGCTGCTTTGTTCTTACTATCAAGAAGCCTAGAAGGTCTTCTCTCTATCCCATTTCTTCTGAAAGTCACTGCTCTTGTTGATGTATATCTTGCCATGAATATATTTTGGTCATTATTATTATATTGCTATCACAATCATATGGTGATTGTCTTTCATTAATGCTCTGTCTCATACCTTTGACTTAGAATAATACTAAATGGCTCACTGTTATGATAGATATTATTGTTCTTTGATACAATCTTACATCATTGTGATGTGACATTACCCTTGAAAAGCTTATTCACTGATATCTACCCCTAACTATCTCCAATGCTTGAAGCTTTCATTATTGATTGCACAATGACTTTGTGTTATTCTTAACAATACAATTTGGTTGTTCTTTACTTTCATGCTCATGTGATGAATTTATTCATTTGTTATACATTGAATTAAATTATATTCATTGTTGTATGCACTGCTATTTCATGGTTTATGTTTATCATTGAGTAACAGTGCATAGGACCATGGGTACAGTCATATTTTTTGTTTAACAACTGGGTAGTGTCACCTTGTGAGTGATGACTTGTATGTTGAGCTCAACCCTTGTGGGAGCCTATTTTAACCCCACATACTCTATATGATGAATCAGTAATGCACTATTTAATCCCTTTATTTGTTGGCATTGTGTTATCATTGATGTCAACCGGTATAAGAGATGGATCCGCATCACCGTTATGGGTGAATATAGGATGAGATATCTTTGATATCACCTTGTGTTGTAGGACACCGATAAGGTAATGGACAAAGTGTCATTCAGATGAATGACCACTGGAGTCATCGGTACACAAGTTAGTGTTTGACTTGTGTGGATGAAATGGAGAAGTTATTGGTACAGTGTATCACCGGTAAGGAGAGTATGTCAACTGCTAAGTGAAGTGTTTACAATGAGCAGGATACTTGGATGTTGTTTGTGATGAAGAGGCAGAATGCTACCTAAATCACATCAACATTAGAGGAAAAGGATGAGCAAGTCACCGGTATGATGTGTGGATGCAGAACAATAGGACTCCCACTGGATGAAGATGTAGTTACCATGTGAAGAGATGATTGATAGTGAATGTGCCCACACCAAATCACATGTACCTTTTTGAAGATATTCTTCATAAATGAGGAAGCCACATGAGTGCATTACAGGATGCAAATGACAAGGAATCACTACCATTGGTAAGTGGAGCTTATCTCCTATTATGCAAAGTGTGCATCATAGTTCTATGAGATAAGGTAGAAGAGGTAAAGGTAGATGAATGAAGACTCACACCAGATCTACTAGTGAATGAAAGGAATGCCTCAAGTGCATGAGATCAAGGATATGCACTTGACCGATAGAGAAGGGGTGTTGCTGCATGTAAAGAAAAATTAGTCAAGTGCTCATCAAGGAGAGATATAATAGATTGAGTGTGAGGGAGAACCAGGTTGAAGTGTTTAACCGACAACAGTGAGAAAATCGATAATGATCATACCGGAAAAGAAAAAGTGCAGAAAACTACAGAGTAGGCAAGCATAGAACTGACAAAGTGTAGTACTGGTGAAGAGCAACATAGAAGTAGAGATAAGAGGCAACCAGAAGAGAGAACCAACAGAGTGAGAGTTGACAGTGAACTGGATAGAAGATCCAATAGAGAGATTCAAAGAAGAGTTACATAATCCATTTGTAACAAGAAGATAACTTTGGTATCAAGATATGTTTTTGTATTCACTGAGTTGTAGCTTACTGTAGGGGTTGTAGCTCATTGGGTGGGTGCCCTAAATCAAGGGTCGGTGCTCCTTTGGGTTGATGCCCATAAAATATAGGAGTGGTATTCCTTGGGTTGGTTCCCTAAATATTGTAACCAAAGTGTTTCATTGTGAGGCTGGATTGGAGCAGTAGATTCTAGCAGCATTTCTCACCGAGGTTTTTCCCATCTTGGGTTTTCCTCGTATATGCTAGTGTTATGTGATGTCCTTCTTGTGTGAATGCATTTGTGTTTCATCTCCTCATTAACCGGTAAGTCTGCTTTTAGTTAGATCTTATAACTTGTATGCTCACATAGGATGGTTAAAGGGAAAGGTTTGAGAACCACTAATTCACCCCCCTCTCGGTGGTGCATTGTGTCTAAAAATTGGTATCAGAGCCTACATTCCCAATCAAAAGAGTTTTCTCTAGCTTAAGGACACAATGATCTATTTAGTGTCAATCTTGTCTCCAGTTTTTGATGGTTCAAACTATTCTATTTGGATTTGTAGAATGGAAGTCTATCTATCCCCCCTAGGGTTTGATGTGTGGATGTCTTTTGTAAATGGCTTCCCTAGAAAAGTTAGTCCTCCCACTGGTCCTGAAGTATAAAGAAGATCTAAGTACAATGTTGAAGCCATGAAGGCTATATTCAATGGAATTATCGGTGATGTTTCCTCACAGATGGATAAGTGTAGATCTGCAAAGAGTCTATGGGATAGACTGATGAAGCTTTATAGAAATGAGGCATGCACTATTGAATTGGATTGTGGAAGCATGAAGAACAAAAGAGGAGACTCATGTAGAAGTATTGATAGCAAATCGATCAGCTGCTATAGTTTTGATGAAGAGGAAACTCATCTCTTCATGGTACAAGAAATAGAAAGTGATGTGCACACATCAGAGTGTGACAAGGTAGACAGAAATCACCGGAAAGATGTGTTTGGGAGTGATTATGAAGATGAAGCTGAAGTAGATCTTGAATGTGAATTGGTAAGTGCACTAGAAGAGATGCAAAATGTTAGAAAGGAATTTAAAAGGTACAAGGATTCAGTTCATGAAGAATGCAACCAATTGAGAATATGCCTTGAAGAATCAAATAACAATATCTACATATTGACATCTCTACTAGAAGAGTCAAAAGGATTGACTGGTGAGTTGAAATCAGTCTTATGCTAAGGAGAGAAAATGTGATGATCTCTAACTAGAAGTGGATACAAAGGACCAAGAGTGTCAGAAGCTGAAAGAGGAAATGGAGAATCTGAGGAAAGACCTTGAGAAGTACAAAAATGAACTCAAGGTAAGAAACCTGTGTGATGCCAGCACTGAAGCCTTGGACAAAATGTTGAATCGGCAAAAAAATTCCAAGGATACCATAGGGTTATGATATGTTGTCGATGAATGCTCTACATGCAAGGAGACCTCCCATAAAGATACTCAATTTGTCTCCTCAAATGGAAATGGAAACGGTCAGACCTTCATGGTTAGAAATGCTCCAAGAAAGAAGATTGATCTGACTACAACTGGTGAGGACACGAGGAAGAAGATTAGTGTTGCAAGGATGAACAATGCAGATCCAAAAGGAGAATGGAGGTTGAGAGAAGGCAACTTCACCAAAAGCAAGAACATGAGAAGACAACATAAAAGACCTCCTCTTGGTAGAAAACAAGGGAATGCAACTGCCCACAAGATAGAGAATGTATGGGAAAAGGAGAGAATGGATGGAAGAGATGCAAAACATGGACAATCCAAGATTCATCCTTGGAGAAGCAGAAAAGGAGATAATAAACCGGTAAGGTCTCCTCAAGCTTGGCAAAACAAACTTGTAAGTTATATGCCCCCTCTTTCCGGTTACTATTTTGCATGCAAAGAATATGGCCATAGGGAAGATGAATGCAAAATGAAGTCTAGGAATAGACAGTATGCTCTTCCTAGAAACAATAATGTCATCTATTGGAGGTGTAATGGATTTGGCCATAAAAGTCATAACTGCAAAAGAATGAACTTGCAGTCACATTTCTACCGGTGTAGTAGCTATGCTTAACATATAAATGGATATAAAAAATATGAGAGACAAAATGCTACATGGAACAAAAGTAGAAGAGATTTTGTTCTCACAAGATAAAGGGGCCCATCGGTTCCAATAGCATGATACAATGGGATGACTAGAAGAAGATGGTCTAACCGGTATGCTAAGAGATTCCCCAATCATGTAGTTAGGATGGATGATGTATGCTACTATAGCACTATTTCCGGTTGTGATGTAGAGTCCAGAAATGAAAAGACCCTTCTGCAGAAGAAGGAAAGACCTGTCCCCATGACAAAAAATGGGAAGAAGAATGAGACCAAGTAGGTGTGGAGGAAGAAAACCATGGATTGGTACTGTGCATTCAATGCACATGTGATATCTCCTAAGGCCTAAAGGAGATGCAAGACCTCAAGGGGACTAACATATTGACTAGATCATTCACCCCCTCAGTGAAGATGGACACTTGAAAGAACAAGATGCTGCCAGTATGAAGAATGGATATGAGAAGATAAGTGTGTGTAGAGGTTGCCTTGGCTACACACCTATAGATCAGAGTTGGATCAATACTGCTTTGTCAATGTATGACAAGTTAACAATTGGTATCTAATGCAAAGTGACACATAAATTTCAGGAGTCACAGGAAGTTGTTCCAGTAGTGATGATGGATTGGTATAGGAAACTAGTATGTGCAGGATGTTACTAACATGAATGCTAATAGGTACTTGTAGGTTATGTAAGACAATGAGGTTAGAGATTATTGCATTAGCCCCAGTAGCATGGAATGTGGAGTTTATGTCTCAAGCGGTGTTGATGAAGACCTGAAAGACATATGGTGGCCCAGTTGTTGATCATGTAGGCATGCATGTTTTTTGGCTAACTAGTTTAAATTATGGCATGGTGATGTCATTGTATAGCATTGTGAAGATCTAGGATCATGTCATAGGTTGTGGTGGATATGATGGAGCTAAAGATCATCAAATGATCACAGTTGCATAACTCAACTAGTATATGGAGATACTTGGAGCCCTAGTATTGGATCTGACCGACATTGTGGACCTGAGATGTATAACTCAGGGGGAATTCAAGTGCTTATGATGTAGAGCCGATATGCTTGAACTTGTGAGGTACTAACTACCTAAAATACAAATGATGGAAATTATTGTAGGAATACCCAGAAGAATTTCATGGTTAAGGGTATCTGCTTGTCATTTGGTTGGTTGTATTCATAGTACAATCGCATTTGATTCTAAAGAAATTTAGGATCAAATGGGAGGTGATGCAGTTTGACTGACAGGTAAGTAGTATTCACTGACACACCATTCTAAAATTGAGTGCTTTAACAAATAGCATTAGATTTGCATCCTCAATTGGTGTCAATTGATGGTTGAGTCCTCCATCTCAAGTGTTGTGACTTGAGAATACGTAACAAGTGGTATCAAAGGAGGAGATGCATCTGGTAAAGAAAAAGGGGGAAAAATAATTATGTCAATGATGGAAAAATATGAGGAATGATATCCTGACAGTGCCCTTTGCCATTGTTGTCAAAGGGGGAGAAATTTTTTGTAGTATACCGCATACTACATGTGTGAAAATCCATGGATTATACAAAGGGGAAGATTTGGATCACACAAAGGAGGTGAAAGACTATTTAGTATGTCAGATACTACATGTATTGACATCAATGCCAAAGGGGGAGATTGTTGGCATTCTATTGTCATTGATGTCAACTGGTATAGGATGTTTACTGGTATAAGATATGGATGTGCAACACTGCTATGGATGAATAAATGATGATATATCTTTGATATCACCTTGTGTTGTAGGACATCAGTAAGGTAAGGGAGAAAGTGTCATTCAGATGAATGACCACTGGAGTCACTAGTACACAAGTTAGTGTTTGACTTGTGTGGATGAAATGGAGAAGTTATTGGTACAATGTATCACCGGTAAGGAGAGTATGTCAACTGGTAAGTGAAGTGTTGACAATGAGCATGATGCTTGGATGCTGTTTATGATGAAGAGGTAGAATGCTACCTAAATAACATCAACACCGGAGGAGAAGGATGAATAGGTCACTGGTATGATGTGTGGATGTAGATCAATAGGACTCCCACTGGATGAAGATGTAGTCACCATGAGAAGAGGTGACTGACAGTGAATGTGCCCACACTAGATCACATGTGCATGTTTGAAGATATGTTGCACAAATAGGAAAGCCACATGAGTGCATTGCAGGATGTAGATGACAAGGAATCACTACCACTGGTAAGTGGAGCTTATCTCCTATTATGAAAAGTGTGCATCATAGTTCTATGAGATAAGGTAGAAGAGGTAAAGGCAGGTGATTGAAGACTCACACCGGATCTACCCGTGAATCAAAGGAATGCCTCAAGTGCATAAAATCATAGATATACACTGGACCGACAAAGAAGAAATCTTGAGTCATCAAAACTGATGAAGTGTGATGGGTTTGTCACTTTGCCAAACTGGTTGAGATATGGTCTAAGCTAATCAGGAAGAAGGCAAGGTTGAGCAGATGCAGATAGAGGAAAATGGCCAGATTGAAGATGGAGTCTGTGGATGTCATCAAGAGGGTTTACCAATATGAATATCCACCGGTATTATGCACCAAGTGCAGATGCAAAAGATTCCCATCCGATGAAGATGTGCACAAGGTAGGATTAGCAAGAGTGCTGATCGGTTGAGTGTTCCAAGAGAAGCAGAGTGAAAGGATGATGACAAACCAGTTTGAGGGTTTAACCAACAAGGTTAGTGAACCCATAGAAAGGAAGGACCGATTGTGTGTTGATTGTTGGTGACTGAGTCTAGCCGACACAGAGGTCTAAGATGAGATGGATACCGACAGGGATGCCACGTGGAGTTGAAGTGGCAAGCTCGTAGAGTTCGGTGAAGTATCATGTAGGGATAGGTGTTTCTACAGGTGTGCATTTAATATGGAGCATGTGATTTGTGGATCGGATCAGAGAAGTGTAGGTCAAGGAAGAGTGAACGACATAGAAAGATCAGGGAGTTGTTGGTACCTGAATCGAAGCAAGGAAATTAGATTGCATGAGGACTTTGAGAAGGAAACAACTAAGGTATTTATGGCATTTTCACAGATGTAGGTCGATATACAAGGTTGTGTTTGCTAAGTTTAGAAAATGTGTATTGGAAGACACATTAATGGTGATGATGTGAAGATAGTTTTCTTGGATATCAGATCGAATGAGATTTGATTGGATTTGGTTTTCCTTGAGGATGATGAGGAAGCCCTAACCGCTTGAAATTTGAATAGGCTTTTGATAGGAAGACTGGGCTATAAATATGCAAGCCAAAGATATTGTTTAGTGCTTCTAAAATGGAGAGTATTGTTGTTCCATGTAAAGAAAAATCAGTCAAGTGCTCATCAAGGAGAGATAGAAGAGATTGAGTGTGAGGGAGAACTAGGTTGAAGTGTTCAACCAACAAGTGTGAGAAAACCAACAGTGATCATACCGATAGTGAAAAAGTGCAGAAGACTGCAGAGTAGGCAAGCATAGAACCGATAGAGTGTAGTTCAAGTGAAGAGCAGCAGAGCAACAAAGAGAAGAGAGAACCGATAGAGTGAGAGCCGATAGTGAACTGGATAGAAGATCCAACAGAGAGATTTGAAGAAGAGTTACAAAATCCATTTGTAACAAGAAGATAACTTTGGTATCAAGATATGTTTTTGTATTCACTGAGTTGTAGCTTGGTGTAGGAGTTATAGCTCCTTGGGTTGGTGCCCTAAATTAGGGGTTGGTGCTCCTTTGGGTTGGTGCCCATAAACTATAGGAGTGGTAATCCTTGGGTTGGTTCCCTAAATTTTGTAACCAATGTGTTTCATTGTGAGGCTGGATTGGAGTAGTAGACTCCGGCAACATTTCTCACCAAGGTTTTTCCCATCTTGGGTTTTCCTCGTATATGCTGGTGTTATGTGATGCCCTTCTTGTGTGAATGCATTTGTGTTTAGTCTCCTCACTAACCAGTAAGTCTTCTTTGAGTAAGATCTTATAACCAGTATGCTCACATAGGATAGTTAAAGGGAAAAGTTTGAGAACCACTGATTCACCCCCTTCTCAGTGGTGCATTGTGTCTAACAGTATCTGCACATGAAACAAACACATTTGATAAACATGGTATCTGTTGTTATCTCATGGCACCTTATTGATCCCTCTGATATCTATTTTTTGACTGTAGGCATATGTTTTGATATCCTTATGTAGATGAACTATATTTCTATTGAGTTTGGGTATGAAAGTATGATTATCCTCATTTCTCTAACATCATTTTTCTAAATCTCTTGTAGGTACTCTTGGAATGTGAACAAAAGAAGCTGTTGTGGATGACTAGTTGTGGCTCGACAACTTTCTCAAGTTTAGACTTGTCATTCTAGGCAATGACAGGTTACCCTATTCTCATACTCTTTTCTTCTTCTGTTGTATAGTTTATTTTCATAATGGTATGAAAATATTTGTTTATAGTTTTAGTTTCAGCTATTCCCACAGCTTGTGTGGGAACCCATGAACATTTATTATAATACAAAAGTTATTTATATCCAATCTTGTGGTGTTATTTGCTTGAAATACTTGCATATGTGAGATGAAATTCAACTTTAAACCATACTGTGCAAAACAAGAACTTGTAAAAAGTTTTTTGTGTACCCTTCTTCAAAATGCACTGTGTAAGGCCTGTAATAGGCCACCAAATTTAGCTATAGAGAAATTTGGTAACAATTACAATTGGGAATGCACATGCATTCAAGAACACTGCCTAGATCTTACTGCTCAAATAAGAAACCTAGAAAGGCTACAACCTTTAGAGAAGTCTCACTACCTTACACGAAGTCTCACTGACTTACAAAAGCCTTCAGACAATAATCCAGATTACATGAAATGTGAAAATACCATCTCCATATGCCTAAGTATAGTTTTGGTTAAGAACACAGTCTCCTCTTCAATACTTCTCTTCTCTCCTTCACACTTCCGAATATCAAATCACTTGCACGCACATCCAACTTGATCATACAAACTCTCAAAGATCGTAAACATTCATAAACACACATCTTACATGATTATTAAATTTATTTATACAAGTCATCGACCTATATTTCAAGGTCGGCTAAACCCTCAATACAAATTACAAGATAATAACCTCACACACTAAAACAATACATGAAAACCAAAACAATGTCGGCTAAGACATAGTATGTGTTGGCATATGTTGAACCGGTACGATGATAATGTATGTTGTCATTGATGTCAATAAGTGCAGGTGAACCAGTATGAAGATTGGAAGAAGTTGTTATTGATGTTCAAGTAGGAGAACCGGTATGAAGGGATGAAGTGGACTGATGTTAGGGTTTCACTAAGTGTGACTACGGGTTGGTAGTCTCAGCTCTAGGGTTTCTGGTTTGGCAATCTAGCTTGTGCGATGCAACCGGTGACATTCTGTGATGAGTTAGCTAAGAGATAAGGATGAGATCGAGATGCCAAGTCACTTTTGTGCACATGAAGGATTTCCTCGAGGATATTGCATGTGAAGATCGATTGCATTAAATGTCTACCTTGAGAATGAACATTCTTCTTAGTGGTATGTGAAGAGAGCATGATGGGTTACTGATTTCCATATGCGGTGAAGATTGGATGATGCAAAATGACTTGTGATCTGTTTGAGATTATTTTATTCTATGCAAAGTGTTTGAACGGTCAGGATTGGACCGCTTGTAATTGTAAACCTAAAATGTTTAGGGTTTAGGGTTTATGCTACCGATCTAATTGTTGTCTATAAGGTTGATGATGTTTGTTATTGTTTGTATTGGCAAATGTTGTGTTTGTATCCAAGTGATGAGATTCTTGCCAGACCAGTGAGTGGAAAACTGCAGAGTGTGATTGCAGAGTAGAGGAGCTGAAAAGGATCTACCTTAGCAAGTAGTGTTGTTATCTAATCAAAGCTTTACCTGTTGTATTCTAACCATTTCAATAGTAGGAAAATCCCTTTACTGGGTAGCTTTAACAGGGTATATAGCCATCCTTTAACCGGGTGATCTTTAATAGGATCAGTTCCTAACAGAACCTAGTTATAAATTCTTTAACCGGACTAGGCTCCTAACAAAGGGAGCTTTAGAAGAGTTCAAAAACAAGCTTGTGGGTATTCATCCCCACCATGGTTTTTCCCATTTGGGTTTCCACGTGAAAAATCTATGTGCCATGAGTTGTGCATTTTTCATGTGATGATTGAGCAGTCTTTATTTAGGTGAATATGCATGCAATGCTAATGGTTATGGTATTACTAATACAACACATGCATGAGTATATTGGTGAAGTAGTTATCAAGTGTTGAATGTTATTTGAAGTATTCAGTTTTACTAGTTTAGCTATCTGAAGTCTTACTGTGTTTAACCAGTATTGCCATGGTTAAGTTCAGTGATGAAGACAACCGGTTAGCATTGTTTTAACTCGATAAGTTGTTGAGAAGTTTTTGTATGTACTGATTCACCCCCCCCCCCCCCCCACTCTCAGTACCGATTAGAGTATTTGTTGTTCATCATTATTCATCAATGTGGACCCAAATAATCACTGCAAACATATAACACCTTCAACAATTATGCTTGATCATCTGCAACATGCTACAACCACCAAGAATGTCACATAACACAAAGAACATCACCAGACAAACAAAATATTCAATAACGTGCATAATAATCAATGTGGACCACCAATAGGAATAGAACATGATCTAGAGATATTCACAAGCAATGTGAATTGTACCACAACAACCGCAATAACTCAGATTACCAAAATCATCATCATCTCTCTACTGGAGCTCAAGAACATCATCATAACTGACTGTCAACCTGAAAGATTCGCTTGTGGATTTCCAAATCATGAACCAATCAAATTGAGGACACACATCAACGTCCATAACACATCCCACACATCTGCAACAAAAGATATTACAATTTTGAAACAATACGGAGCACAAACTAGAATACCGAATAACATGAACAACTAAATAACATCCTTAATACTGGATCTCAAAACTTGATTAAAACATCATGTAGACCTCTGAAAATGGGAATGAACCATCTATAGACAACATACGAGAAACACTTTAACTTGCATCAACTCATCTACAACACATAGGCTGATGTAAGACAGGGGTGCGAGAATTGGTCTAATTGTTGTTAAAACCTTAGTTACCCTAACTAACCAAGTCACCATGTGAAAAATGACTAAATTTCTTCCCCACAATGAATTAGAAACTCAAATCACTGACAATATGGAAGGTAATTCAATGATCTATTAAACGCATGATTGTCTAATCAATTTGAATCCATACAACACCATACAAGTGCAAAAACAAAGTAATTGTAGGAAATTGAGCTTCAAATTAGTTGCCAATGATTTCAAATTTGAAATTTACGTTGCAAAAACAGATTTCAGAAATTCAAATTTTGGAATTCACATAGCATCCTATTTTCAACCGTTGCTTATACAATTTATACCAAATTCCTGTAGTTTCCCGCAGTCACAACAGACCTTTGGGCTACATGACTATTTGACTCCCAAATTTTGCAAAATCACTTTGACACTGACATCGGAATAACAATCCCAAACTGACAAATCAATGTTGGACACTGACATTAGAATAACAATCCCGAACTGAGGTCTTTATCACCCATCAAAATCACTAGTACTGGCAGAGTAACCATTTTAAGAAATTCAGACAGAGTAACTTATTCTGATGTCCCTATTTCGACATAAGAATACCGAACAAGGCATTTGGATGTCTATCGATATAGCCATCAATAGTCGACTTGACAAAATTTTGCAATCCTGATAGAGTAAACTATCCCGATGACAACTTTTTACAGACTTGCAAATTATGACTCAAAATTTGACATACAGACCTAAAAACATGAAATGACATTACAAATGGTCTCAATAGACCTTATTGAATCAAAATGACATGACCCTTAACTCCTAAGACTCAAACACCTACTAGACATGGTAACAAAACTCTAGGTGTTCCTGCACCATACACCCAAAGAGGAAAAATTTCATGCTCCTGATGAAATGAGATCTACAATTGAGACCCCATGTTGTGCTATATCCTCCTCTGACATCCAGGTGGCATCTTCATTTGGTATTCCTAGCCACTTGACTAGGTGCTCCTTATAAACTTTTCTCCTTGTCCTCTTAACTTCTTTTGATTCCAAAATGGCTTCAAGCTTCATAGGCTAAGAAGGGGGAAGGTCCTTGACCCATTCCATATCAGCATGTTTAGCTCCTTCTTCTCCTTGACCTACAAAATTAGATTCCTTATAGGGATACAAATCTGCTACATTGAATATAGGTGAGATAGAAACCCCCAGTGGGAGTTCAATCTCAAAAGCATTGTTACCATACTTGTGAACCACTTTACATGACCCTATCTTCTTCATCATTAGCTTTGTATGCTTTCCCTTTGGCAATCTCTCCTTCCTCAAATGTGTCAATACTATATCACCCACCTTATATTGTACATCTTTCCTCTTCAAGTTTGCCTTCTGCTTATACTTGTCTACATTCTTCTCAAGTGTCTCCCTGATCTTCTTATGAATTTCATGCATGGCTACTGCAAAGTCTTCACCTTGGGCACTCTTCCTATCCATTCCACTCAAATATCTCAATTCATAGATACCTCTAGGATGCACTCCATAGACAACTTCAAATGCACTCTTCCCTATGCTCCAGTTGATTGAATTATTGTATGTGTACTCTGCTTGTGGTAGGATTAGATCCCATGACTGATTGTGCTTCTTAGTCAAACATCTCAGCAGGTTTTCTAATGACCTATTGACAACCTCAGTCTGCCCATCCGTTCGGGGATGATAGGCAGAACTAAAAGTCAGATTGGTTCCTAGTTTTCTCCACAATGCTCTCCAAAAATGTCCAATAAAATTTGAATCTCTGTCAGGCACAATGGATAATGGCAATCCATGGATCCTTACAATCTCCTTAAAGAATAAGTTTGCAATGTGGGAGGCATAAATGGTTGTTTGCATGCAATGAAATGAGCCATCTTTCTAAACATGTCTACAAATACATACACACTGTCATATCCCCTTGTGGTCCATGGTAGACCCAAAACAAAATCCATACTGATGGCTTCCCATGGTCTATTAGGTATGGATAGATGTTGGTACAACCTTGCATTAGAACTTGACCCCTTTGCTCTCTGACATATACCATAGCCTTCCACAAACCTCTTCACATCTAGGTGTATCTTAGGCTAGTAGTAAAACATTTTGACATGATCCAATGTCTTATCACATCCAAAATGTCCTCCAAGACTGCCACTATGCTTCTCGCTGATCAAATTTTCCCTCACAGAACACTTTGGTACACACAACTGGTCTCTTTTAAACAAAAGGCCACCTTGTAATACATAATCTGCATAGTCACTATGAAAAGAACCCCGTGACTGCTCACAAACAATAGACGCTTCATGAAAGTCTACATCATTCTGATAAATACCTCTTAAGAAATCAATTCCTACGCTTTGAAGTTGCACCTCTTGTATCATCATTTTCCTCCTGCTCAAGGCATCAGCTACCTCGTTAGCCTTCCCTTTCTTGTGCTTTATGGTGAGGGTATAGGACTACAATTTCTCCACCCACTTCATGTGTCGATGACTCAACTTCTCTTGACTATTTAGGAAAATCAAAGCATGGCTATCTATGTATACCACAAACTCCTTGGGCAATAGGTAGGGTCTCCATTTTTTAAGTGCTTGCACCATGGCATATAGCTCCAAATCATAGGATGAATACTTCTTTTTGGCTTCATTCAATTTCTCACTAAATAAAGCTATTGGCTTCCCTTCTTGATTCAACACTACCCCTGTGGCATATCCACTGACATCACACTCTATTATAAATACCTTATTAAAATCAGGTAAAGTAAGGCTAGGTTGATGTGCTACCCTTGTCTTGAGGTACTCAAAACTCTAATCAGACTCCTTGATCCACTGGAATCTGCTTATGTTCTCTCCTTTGATGGTATCTATCATGGGTGCCACAATAGGACTGAAATTCTTGATGAATTTGCGATAGAAGCTTGCTAAACCATGGAAACTTTTGACTTCCCTAATTGATTTAGGTATTGGCCAGTTGATTATGGCCTCTGCTTTTTGTGGATCGATCTTCAAAGTTCCTTTTGAAATCACAAACTCCAAATATAACAACTCATCCTTCATCCATTCACACTTCTTGAGATTGATCGTCAACTTCTCTTCATCCAACCTCCCTAAAACCTTGTCCAAGTGTCTCAAATAGTCTTCCTTTGTCTTGCTAAACACCAATATATCATCTAAATATACCACTATAAACTTGTTTATGAATTCTCTTAGGGCCTCATTCATGAGTCTAATGAATGTGCTAGGGGCATTAGATAGCCCAAAAGGCATGACAAGCCAATTATAAATGTCTTCATTAGTCTTGAAGCCATCTTCCACTCATCCCCCTCTCTGATCCTTATTTGATGATAGCCACTCTTTAAATCAATTTTTTAAAATTACCTTGCTCCGGCCAGACTGTCCATAAGATCTTCAATCCGGTGTATGGGGAATCTATATCTAATGGTTATCTTATTGATAGCACTTGAATCTGTACAAAGCCTCCAATCTCCATCTTTTTGGGGTGCCAAAATAATTGGCACAACACATGGGCTCAAACTCTTTCTAACCAAGCCCTTATCAAGCAATTCTTGGACCTACTTCTTCATCTCCTCATTTTGTTGAGGTGTCATCTTATATGCTGCCTTATTGGGAAGACTTGCACCAGGAATCAGGTCAATATGATGACTCACATCACGGATGGGCAAAAAGGAATTAGGTAATTCCTTCACTACTATAATTTCATACTTATCAAGTAGGGTCTGCACCTCTTTAGGGACTTCCTTACTATCTTTATCTACTACTTATGTTTGATTGGTTTCCCCACAATGGCATATCAACACTCCTCTTCCTCAAGACCCTTCATGAACTTCTTCTCCTTCACCACCATCACACTAGGTACTTCATGGACTGCACTCTCATATTCCTTTAATAGGGTAAGTGTAAATGATACCCCCCCAAGGTTCTTGATGACATAGACATTATTCTACCCATCATGTTGGGCCTCCCTGTCATATTGCCAAGGTCTGCCAAGTAGAAGGTCGCACGCATCCATGGGAATGATATCACACAAAATTTTATCCTCATAAGCACCAATTTTGAACTCTACCCAAGACTGCTCATTGACAAGTACTTGCTAACCTTTATTTAGCCAAGACACCTTATATGGTGTGGTATGAGGGATCCCCTTTAATCCTAATTTTTCTACCATCTATATGAAAACAAAATTATCAGTGGATCCAGAATTAATTACCACCTTACATACCTTTCCTTGTACCTTACATGTGGTTCTAAACAAATATATTCTTTGTGGTGGTTCCTTGATAGTTGGGACTTTGATCAGTGTCCTCATAAGAAAAGATTCTCTAGTCTCAGGTGTTGCTTGCAATGAAGGTGAATTCACACTTTCTACCTATTCCTCATGAACAATTTGTGTCCTCCTTTCTCCTCCATATGATCTTGTACTCACTTTGTTTGGACATTTCCAAGCAAGGTGACCAATTTGGCCACATTGAAAACACTTCCCTAAGAATGTGTTTTATCTCCTTCCTTGGTTTCCAAATCTGCCTCTTTTGTTAGATCTCCTACCCCTGAATCCACCTCTTTGCTCATTGGTTTGTTCTTGCTGACCACTAGTCTCCCCTTGATGCTTTTGGAATTTTGGTCTACCTCCTCCAAAGTTTCCTCTTCCTATATTGTTCTTTCCTCTACCTCTGGCCTATTTCTCTTACCTCCTTTTAACCTTCTCTTATTCTTTTGTGGCCAACTAAAAACATTCCTCTATAATCCTAGGGGTAGTTAGGCTCAACCCATTTACATACCTTTCTATTTTCTGCACTTCATCTTCATGGTGCCCTGCCCTCAGGCTCAATTTATGGAACTCCTCTGTATATGTCATCACATCCATTTCTTTTTGCTTTAAGTTCTGCAACCTCTTAAAATTTTGGACCTCATAATCACCTGGTAGAAATTGGGCCTTCACCTTTGCTACCATTTTGTCCTGAGTGTTAATCTTGGGCTTTCCTCTTCTCATCTTATCTGACTAAGTGTAATTCCACCAAGTCAGTACTGACCCCTTCAACTTAGTCTTGGCCAGCTTCACCTTTTGGTCCTTTGGAACCTCTCTGAAATCAAAATAGTTATCAAGGGCATCTATCCAATCTAGTACCTTCTCATTATCCATCTTTCCACCATACGTTGGCAAGTCTAATTTCATGTCAGAATGGTCTCCTTTGACAGCCTTGAGCACCATCATAAATGTTTTATCTTCCGGCCCCAACTGTTCCTCTTGGGGTACATTTTGGGGAGATTCATTCCCTTGCTCACCTACTTCTTCTTCCTTTGAGTCACTATCGACATTAGCAACCCCGGTTCTCCTCAAATATGCTTCCAATGTTGCTATCCTAACCAACATACCATCTTGGCTCTCCTTGACTGAGCTCACCTCTTTTGTGAGGACTGCATTTCCCTTGGGAGGCATCTTGCCCTTCTCCTTCTATGCAATCACTATTTCCACTCAAACTTCATATACACAAAACTTTCAATCACTATTGTGTCAACTAAACGATATTTCCAATCCTGATAGAGTAAACTATCTCGATGACAACTTTGACAACTTTTTACAACAATCACCCTTTATCGGGTTAACTATCCCGATGACAACAATGACAAGTTTTTACAGACTTGCAAATTATGACTCCAAATTTGACAGTCAGACCTAAAAAAATGAAATGACCTTACAAATGGTCTCAATAGACCTTATTGAATCAAAATGACATAACCCCTAACTCCTAAGACTCAAACACCTACTAGACATGGTAACAAAACTCTAGGTGCTCTTGCACCACGGGATAAACCAACTCATCCAACCAAACTGCAACATTGGAATACACAAAAGAATATGTTGACATCAATGACAATACATCATTCCAATAAGCTTTTGAGCAAAATCCAACAGAAAACCTCACAAAAGAGTGATTGTGAAATTTTTTCTTTTTAAATTGCAAGAGCACTACAATATATTGCCACTTGAAAGATCAATTGATGAAAGCATTAATATATTCTTTGATTACACTATCTACCAAGATTCAAATTTTGTAGAATGAGAAGAAATATATGATGAGAGATCTAACAACTTCAACAAAATGAAATACATAAGAACAAACAAGCTGTTCAACTAAAGAATATCAACTTAATCTTTTATAGAATATATACTCCAAAAAAACAGATACCCTAACTCAGCCAAACAAGGTGAAATTGAAGAATATCAACTTAACATTTAATAAAATATATACTCCTCAATTCTTTATTTGAATTCTATCTTGAACAAATTCAATAAAATCAATACTCTAACTCAACCAAACAAACTGAATCTGAAGAGTATCAACTTCAACTTTTGCAAAATATACATTTCTCAATTCTTAATTGCAGTCCAAAAAATGCTCAGTATATACCAAATATAGGACAATTCAAAAACACTTTTACTAAATCATATATTCCATTCGTCAAATTCGGTTTTATTCTCACACAGTTCTCTACAAAATTAATT
Source organism: Cryptomeria japonica (assembly GCF_030272615.1). Taxonomy (NCBI): domain Eukaryota; kingdom Viridiplantae; phylum Streptophyta; class Pinopsida; order Cupressales; family Cupressaceae; genus Cryptomeria; species Cryptomeria japonica. Next base: position 54,218,073 of record NC_081410.1, on the reverse strand, counting down.
GGTTTTAATTTATGATGGGCTATAAAAGCCCATTTATATTAATAAAGACTTTTGGTGTATTCAAGGGTTTTTGTATTCAGCAAAAAAACAAACACAAGGCAACACAACTGGTGTATTCATATTGCTGGGTGTTTGTAAGTGCATACCAACCTGTATTCAGCACTCTAGATTGAAAATCTTTGGTATTAATAAACATTTGGAGGAGCAGTAAACTATGCAAGCTGTTTGTGTTGGTCTGACAGAGCATTACCTGTTTTTCCAATAATATTTACCCATTACTTATCCCTTCTCCTATGAAAACTTCTTCAAAACAAAGCTAAAGCATAATATATCTTAACCAAAAGGAATATACGGCTTAACAAGGTGGCACTATATTTTCTTACAAATAACTGTATAGTGTACAAAACTTATTTATTTTGGATCTTCTTTTAAGATATGCTATCTGTGTGATTATTTTGATATATGGGGTATACAATTTGACAAAATTTTGATATATTTTATATATGAGTTGATTAAATGTTGATTATTTTGATATATGGGGTATATAATTTGACAAAATTTTGATACATTTTATATATGAGTTGACTAAATGTTGATATATTTTATATGTAAGTTGATGATATTTTAAAAATATTATTTTTCATCTTGTTAGTTCCAATAGTTCATACATATTGTAATTCACGACTGTTTTGTCATAGAAATCACACGTTAAATCATATCTCAAGTTCAAACAAACTTTCATCAACATGTTTATTTGATGTGGTCAAGATTGACCAAATGAGAATTGCCATATGTCTTGTATTTCTAAGTTTTGCGCTCTTAATACAATTTTGTTTTGCTGAGAATTGCCAATAAGCCTTGTATTTCTAAGTTTTGTGCTCTTATTATATAAAAACTTATTCTAGAAGACATTAAGATTAACATATTACAAAAACATAAAAACAGATAATTTTATCTTTCACTAAATAATAACTTTATTCTAATCCTATAATCATCTCCTTTTGACCTTTGTCAAACTTACTATTTAGAAAATTCCATGCATAATCTTTATCTCTCCTTATTTATATCACACTATTTCAATCTAACTCTCATACTTATCTGCTTGAATTAAAACCTAGACTTATCTTTATCATACATTCTATTTTATACTTCAAAATATCATGCCATTTCAATCTCTACTCTCATGCCACAAACTCTTCTCTACACTGTAATTTAGTTTTTAACAATGTGTTCACGTGGGTTGGGCTCAAACACATTTGCCATCCAGCATGCTCGATAATTTCAAGTTTAGCTTGTGGTTGTGATTTGATATAAAAATAAACAATGCCCTATGATGTATAAGGCAATAGGGTATGAGGATTTTCATGCCCTAAACAGAATGAGTTTGTGAAAACCAATGAACTGTGTACATCCTTGCTCAATAAAGAATTATACAAGCATATCAAACAAGACATTTCTTTGTTCTTTACTCCCAAATTGTTAAGAAGATATACCGCCACCTGGCTAAGCCATTTTTTTTTTTTTGGTTAGGGTATATTATCCTTTTTGCTTTGTTTTGTAGAAACTTGTATAGGAAAAAAACAATTAGAGAATGGCTATAAATTTCTTCGTTCATTCCTATAAAATTGTGAAGAAAATATACTCCCTCCTCTTTATCAGATATATCCTTTTGAAGCAGCTTTCATGGGAAAGAATGGCCATAAAAAAAAGGTGGAAAAACAGCTGTAAATGATCTGTCAGACTAATTTGACAGAAAGACAAAAGACTTGCATAGTTTCCTGCTCCTCCAAATGTTTATTTATACCAAAGATCTCTCATAAATTAGTCAATCTGCAGTGTTGAAAACACCCATCAATATGAGTCCACTAGTTGTGTTGAGATCAGTTGCCTTTCTGTGTGCTTTTGCTGCCATAGCCAGGGTAGCTAATACTTCTGCTTCTATCTCACCTCCTCTAGGAAACAAGTAGGTAGACTTTACTAAATTAAAAACATGATAGTTTTACAGTTCATAATCTTTATTTGAAGATTACATGATTAGATTATGTGGGCAATTTTCTTCATCAATGTTTCGGATCATCTTCTCTAATCCATAGTCACGAGCAAGTAACAGAAGAGATGGATATTCTCTTCTCTTGCAGATATTTTCATGGATATTCTCTTCTCTTACTAATATTCTCATGGATGTTCTCTTCTCTTACAGATATTCTCATGAATGTTCTCTTCTCTTGCTGATATTCTCATGGATATCCTCTTCTCTTGCTTGTACATCCTGATGACGGATGTTCTCTTTTCTTGTCTGTCCATTCTAATGATGGATCATAACGAAATCAGAAACATTGATAAAGAAAAATACTCGCTAATCTTAATCCAAAAATCATTAAATGAAATTGATTGAATTTTTGAAAGAAAAAATAAACTAACAAGTTTTGAATTTCACCGAATAATAAATATATAATCTAATAATATATGAATATATTTATCTATTATATTTTGAGTTTCATTGATTAATAGATATATAATCAAATAACATAGCAAATTTTATGTGCTGCAAATATGGTTGTCTAATTGAAACTATTTATATATTTTTATGGTTTAGATTGTTGATCACACTGAAAGGGCGAGGCGTACAGGTTTACAAGTGTGAAGAGAACCTTTCATATAGTCTTGATCATGCGAGTGCAGAATTGTATGGATTGATGGATTTTGCATATTCATATCCAAGAGGTCAACATTATTTCCTTCCTTATGCTGATGGACAAGGAGGCAAACCTACCTGGTCCTATTTCGATGGAGAACATACTACTACCAGTACAGTCACAGGTCAGTGCCCATTCAAAAAAAAAAAAAAAAAAAACTCTTTCATAAAAGGAACGGTTTTTAGAGATCATCATTAATTAAAATAAAATTATGTAAGAAATAGATTTTTGGATTAGATTATGTGTCGATTTTTTCTCATCAACGTTTCCCATCATATTATATGTTCTCTAATTTTCATCCATGGAATATGATCCCAAACGTTGATCATGTAGTATAATAATATTTCTTAGTTATACCATGGAGTATCAACTAAATAGATAACACATTCTTTAATTATAATGCTACAAATTACAAATACTTACCATTACATGACACTTATTTATAAAATCATTTAATTTTTGAACAATTAAATGATTAATATACTTAATTTTACATCTTATACATACTAAAAATAGTATGTATTTCTTGATGTAACATGTCTTCAAAAGAAACACAATGACATCACCATTTTATAATTTTAAGGATAAAATTAAAAATAATTAATTGCATTAATTTTTTATTTAAACATGTGATCAGTCCTATTTTCACAATTTGGTTTCTTCATTATAGTCTAACTTCTACAGACTCAACACTAAGATCCCAATGTTTTCTAATACAATATTTTACATATCAACTTTTAAAGTTGACTGAAATTTAACATGGCTATTTCCCTATTATGACGACATAAATGCTTTTAGTATGTTTGAATTGTTTTATATTTGAGATATATTGAGTATAATTTAAGTTGAAAATTCTTAAGTTTTGTTTAGGTTGAGAGTTAAGAATAGAGGAGTATTCATTTTACTAGACATTAAGTTGATATTCTTCAATTTTAGTTTATTTGATTGCAAGTCAATAATTTAGAGAATTGATTTTGATTAAATTGTATACACAATCCCTCACTCATCCTCTATATATTTTATTTTTAACATATTATTACTCTCACCAAATGAATTTCAGCCCTTTGAGGATTTTTTTTTTTTAATTTAAGATTGAATCATATATTTTTAAACTATTTTTCTTCATAATCAATTATAATTTATTAAAGGATAGCATTAAATTATAATAATGATTAAAAAGTTTAATATAGAAATAATATTAATATAATTAAAAAATTATTATTTAAAAGAAAAATAGAATAAATAAGAAGTGTTTAATATAATCATAACCATAAAATTTATATTTACTAATAAAATTATATTTTAAAATGGATCAAACTCTTTTTTTTTTTAGTAAAGGGGTAAAAACTTTATTAATAATCAGAAACCAGCATTACACTAGAAAGTCAGAGCCACAAGGCCCCAGAAGAGAACAACAAACCCAACCGGAAATCATCCAGCTTCATAACTATCCATATCCTCAGCAAAGATCTGATGCAAGTCCTGACGGTAATTCGGGGAAAGATGCTTCCAACCCTCAACTTTCCAAGCATCACCATGTTCCGAAGCCCACTTAGCCAAACAATCTGCAACTCTATTCCATTCATGAGGAATGTGGATGAAAGACACCCTCTCCATCATAGCATTAATTTGCAAAATCTGGTGCACAATCCCTGCCAACTGCCAATTAATCTCACTCACAATATTCTCAATCAACAAATTAACAATAATCTGCGAATTTGATTCACAGATAACGTTATGCCACCCCAGCTCATATGCACGCTCTAGGGCATAGAAAATTGCAAGTCCCTCTATAAAATTATTAGACTACTACCCTTTATGAACTGAAAAGAAGAAAACCACAACCCCCATACAATCCCTGCCAGCACTCCCAATCCCAGCAGGACCCGGATTACTCTGAGAGGAGCCATCGGTGTTAATTTTAATGGAATCATCCTGAGGAAGCAACTATCTTCCACCCTTTGAACCTTCTTCTTAGCACGTCTACCTCTCCTGACACAAGCTGAAATAGGAGACATCTCCTGCAAGCCCAACCTATTGACAATATCAACCTCTCCTCTATCCAAAGGAAAATTCACCTCACATTTAGCTTCCACTGTCTTCTGGATCATTCCAATGATTCTATTCCACACTTGCTGAACTAACAGTCTGACTTCCCTAAAAATCCTCCTATTCCTCTCTAACCAGATCTGCCAAAGTATGAAAATGGGATCAATGTGCCAGACAGTATGGACAAAAGAGGACAAAATAGGAGGCCTAGCCAAACTGCTCCAAAACTCCAACAAATAATCTGCATGAGCACAGGGGTGCTTCCACACACCCCACCAATAATGCCAGAGAAACAACGAGAAAGGGCATCTGAAGAATAGGTGAGAGGAATCCTCCTCTCCATTACCACACAAAACACAGATGGAAGGTCCGTGGAACCCACGCTTGTGGATATCGTCCCAGGTTAGACATCTATTCAAAGCTAAAGTCCAAGCAAAACAGTTACACTTCAGCCAAGAGACATTGTTCCAAACATATTTCCACCAGTGCACCTCCCTCCCCTCCAAGCGACGAAACAACAGCTCCTGGTATCCCCTGGCAACAGTAAAAGCACCCTTATGATTCGGGGACCAAGCAAGTCTATTCCTATCCTTAAGGGAACTACAGTGTCTACAAGCCAAAATGCCATGAAGCTCAACACAGTCTTCCTCCATATCAACAATCGGTCATTCATTAGGAACCTTCCACCGTACCATCTCCATTTGCCCACACCTATAAAAAGACTTAAAGTCGCTCACTCTAGACCACCCTGCCTCTAGGAACCTCAAGCAAAGATTCACTAAATTAGAAAACTGATCAATAATGGGGGGATAACCATCCCAAGAATCAAACCTAAAAAGCACCTCCTCCCTCCTCTTACGGATCCAAAAAAGGTCATCTTTTATCAATGTGGCCCCTTTCTTGAGAGTACTCCAAATCGTAGAGCCTTTTCCCACAAGCGAGTATCTTGGGATTTCCTCCTTCGGGATCCTTTCCATATACTTGAAAGATAAAATTCTAGCCCAACCTCGACCCTGTTCAACACACCACCTCCAGTAGAATTTAGTCGCCAAAGCCTCCCCAAATAAAGAAGATTGTCGTTGTAAAGTGGAAAATCGCGATCGAACCCTAGTTGCTCTCCCCTCTTCCAACTCCAAGGAGAGAGAAGGGAGATTCACTAGGGTTGATGGTTTTCACTTAGGGGAGAGACTTTACATTCAAAAGAGGGGTTGAAACCCACAAGATCCAATCCCACGTAATGCAAGATTGGATGCTAAATGAGTTTCAAGGGTTATGACAGCAAGGCTACCCTCTTTTGTAAAGAATGTGCATAGAAGAATTAAGCTAGGAATGCATAGAAAGTGAGAAATATTCGCTTATAAACTGAGATAGGAATACAGTATGAAGCTGCGGACCTGGAATTAGCAGTAAAATGTCGATACGGCGCTGTCCTGCAAATTTGAGAGAAAGTTGCTGGGACGATGGCGCCCGAGCGCCACGGTCCTCCGAAAAATTCGCGAAACAAAGGGGGATCTGTTCATCTCTGCACAAGGATTCCAGATCTTCAATTTCAGCCGCGTACCTGCAACCTACACACAGAAAATCGAAGACGATTAGGGGGTTAGGGATTAGGGGTTTGCCTTGAGGTCAAACCCCAGTTTTGGAATTAACCAAGAAATGAGCAATGCTGTAAATGTAAATGTCTGTAATGTAAAACAAGTACTAATACCTTGTTGTAAGGATGTTTGTATCCTTATGTGCGAAGGTATAGATGTTGTATGTTGTATGTTGTAGTAGTATGTTGTAAGTGATCTCCTCTTCAATGGTTGAATCCTTGTCTTGAATGCAACACTTAGCCTTGAATGGAGACTTGAAATGATCAATTGCTTGAAGGAATGCTTGAATGCTTGAATGCTTGAGTATAGTTTCCACGCTTTTTCCCTCATATCGAATGAAAGAGGAAAATGTAGTTTATATACTTGTCAATTAGGGCTGATAGACTGATTTTCCCGACCTTAGGCCGACCAGGAAAGATAATTTTCCAATTTGCAAACATAAAGACCCGAAGTCCAAAAGAGACCGGGCCCAAAATAGGACCCAGGGACCAGGGCGCTGGGCGCCATGGTCCTGGGGGACCAGGACGCTAGGCGCCCTGGTCCTGGGGGACCAGGATGCTGGGCGCCCTGGTCCTGAAGGACCAGGGCGCTGGGTGCTCTGGTCCCACCTCCCGGGACAACAGGGTGCAAAGGAGGTTCAGGCCAGGGTGCAAGAAAATGCAGTTTTCAATGTCATAATCAGGTTTCGAGGTCTCCATTCAGGTTGCGTGTTGCGTCGCCATCATGAAGACCCAAATGCAGTCGAAATTGCAAGTGTTGCAATTTTAGGACGCTACATTTAGCCCCCACTTTAGCGGGAGTATAGGCGTATGCTCATACTTCCGGTAAAGTACAAGGAAACAACATTGAAAGACTTTCACAACGTCAAGGAGGCAAGATACACCAAGCCCCCAGTGGACTAAGGATCTTACGACTTCGATTGACAAAGTAAAAGGGAAGATCACGAGAGAGAACCATGACTGTCAGTAGTAAGGTTCCCTCACTATGAGTCATGCAAGAAAGATATCAAAAATTTTCAAGGCAAAGCTAAATTTGTCAAGAAATTTTCAAGTATCTTGAAAAGATATGAACGGGATGTATGCCCCCCTACATTAAAGCGATCGCACATGCCTCACCGGGGGTGATTGCTTTAAGGTAGTGATACATATAAGAAAATGAAAAAGGGAAAAGGAGCACGTTATCACAAGGATTTAGCCCCCAAGTGTGAGATAAACCCAAGGATAATAGACACAAAACACAAAGCACGAGGTGACTTCACTTTCCTTGGGGTCAGTATACTGTATGATAATTCATGTATATCATATGTATGTATGCATAATTGTTCTTCATTCCCCAATCAAGGAAGGTCACCTAGAAGAAGGGAACACATGTGTCTTTTGAGTCAACATGAGAGAGATCGAGAGATCTCAATACTTTGCATCGTCCTCAAGTAGACAACACTAAGGACAACAAATAGAAGAATGAGAGTAATGTATAGAAGAAGTAACACAAGAGAGGAGGAGAGAATCTGCTATGCTAATGTAACTAGTCTAGCACGTCATCTACCCCCCGATCTTGCTGATCAATGTTTCGGGAAGGCAGGGAACATGCTAGAGGAGGAACATTCAACACAGCAGATGGAGCTATCACAAGATCCAAACAAGGGCTATGTTCATGTTCCAAGCCACGTTGTTCTTGTCTAGGGGCTAGGATAAGTGCTTTAGAAAATTCATTAGATAAATGGTTATCAATATCAACAAGTTCATATTCACTATCAGAAGCAAGAGAAGTAGCATTTTCATCATGAATAATATTTTCATCTATATCATCATCAAGATTTATAAAAATAGGATCTTTAACTCGCACAGGATCAAGACCATCATGCATCTTATGTTTAGGAGATTTCGGCTCAATCGTCGGCTGAGGAGAAAATGGAATAATATTAGTTGAAGGTGTTTTTGGAGATTGCAAAGTTTGAGAAGCATCTACTTGAGCTCTAAGACGACGCTTTTGTCGGCGTTCATGTGCAGAACGATTTCGTCTAGTCTTAGTAGGAAGTGAAGAAGATTGAGGAGGAGGAATGTTCTCATCCTTATCACTTGGGTGTTTAGGTTGTGGTCTCTTAGGTTGGATAATAGGAGAAGAAGAAGGTCTCTTCTCTCTATAAAAAGAAGGAGGAGGGATTGCTCCATATAAGGGAGGAATATTTGGTTTAGGAAGGAGACCAAGTCCATCATGATGAGGAGGGTAGGTCTACTTTTAGGAAGTTTATTAATCATAGGCATAGTCACATCCATAGGGATGGGTTGGGAATCTTCTTGAGGAAAGACATTAGTTTTATCTTTCAAAGGAAGAACTTCCTTCTCAAGAACAATAGGAATGTCAAGTTTGGGTGTTCTAGGTTCACTTAGAGATAGGATCATATCTGTTTTCCACTTTTGATAAGATTTAAAAAGATGATCACTTCGTGGAGGAAGAGACTGGAATTGTTTAGGCCAAAAGTAAACAATAGGAATGCTAGAAGTTCTTTCAGTTGGTTTAAAGAGACTATGATTGACAGTAACAACTTCACCATTATGGGGAAATTTCAAACACTTGTGAATAGGAGAAGCAATAGATTTCATGGAAAATAGCCAAGGATAGCCAAGCTTCACACGAAATTGTTCGGAAGATGGAATAATAGCAAAGTTCACATCAAGGGATTTGTTATGGACCTCAATAGGCAATGTAATAGAACCAATTGCAGGAGAAGAAAATGCATCAAATAGTTTCACAATCACATCTGTTTTGTCATATATCACTTGATTCAATTGCAAAGTAAAAAGAAATTCTTCAGTAATAACATTAACCATACAAGAAGGATCAATAAGCACTCCATGGCAAGGTGCGTTCTTGACTTTTGCAACTATATATAAAGGACCATCAGGTGCCCTGATAGTTTCACTGGAATCAAATGTGATGGAAGGTTCTTTAGGGATTTCTTGCTACTCTACAAAGTTAATCACATTCGGAGTCATAGACACAAGACCATCAGATGAAAGAGAGGAATCATTAGTCTCAATCACATTAGAGGTATGAGAAGGTAATGGATTAGTGAAAATCTGAAGATTTTGATTAGGAGGAGCTACAGATGTATTGCCTTTATCATTCACTCCAGAAACAGAAATAGTATTATTATCAATCAAATCTTGAATTTTACCCTTTAAAGAAAAACATTTTTCAGTATCATGCCCAGGCTAACGATGAAATTGACAAAAAGCTTTGTTATCAAAATAAGGTCAAGTAATCTTTGCAGGATCAATTTGCCTTATAGGAGGAAGAGTAAGCACATTTTGTTCCAATAACTTATTCATAATACTATGCAATGATTCATTCAAAGGAGTATACTTTCTTTCTTTCTTGAAAAATTTAGAAATAGGAGGCACACCTGATGCTGCATTCACATTGTTGTTGATGATGTTTTCATTGAATTTGATGGAATCTCTGTTCGGTTTAAACTTCCCAAATGGTTGTTGACTGCTATCACCCTTATCACTCGGAGCCATAGGATGTGATTGTTCCATTTGACTCACAGTCAGTTGATAATTGTGAAGAGTTGCACACAACTGTTGGAAAGAAGTAAACTCAGAAAACAGAAGTTTGTCTCGAATATCTTTTTGTAAATTAGAAATAAAGATTCTTTGAATATCATTGTCAGGCACTAGAAAAGAAATTTGAGCATACAAATGCTTATATCTACCAATGAAATCAGTCACTTTTTCTTTAACACCTTGTTTATAATGCATTAAATCAATCAAAGTAACTTTAGGACTTATATTGTTTTGAAATTGTTGAATGAAAGCATTTGCAAGTTGTTCGAAAGAAGTAATAGAATAAGAAGGCAACGAGCAATA